>NC_077230.1:42043847-42643847 GCF_027887165.1 Monodelphis domestica | reverse complement strand
ACTCTGAGCAAATTACCTAACTTCTTTTCACCTCAGTTTCTTCATCTTTAAAGTGGGAATATAGCACTTACCACCCAGGGTTATTGTGAGGATAAAATGAGATGATATTTGTGCCTGGTATATAGTAGATCCTACATAAGCGTTAGCTATCATTATTATTTTATAGATGAGGAACTATGGTCTAGGGAGGTTTGATTTGCCCAAGTTCACATACCATAGTAAGTATAAGAAGCCAGATTGAACTACTCTTACTCTATTGCTATCATTCTTTCTATAGCACCATATTGCACCTACCCCATATAGTTGCTGGGAAGTTCAAATAAAATAATGGACATAATGTTCTTTGTAAGCCTTCAAGTTCTATACAAATGTTGACTTTATTATTATTATTTTGAGCACTGTTTTACAAAAGCTTGGACCTGTGATTTCAACAGTGATGGGAACTCTCAGCATGGAAAATCCTTCTACCAAAACAATTCCATAACTCATTTATAACTTATAGTCATAAAGTCTTAGAGCAGTGACAGGTCAAATGACTTGCCCATGGTCACACAGTGTGTATATGTCAGATCTGAGATTTAAACAGATCTTTTGAAATCCAAGGTTTGCTTTTGATTCACAATGCTATATTGTTTAATTATTTTACAAATACATATGCACTTATATAGGTAAAATATGCAGACCCTGAAAAGGCTATGCCCTGCTTCTTACCAGAAGATATGGGAAGAAAAACTCCATGAAACTGATAGTTTCCTAATAGACCCAGTATATGTACTAGGTTGCCCTCAACTGGTTCTTCCCTCCCTTCAAAAAATAATCCAGGGTAAGGAGGATAAATTAAACAATTGAAAGAATAACACTTTACCTTGTTCTTGCTTGATCCTCTCTCTTTCTGCATATCCAGCAGCTAGCATGTTAAGTCTATTTAGCCATCTGAAAGAATAAATGTTTTTAAAAAAACAATCATATTGTTATAATATGATAATTTCCTACATCTTATGTATGTCATTATAATTGAACTGAAGGAGAGGGGGAAAAGATTTTTCTCTATATGGAGTGTTTTCTTTGATAATTTGACATCACCAAGGATCATCGTTTTGCCGCCATACACAAATTGGTGTACCATACACCATACACATTAAAGAGTTTTCCATTGGTAACAAAAGTCCTATTTTCAATGGAAAACTCTTTAATAAAGATGTGCAACATTTATAAAATAAAGTTTTGAGATAATCAAAGCCACATTAAATCTAATGTTGATAGATGTGCCACCACTCCAATTATCTCTGTGGTACTGTATTTTTAGAACTAACACTGTTTTCTAAAGATTTAAGCCTATTTAGGTCTAATTTGGTCTGATAAGGGAGGGAAAAGATTCAGAGCTCATCTGTCCGAGGAATACATTTTCTCTGTAACCAGCAAGGGGACTTAATTATCTTGTTATGTGTTTTGATGGAACACATTTATGTTTCATGGAATGTGCAAAAAAGTCATCACGGGGACACATCTGAAGCTCATCTCTAAATGTGAAGTGATTGTGGTTTTTTGCTAGTGTGTACACTTGTAACCTCTGCTCAGATCCTGAAGATTTATTTCCATGAGCAAAGTAAGTTAAAAATAAACTCCTGCTATTCTTTTGTCTTTTAGGAGTGCTGCCACAGTCAAATGCAGTCAGCTGCCTGGAGCAATGTAGCCTCTTTCCTTACCCCCATGGGTGCTTTCAGTGTGTTCGTTATCTAACTGCTCACACTGCATCAGCTTCTCAAATCACTAAGTCTTTAAGCCAAAGTGACAACCTTACATTTGTAAATCTGGAATTTTTTTTTTACCAAATCTATTTCCAAATAAGACATAGAGTGGACTTTGTGTTTCAAGCTATTACCTGTAGATCTTGGATAATTTTTGTCTCAGTTAATTCTATTGTTTATTGGAATAATATAATACAAAAACATCCATAGAGGGTAACTGCACCCAAGAGTTTTTCTCTTCTTGTGTTACATAACAAGATAGAAACTTATCCTTCTTGACAAGTGGAAGAAAACATCTTTTGAAGCTATTCCCATATTTCATCTTTTATGCCAGGAGGTGGCAACCTGGATTCATATGGTTATAATGTCAATAAATGAGTTGTAGAGTTCTATTCTTGGAAAATGAATCTAGAAAACATGATTCATCCTTTGTTTTAAGAGTAGTAATCACTAAACTCCCATCTTGTTTTGAAAGAACGGGAAATTAAAAAGAAAACTGTCAGTCAACAAGAATTTAGTAAGCACTTACTGTATGCCAGACATTTTAATAATCAAAGGCCCTCAAAGCATCAAAAGACAAAAACAGTGTGAGAATATTATATTAACTATTTTGGGAAGTAATATAGAGAATGAAAGGAAAACAATAAAGAATGATAAAATTCAGTGACACAAAATTTCAAAACAAAAACACATAGACACATGGAAGAATTCCAAGAATCATCAAACCATAAAAGCAAAACCCTTCAACATCATTAACTGATGGTTAGCACTGACAACTAATCTCCTGATGAGTTAGAGGAAAAACACTTGCAGAGAAACTGGAACAAAACATGACTTTTGAGGCAAATAACTAAATCTATCTACTCTGGAGAAGTCCCTGAGCTTTTTGGATAAAGAAGAAAAGGACTTTTAAGCTAATATTAGCAGAGATTTTTCTCCCAGTTTTTTCATATGTCTCTTATTGGTACACAGTTCTGCAAAGAAATTCCATTTTATGAGCATAATTTAAAAAGTGGGTTCTTTTGGAGATTAAAGAATTTTAAAAGGTCTTTGTTTTCCTACAAGGTTTAAAACTAAAATACCAACCTCTTTGAAATTGCTTGAGTCACCTGCAAAAGAATCCATTATTTTTTACACAGCTCATAAGATGGAATTTTTCTGAAGAATGATGCAGTGTTTCTCTGCTCATGGAAAATTCCTCTTAGAAAATATATGAATGGAATTGCCTGCCATCTAGGCATTTGCCAGAAGAAGCTCATTTTGTAGTTTTGTTGCAATTCAGAGAACTGTGTAGATAAATGTGAATTTCTCCCTGAAGATGATTTCAAAATCTAAATAGCTAGATCTAGCCTCTTTCCTGAGTTACAATTGTACATCGTTACTTACATTTTGGACATTTCTAACTGTATTTCCTGCAGGGATTCCAAATTTAACATGCTGAAAACAGAATTTATTTTCTTTCCCTCTAAATTCTCTTTTCTTCCAAACTTCCCTATTACTTTTGAGAGTGCCACTATCCATCCAGTCACAAAGGCTTATAGTATTGGTGCCATCTTCCACAGTTCTTCTACCTGAACAACACCTTTCTATGCATCCTCTTGTCTCTACTCAAAATAACCACATCCCTAGTTCAGGCCTGCTCACCACCACTTGCTTATATGATTCATTATAATAGCCTTCTAAAGGGTCTCCATGCCTCATGTCTTCTTCTAATCTAAACCATCCGCCACTCCTCGTTCATCAAGGTCATTTTCATAATATGTATGTCTGATTCTGTAACTTCACTATTTACTTCCTGTGAGCTCCTATGATCTCCAGGATGAAAGACAGAAAGAATCATTTCTTTGGCATTCAGCTCTTTATAACTTAGCCCCTTCCTCTACCTCTCCAGTATTTACTTTACTTTATTTCCCTCCATGAACTCTATGACCCAGTTCCATTGGTGTAGTGTACTGGTGTTCTCCACTGGTATACTTGTAATTCCCTGAGGACAACAACTGATCTGTCTCTGAGCTTTTATACTGACTGCCCTTTATCCTTGAGATGTTCTGACCCCTCAATTTTGCCTCCCAGTTTCCTTCAATATTCACCAGAAATCCTACTTCTCCAGGAGGACTTTCCTGATATGCCACCTGGTAGTGCTTTCTTTTATCAGATGATTTTCCATCTACATTGTATATATCTTGTATGTATCTAATAACTTCTTTGATTGTCTCTCCCAAATCCATTTTGAAAAGAGGGATTTTTTTTTGCATTTTTTTGCATTCTCAATTCTTAGTTCATTTCCTGGCAGATGGTAAGCACAAATACATGCCTGCTGAGTGGTTGACATATCATAATAACATGAGTTATTTCATAAAGATGTAGATTGTGGAAAGTCTTTGAGAGAAGGATTTATCTTTCATGACCAAAACATCTTCAGATAAGAAGGAAACAGAAACAGGTGACTTGAATATAAGCTCTTAGGATGGACAATCCATTTTTATATATGACAAGGGATAATATAATCATGTTTTCATAAAGAAGCAAATATGATGCTTAAGAAAACTATCCTGTTTCAATATTACTGTGATGATTTATTTACTGAATAGATTTTCTTATATGTGAAAAGGTATGTTTGTGCCTATAAATTGTATGCATATACTCACATTGACAGTTTATTATGCAGAAGTAAAGGAACCTACCTGTCAGAGGAAAGCACAATCCCATCAATAATGCCCCATTAGTTTTTTCCTGCCTCTTGTCTCACCTAAAGTAACTTGTGGTGCTAAAAGGCTTTCCTAATGGAAGTAGTTGTTAGGGACATGAGTATGAACAAAAAAAGAGAAAAATGTCTGAACTATAAGTTCTTCTATTCCAGTCTATGTAGCTCTTGAAGTTATTTGGCTTCACTTATGACCTTACATTAAAAATATTTTGAAAGATTTAAGGTGTACAAAAGTCTTTTTCATATAGGAGAGTTTTTCTTAGACCTATTTTTTGGAAAAAAATGAAAGCAATAAAAAAGGTGGTTGATTTTAGCTTTTCACAAAACAGATGCAACTAAAAATATCATGAGTTATGTCTGGGAACATGGGCAGTGAGGTCATCATACTTTTTGAGCTATTGAGAAGAAAAACCATGGTGAATGAGGGGGGCTTTTATAAGTTAAGTGACAAATCTTTTTTAGGAAAAAAAAAACCAAAACATTAAGACAAAAAAATCAGATTAATATGAGTCACAGATCAGGAAATAATTTATTATCTTTCTAAGATGGTGGAGATTCCTTTGGACTGGTCCATGACTGTATACAATCCTTTTTACTAATGGTGCATATATTTTCTTCTGTCTGTTGACAAAGGCAGCCTTCACAGCATATGTAATGCTATGAGAAAGGAGTTTCTCATAGCTATTGCTCAATTTTCAACTTGGTCATAATGTGAACTCTTCACATTTATCTTCAAGTTAGTGATCTCATTGTGTGGGCAATGCTTTGTGAGCAGCCAGCTCAATGGTGCCTGGCAGAACAATTAAAAAACAGAGTAACAGCAAGACCCCTAATAGTACAAATTAATCAATATTTCCATTTCGTGGAGAAGCTTAAGTTGTGATTCCAAAAAACTGTCCACTTTTTCGAATAGTAATGACAGTGGCATTTTTCACGATCAAGAAGTCATATAAATGAAGAGAAAATGCTGTAAATCACATAAAAAGCTCAGCTTTCTCATTAGTAGTAAATCATTTTTATCAAGGTTTATGCACCATCTGGTTTCATAACTCCTATTCTTCCTTAAGATCCATCTCTTAGCATTCGGAGAAAAACAGTATGAAAAATTGATTATTGTTAGAAGTATTAGGGTTTTTATTTAATCTCTTTTATCTTATCTATGAAACTACAAAATTATCTGTGTATTTTTAAAGTTTGAGGACTTATTCATTATGGATAGGAAAAGGATGGAAAAAAGTATTATGAGTAATATGAGATGACATGGCAAATTTTGGATAGAAAATAACGTAAATAAAATCAGTGTGTGTGTGTGTGTGTGTGTGTGTGTGTGTGTGTGTGTGTGTGTGTGTTGTTTTTGGTCCACCTTTGTGTAATACATTTATTTAAATGCCTAATAAACTTGTCAGTTAATGAGGAATTTCATCAGATTTAGTTACACATTTGACCTATTTTTAAATATTATTCAAGTGAAAAATAGGAGAAGAGAAATAAAGGGAGATAATAGCCCAAATGAAGTAGAATATGGTATCTAGCCACCTTAGTTACTGTTTATCTTTGACTAATTGTAGGGTATGGTCAAGATTTCCTCAATTCTTCAGATCATCACAATTCGATTCATTTCCATTTAGCAAGCATTTGTTACAAAACTACTTTTTTTCTTTTTTTTTTTGCTAGGCATTGGCAATACTATTACAGAACCAAAAAAATCAAGCACAAAATATAAACAAAGTAATTTTCTGGGAGAGAACTCTAGCCACTGGAAAGAGCAGGATAAGCTTCTTTTAGGAGGTGGTGCTTGAGACGAATTTTGAAGGAAACTAGGATTCCAATAGGTAGAGAGATGAGGAAGGAGACTTCTGCAGGCATGAGGATAATGAATGTGTAACTATGGAGACAGAATATGAAATGCTTTGAAAATGGAATAGCTATCAAGACAATTTGTCTAAAATGTTGAGTTCCTGAAGGAGTGTAATGTCCAGGAAGGCTAGAAAGGTAGTCTCACTCCAGACTGTGAAGGATTTTAAGAGTCTTATGGAAAAAGTATGTATTTAATCTTAGAGACAAGAGGGAGTCACAGGAGTTGATCTTCTGTAAGGAAGTGACATGGTTAGAAGTGTGCTTTAGTGTTTTTCAATTTCATAATTATGTGAAATTAGGAAGAAAAGATATGGGAGACAAGGCACCCCTTATCTAGATGAGAGGAGGTGAAAGCCATCACGTACCACTTAAATCTTTTTATAAGACAAAAAAGAAATATCAGCAACCTTAGATAAGGACTGGAGCACTTTAGATGAATGCCCCTTCATTTCAGCTTTTGATAACTCCAGGCATTTTAAAAATATAACCATACTTTCTTATTTTAAATGCTCATGTTTAGAGTAAATATTAATTTTGATAACTAATCAATTCACTAAGTGGCTGGTGAGTGATCATTACTTTTTAACATGGAAGAAAATGTCACAGCTTAATATCAGATATTACAATGGTCTTGTGGAACAATGATTGGGTTCAATTAAGAAAAAAAATCTAAATACAAATCAAACAAATCTTTCTATATCTTAAGCATATTGGTACTATTGAAAATACACAAGCATCATTGCAAAGTCACTACGAGAATCCAGGTTATCTACAAAATATATGATTGACTCTTTATAGTGTGCAAAGTTTGGTTCATTTATTTTACCTGTTCATATCATCCAGATGTTCGGCAGCAAAGTAGAAACTTTTGATTTTGGGATGACAGGCTTTGAATGCACTGTAAAGAAGAACAGAATATAAAAATAGGTTAAGTAATAGGCACTTTATTTCCAGGCATAAAATGATTAAAATATTCTTTTGCTATCCATTAACATACCTCATAAGACTGTTTTTGTGTGTATATGAATAGTGGTTCTACCATTATGACAGAAAGGCCAAATAAAAAATTAAGAAATCAGGTTAGCCATTAAAATTTATTATCCAGCCAAATGCAAGAAAAGGGTGTAAATGTAAATAAAATCTAATGCCAATGCATAAAAGATTTCTGATTTCACCAGCCTGTGGAAGCTCCCACAGTGTTAACTCCTTCCAGCAACACAGATTGGAGCTAAATATGACTCAATTGGTAAACCTTTGGAATCTGCTTGAAATTCTGATGAATTATGTGATTTGCCTGGGTTTAAAGGGCAAATATGAGATGGGAGATTTGAATTCAGGTCTTCCTGACTCCAAGTTTGGCACTCCATTTGCTATTCCTGGTTACCAATGACATAACCTTAAGTAGTTTGCATATTGAAAGACGCACATAGACATTTTCAAAGTAGCTTTTGTGTAACTGCTGATCCCTAGATCCATGGGTTAATTGGGAGTCCTATTCAGATATCCATTCTCAAAGTCATGAAGGCTGGGATAATGAAAAAAAAAAAGCCTAGGTAAACTAAAGGATAACTTTCCACAATTTAGGTTTAAAATTATTTCTATATTATGCAAGTGAAGAAAGGGAAAAAGGGGGAATTGCAGAGTATGGGAAAAGACAGAATAGAAAGGCAAATAGTCCAATCAATCTGAAGAATTTCTCTCTAATTTTAAGATTTTTGTGGACAGTCATAGAATCAAAGTGAAGGGAATCAAGTCGACTCCATTAAACCAGTGTCTCAAATAGGCAGGGGGCTAGGCACCAGATGGCTTTAATCTCTCCCCACTGACCAAAGAATAGGCTCAGGAAAATATGTGACAATGATGTGAGTTTTTGTCTTAACGATAACACTAACCCCATTTTGAATTTTTAAGACTTTTGCATTTATTGTTTGATCACAAATTTTTATGCTTCTGCCATAATTCTTTGAAATTAGTTAGGCATAATTATTCTCAGTTTATACAAGTGAAAACTGAGAGATAAGGAGAAACTGTGATAACTCAGTGACATCTCATGAGGCTTACATAAAACAATGCCAGAGGTAAAGTAATGCTCCACAGTAAACCACTTGCTTGGTAAAAACTATTGCTTTTCTACAGATATACATTATTGCAAACTACTGCCCACATGAGAGAGAAATTTGTCATATCTGACTTAGAAGAAAAATGACTGAATTACATTGAAGGAAGCCTTAAAAAAGAACAAAATCATCCATTTATATTATTTCTCTGATTAGACCACACATACTTGTGCTCAGTCTAGCCTATGATGAAAGTACAAGTTTATAGTTTTCTATAATAGTTACCCTGAACTGAAAGCAGAGACAAATAAAAAACATATTTACTATTTCTTGCGACATTCACTGGCTCTATCAATTTTAAATTCAGGCAAACTGATGAATCCTTCTGCTTTTTCATCCTAAAGAACAAAAAAGTCTTGTTCAGTACATCATCTATAGAAGATTGACAATTAAATCATCTAATTTATTCCTAATGATGTTTCTAAGCAATTTTTTCACTTTATTCCTCTAAATCAGAGTCAAGATTGATATTTTAGAAATGATACACATGGCATCTCCTCTTAAACTCTATGTAATTTCATATCATTTTTGGAAAATAATATTTTCCATCATCTTCTGAGTAATTTTTTGATGACAAACAAAACAATAAAATTAACAATAAAACATGTTATTAAAAACCTATTCATTATTATGGAGATAGAACATGTTACCTTCAGAAGTGAAACAAAAAATTAAAATAAGCATTTTTCTTTCCAGGATGGTAAGATGATATCAATAGTCATTTATAATTGGTTAACTTGGTAATGCCTTGAGATCCAAATTTTTACCAATTCAGACCTGACTCAGGCTGAGTATTTTTATTTAATTAAATATGAAGCTTAAAATTGGAAAAATCTCCAAATTTGATTTTCAGTTTTGCACTTCAGCAAAAAATAAATAAAATGAAGATAAAATGCCCCTTTGCAAAATATTATTTTAGATGCTGGTCTCAAAAACTCAATCAACAAACATGAACTATATATTTTTAAATACTCAAAGCTACCACTTTGCTCATTCAAGAATAATGGTATGTATTAAAAGAAAATTAATTCTTCGACTCTTTGGATTGAGTATATGATTTGTAATGAAAATTGAACTTTAACAGAATTCCAAATATGAAATGTCTTTTAATTACACACATTTATTAATAAATTATTTTTCTCCTAAAATATGAGGAACTATTGTAGATGAATTATGAAATATTTACTTTTAGAAAAAAATTTCATAACTGCCATATCTGGGATATCATTTTGGTTTTTTACCAGTTGGGATAATCATGATCTTGTCTGGACTTCTTGTTCCTAATATTTTCTTCAATTTTAAAAAATGCTGATCTATGCCTTTTGAAAATACAGATTTAAATGAGATTACACTTTCCCTAAATATTTTTTCATTCTAATTTTGCATATGGATCCATACCATTTCAAAAGCTGAGAAGTTTTCCATTTTTCTATTTTCTCTTACTTTCTGTTTCCTAATCTTGGAATGATTTCTCAGGCCTCTTTCAATTTTGTAGTCTACACAAACAAATACCTTGCTCTTTGCAACAAAAATTGGTTCTACTGAAAATAATTGCTCTGTAGGCACAGTAACCGAAAAAGGTCAGTGTAGAAACACTGAAAATATTTTGGTAAAAACATTTTCTTAATTCTTTAAAATATTTATTTTCTTTAAAGTTACTCATTTAGGGAACAATTGCATGGTCCCTTTCCCAAATTTCAGGACATTTTAATTCTATGGCATATATGGCTTGATGTTTCATTTAAAATTTTTATCATTTTCATTTCATTTTAAATCCACATATTTGTAGTGTAAATGGTAGATTTTTTACTGAATGAATAAATGAAAATTTGAGCATTATCTGTCACCTAATTTACTTTGACATTTTCTCCTATAACACTATGAAATTGGGCATTATGATTTTAGGTTCGTATAGTATTCTGCACATGTTTTATTTGATTCTTCCAAGAACCCTGTGAATTAGGTGCTATTATCTCCATTTTATCAATCAGGAAACTGAGGTTAAGAAGTTAATTTGTTAAGTACTTAAAAGTACTACATAAGTGTTATTATTATTGTTGTTGTTATCATTATTGTTATTATTTCCAAACAAAAATAACTATTAGGATTTAGAGTGGCTTGGAATGCAATTTGGTCTTATTGATTTACTTCTCAAGGGCTAATAAAATCATGTTGAAGAGATGTTATTCACCACTGATTACATAACCATTTTATTATAACCTTTATAAACTGGTAAATAAGAATGTCCAAAATTCTATTCAGTTAGCATTAAGGAAGATAAAAATGCAATTCAGAAGGCAGTAGATATATGTTGATAAATGGTTGAACAGAAAATTAAAACATACACTGAAGCATTTTTACCATTCCTTCAGAACATCTCAATGTAGAATAAATTATGACTAATTTATGACTAAAACCAAAGTATGTGATTTACCGAAGTTAAGGTTATTATATAGTTGTTCGAGATCATATATTTGCTGCATAGATATGCACACACAACTTAGCAAAAGTAGATTAAGGAAAATAGGTGATGAATAACAAAAAATGATAGTATCATTTTTGTAGGCTGTAAAAAAAAAGTGACACACACATTTATTCAATGCCTATTGTTTGCTGAGCAATTATCCTACAAGGGGAAGAGGTACAAAATTTTGATGGATTCAGGTCCCTAATGATTAGAGAGTACAATGTAAACTCCTTGGGGGCAGGATGTGATTAATTTTTGTATTTGCATCCTCAGTTAGTAAGTTTAATAAAAGTTTCCGGATTGACTGTTTAAAGGACGTCAGTAAATAGGCTACATACTAACACAGGTTGCAACTATTTGTAGTACTTATTTGACATATGGATTAGATATGAACAAATCAATGCTATAATTTGAGGAAGAAGGTCATTATTGATATTGGAATTGGAGAGGAAGAATGTTGGCCTTTAAAGGATGTTGAGAAACCCAACAGGTGAAGAGAGGGGGGAAGATTTAAGAAAGAGACCCCCAAAAGTGGCTGGAGTAGTAAGAACATAGAGTGTGTCTAGGGTAGTAGGAACTGTTTAGTTTATTTGGCACATATGGCAATGTTGTTGTTCAGTCCTTTTTTTTTTCAGGCGTGTCTAACTATTTGTGACTACTTTGGGGTTTTCTTGGCAAAAATATTGGAGTGGTTTGCCATTTTCTTCTCTAGCTCATTTTATAGATAAGGAACCTGAGGCAAATAGGGTTAAGTGACTTGCCCACAGACACACAACCACTAAGTGTTTGAGGCCAGATTTAAACTCAGGAAAATGAGTTTTTGTGACTCCAGGGAAAGTAATTTACCCAGTGTGCCACCTAGCTGCCCTACTAGTCATTATGCACAATATTTTATAATAATAACATTGCTAAGTTATAAACTGACAATTAGTCCTTAATTGTGACCTGGTCAATGGATTAGCAATCTTAAAATAATTATAATTAGTTGTATATATGAAAACCCAAAGATATTTTAGAAAGTAATGGCCATAAAAGCCATAAGAATTGACCCAAAGATCTTCACCAAGATAACAAACATTTTGCTATTTGATAAGACAAATAATGCAAATGGAATCCATTCATATAATCATTGCATGTAGGAGAAATTCCATCTAAAATATTATAAGCAAGTATATAATTGTGGCAGAAGTGTAAAGGCCATTGTATAGATTGAGAAACATTTAAAGAAAGACAACTTGGCAACTGGAGCGATTTCCATGAGAATGCTGTCTACTGTACTTTGGTGAAATTCCAGAAGCTGTTATTTCTTCTAAATATGTGGCTACAAGGACAATTTTATCCTAGTAAATCATTACTACTAGTTATTTGTCTAGTAAAGACTACTGTTTTAATGAATCTAGAAGAATTCCATACCTGAGCTGTCAAATTAAAAAAAAAATAGTATAGGACCCTTCCAATTTTGGTTTTATACCCCTGGCACATAGGAGAATGCCTGGCATAGAATAGATGTTTAATATATGCTTACTGATTGACTATTGATGATTTTGGCATTAAGATTCTATGAATCTAAGACTTTATGAGTTTGTTCTCTTCCCTTCCTTCAGTCAAGCAAAATATTAGATAAATCAAAAATAGCTTCTTATAGATTCCCAACAGCAGCTTTTCTGATGAATTGAAACAGATTCAAATTTTCCAGGTATTTAAAATTTAAAACAAAAATTGGAAAGGAAAGCAAATAAGATCTTGAGCAAAGATAAACAATTTTTAATATGCTCTCAGATTTTCATGAATAATAATCCTTTTAGGGAGGCTTCTGCTTGAGTTAGCTCGATATTTTTAGTTATATTTAGAGAATGTGCTTCTATGTCTCATTGTGCTCAAGGAGATTTAGTTATTCTATCAAAATAATTTAAGCAAATTTCATTTTAGAAGCCACAAAAATGCCTAGTTAAAGAGTACTGGTGGAAAGATGATTAACATTAGATTTATGAAATGGTCTTCATATGATTATGCTTTTAAAAATATATTGTATGTCTTGTATATTTTCCTAAAAGTACTAAAGAGACTAGAAAAGCAAAGGTGTTTATAGCTTACCTCTTCATTAATATACCAATACAGGGAGGTATCCTTTAAAACAAACCAATATTTCTTCCATTTCTGCGAAAAATAGCTCTTGGCATCTTTCTTCTTCCAAAGCCAGCCTTCACAGTCACCTCGGCCAAGATCTTTACAAGAAATTCGTCGCTTGCTCTTGCCTCCAATCGGACCTGAAAGCATCAATGGATGAAACTACATTAAAAACTGTCCATATTTTTAAACTGTGAGAAAAATCTATTAATCACTAAATGGTACATTTGCACCCCAGCAAGACAAATGGATGCTGTTAGTTATAGATTTTTTTCTGTTTGTATATAGGCCTCATACAGGGATTAGAATTTAAAAGAAAACCTCTGACTAAATTGTGAAAACTAATTCTTCATATAATGACAGTATTTTAATTCTACCACAATAGAATTAGGAAATAGCAGAGGATAGAAGGACCTGGCAGGTAATGGTGTATGGAGTCATGAACAATCAGGCAGGGCTGAGTGACTCAAAAACAGCACAGCAGACATGATGCTCATTATAGAGAGCCATTTGTGTAGGGCCTGAATAGATGTGGAAAGTGAAGATTTATATGCAGTTTTAATGCCCTACCTTTGTTTTTCTTCTTTGATTTATGTTGTAGAGAAGACTGCTGAAATGTCTGGAATCAAAGACATGAAAGAATAGTGAACAGAGGATTAATGAATAGTGTTCTGGGCTCTAGTGCTTTTCCATTTAACAAGATATTTCAATCTACAAGGCAATATTTGAACCATGCATTTCTCCTCCAAAACAAGGTTATCTATATTGTTTATCTTAAGTTTTCCAAGAAGATGAGGTAGTAACAAGATGGCCTATTGCAGAGTTTCTGGAAAACGATGTTGGAGACCTGCCTCTGTCACTTATTATGGATGTGCCATTTCTCATTTATAGGCCTCAATTAGTTCATTTCAAACACATTTGCAATAACCACCATATAGGGTTGTTGTGAGGTGAGATCTTTGGTAACCTCTGATGTGCTAAAGAAAGGCAAGTTATTATCAGGAGAGATGGATTATAATTTTTTCCTTTTAAAATATATTGATGGTAAAAGTTGCAGAGACCAATGAGAATGTAAGTAACCTGAAACAAATTCAAGTGGTCCAAGTATTTAAAATTCCAAATGTAGGGGGCAGCTGGGTAGCTCAGTGGATTGAGAGCCAGGCCTAGAGATGGGAGGTCCTAGGTTAAAATCTGGCCTCAGACACTTCCCAGCTGTGTGACCCTGGGCAAGTCACTTAACTCCCATTGCTGAACCCTTACCACTCTTCTGCCTTGGAGCCAATACACAGTATTGACTCCAAGATGGAAGGTAAGGGTTTAAAAAAAAAATCCAAATGTACAAGTGACTTGTCCTGGATCACACAGCTAGTATATGCAAGAGGAAGGATTTGAATCCCAGGCTTCCTGATTCCTAGGACACTTATCTATCCACTATGCTGGGCTCACTTTTCCTTCCTTCCTTCCTTCCTTCCTCCCTTCCTTCCTTCCTTCCTTCCTTCCTTCCTTCCTTCCTTCCTTCCTTCCTTCCTTCCTTCCTTCCTTCCTTCCTTCCTTCCTTCCTTCCTTCCTTCCTTCCTTCCTTCCTTCCTTTCTTCCTTCCTCCTTCTTTCCTTCCTTCCTTTCTTCCTTCCTCCTTCCTTCCTTCCTTCCTTCCTTCCTTCCTTCCTTCCTTCCTTCCTTCCTTCCTTCCTTCCTTCCTTCTTTCCTTCCTTCTTTCCTTCCTTCCTTCCTTTCTTCCTTCCTCCTTCCTTCCTTCCTTCCTTCCTTCCTTCCTTCCTTCCTTCCTTCCTTCCTTCCTTCCTTCCTTCTTTCCTTCCTTCTTTCCTTCCTTCCTTCCTTCCTTCCTTCCTTCCTTCCTTCCTTCCTTCCTTCCTTCCTTCCTTCCTTCCTTCCTTCCTTCCTTCCTTCCTTCTTTCCTTCCTTCCTTCCTTCCTTCTTCCTTCCTTCCAGGTGGGTACAACTTGGACTCTTTATCAGTCCTCAGAAGGTTTTGAATTTAGGTAGGGAGTGGTGTTCAATCATTTCAATCATGCTGAATAAACAATATGATCAGAAAGATATTTAACTTTACAAAAATAAAAAATTTAATTAAAGAACAAGCACCTATTAATTGCTGACAGTGTGTCAGATATTAATTAACCTAGATGCTGGGGAAACAACAATAAAAGTAAAACAGGTACTACATACTTATAAAGTAGGTTAAGCTTTTTGACTCAGTATACTCTTCTAGTCAAGGAATATCAGAGAAAAAAGTATAAGATACATACTTAATATATTTGAATTATTTTAAATAATTCACCTCATGGGAAAATTCTTTTTAAACATACTATACATGTGTATTTATATTCTTATCATTCTTTTCATGATGAAAAAGTGGCATGCAAGCTCCTTGAGGGTAGAGATTGCTTTTACTTTTGTTGCTGTATCCCTAGGACCTATTGTTAGTCCATGTATGGCACAGTTAGTAATTAATAGATAATACTCTTTAATTAAATTTTTAATTTTTTAAAAAGTTAATCATCTTTTAAAAATCAAATTGTTTATTTTCTCACTCCTTTTTCTGAAACAATTTTATTTACTGATGTTATAATTTCTAGTTTCACAAGCCTTCTAAGATAAAATGCTAATATGGAGTAGTTTTTTTTTATTCTTTAGACATTATATGAATAAACAGTGATTCAGATAAAAGAAATTTAGCCCATAATACTGTTTCATGAATGACTGTGCAATTATCTTAGTTTCTTTACATCATTTCACCTGAGATTAAATGCCTTTATCTTTCTTCAATAAGAGAAATTAATGGAATTCATAAGAATGAATTCAAGAGAAATGAATAAGAAATGAATTAATTCCAAGCACAGAATGCAAAATAAATTTTAATACATGATTCTGTTATTATTGTACATACTATACATGATTAATTTTAATGATGTATTTATAAAAATGGAAAAAATCCTCCTTAGTTTTATTGATTATTTTAAAACTACATGCTTTACAAAAGCAAATTACTTTTTGAAATGCACATTAATGAAGATTAGTGTCCAAAATGTCTGAATTATTGTCTACTTGGTAAATTAACCATTCGATTTTATAGAAATAGATTTCAGGTTATATTTGCTGAAGGTTAAATGATGACAAAGAATCAAACTTGGCCAATTTAAAATATTATCATGAACCAATAAAATTCAGCTCATCAAACTCAGAGACTCTAGTATTAATAGAGAAAGTACAATCAAGTTAATCAAAGAAAGAAGTTTGATATAGCAGAGTGGTCCATCTTAATGGTACATCTCATATGAAATGCATTTAGCCCTTTAAATTTTGCAAAGTGCTTTATGCAATTATTGTATTCAACTTTCAGAACTACCTTGTGAGATAGGTTATTATTTTACATATAAGAAAAGGTTAGGGGGAAAATGATAAGGGTCAGAATTTAAGCCCTGTTCCCTCCTGCCTTCCAGTTCTACTGCTTAAAAAACAAACAAAAATACCCCCCAAACCAAAATTATACCATTGTGTCTCTCTAAAGTAAGTTCATATTCAGCACCAGTAAAGTCGCTGTGTCTAGACCATTGTTCATTTGAAACTTAATTCAACATTCTAATTATTGTTAGAATAGTTACTATTTCTATAATGCTATGAAATTTTCAAAGTGGTTTACAAATATCTCAGCTAATACTCACAAACATCCCTGTAAGGTAGGCAGTATTATTATCATCCTTTTTATACAGATGAAGAAATTGAGCTTAAGTCTCTTAATCATTTGCCCTGGCTCACACAGCTAGTTAACTGTCTAAGGTTTTCTTTGACCACTGGTCTCTCTGTCTACAAATCCAGTTCTCTACCCAATGGATCACCCAAGTACCAGTAACTGGATTACCATTTGCTCACTTTGGACATTTTTTTTTAAAGACTAGATTTGTGACTTTATTGGTATAGGAAATTCCTCACCAATGTAAATCACCACATAAGCTGCCTGTTACAATCTAAAAGAGTTGCCTGGTGGCACTGAGATGTTAAGTGATTTATCCAGGGTTGCAAAGCTAATAGGTATCAGAGGTGAAATTTGAACACAGGTCTTCCTGTCTCATAGAAGACTCTTTATCCTCCACACCAGTTTCCTGTTGTACATTTATTATTAACACAATAATAGATGCGAATTCTAACCCTAAGCATATGGACCAGATAATTTATAGATACAAACTAGAATAAATTGTCTACCGAGTCCTTAAGTTACACAAAACATAAATGAAAACATCAAAACATTGGAATCAAAAGTTATTGTTTTTGTAACAAGTCCCAAACAATTTCTTTTCCCAATCAATTTTTAAGAAAGCTCCAAAGGCATTAAGCATCAACTTTTTTGTTCTTTGATGGCACTGTAGAATTTGTAAATAACTATCCACGTTATTCTAATTTAAGTGTGGCCAATTTAGATGTAGTTATTTTTCTCTAAGTGATTTGGCTTTAAATTATCTCCTGTGGATATTTAATTTTGCATTTCTACAAGTTCCTATTTTATTTTTTCTTCCATCTTCCTTATTGGTTTTCGAGTTTAAAAAGTGACAAAATGGGTGTGATTGTTTCTTAGGAACTTTAGTTTGTGTGAAATTCAATATGTGAAATTCAAAGAGCTGTAACATATGTTGTTCAGAGGAAAAACTTTAAGTGATTCCTCAGAAATCTAAAGGTTGCTAGAAATTAAAATAAAATGAGACTATGCTATTTATGTCCTATTTACAATATCATGAATTGGATGTGAATTTTTACAAAGACCCTGATTATAGAAGAAAAATCTTTTTTGAAACCCTTATCTTCCATCTTATAATCAATACTGTGTATTATTTCCAAGACAGAAGAGCAGTAAGGGTTAGGCAGAGGGGTTTAAATGACTTGTCTGTCCATGGTCACATAGCTAGGAAGTGCCTGAGCTCAGATTTGAATCAAGGGTCTCCTGTCTATACCTACCTGCCCTTTTTGAAACCTGAGGTTTCATAAGCCTTCAATAATATCCATCTAACTAAGGGAAGATAGTGACAAATGTCTACTTTAAATTTAAAAGCTAAAATGATATGTGATTAAATGAAATTTTGTAATATTCAAAAGTGGACTAGCACTTGCTATATTGAAAGAGGCAATTAAGTCGACTGAAACTTTTTAGTTATGTGAACAAAAACAATTAAAGTTATTCAGTAGACCTCCTACAGTCTTATATTAGAAACTATACATTCAAGACTGATTCAAGTGATTTAAATGACCATTTAGACTTCAAGTTCCTGACATATCACTAGTCACATGATGACTTGCCCTAAGTTGTCCTGAAGTACAAATGATACTCTCATATAACCTTTTCTAATGGAACTGATCTAATTTTTTTCAATCTGAGTGATAGAAATATAATTGGATGCATAATTTTCTCTTATGGAGGATAATAACCAATGATTAATCAAAGGAGTAACAAAAGATATTAATGAAAAGTTACAATAACATAAATAAGGTAATATGACCTCCCTGGTCTTGACACTGTTGAATTATGACCATTTGATAAAATAGAGATCTGAAATCCAAGTTACATTACTATAATCTTACTATTGGATAGAACAAGCTTGTATGTGTTAATATTTCAAAAGATCATTGGTGTCATTGACATGCATCCTCTCTAGCACTCTCCTCATTCCATCCAATAGTTCCATCTTCTCTATTTCCTTCCCCAAATTCTCTTTTGAGCTACATAAATCTTAGACCCAAATTAGTATAGAAGATAAAACACTAGATTCAGAGAACAGAGGACCTCTGATTAAATTTTACCTCTGCCATTTGCTATCTATGTAATGTTGGGCAAATCATTTGACCTTTCTTGTTTTCAGTTTCCCTATCTGTAACATGAAAGAATTGGACTAAATGACAGCTGTTACTTTAATCTCTAAATCTATAATCTGTCAGCACCCTTTATTCCTGAGACATAGATGATCTACTTCCTTTTTGCATATCTTTATACTACTTCTCACACACTTCATCACCTCCAAAATATCTCTCCACTGTCCTTGGGATCATTTGCAGTTTGGAATCTTTGGAGATATTCCAAGATGTTTTGCCATATGGAATCACTGACAAAAGGAGGGATAGTCTTGGACTTATGATATCACTGCTATAGGGAACTTCTAGTTTAAGGGAGTCCCTCTACAGATGCAGTTCATCACTTTCTCTCATTTTATTAGGGGTGCATATATTTATGGAAAGTTTCAGCTATAAATCACTTAGAACATTTCCTTGGTTCTTAGGTGATAGGGGAAAAACCCCAATCCCATTTCTCCTAGATAAACTTAAATATGGCCCTGGTAATGTATGGTAACTGAGAGCCAGAAGGGTTAAGCTGATCAAATTAAATGCTGATAGGAACTTGGAGAAAAAGGCCCAATATTACATTGATGGAGCAGTTCTGAGGTTTTTTGTTTTTTGTTTTTAGAAAATAAGATGGAAATATATTTTAAGAGTTGTAAGGCTGTTTATGCTCATTGACCTTGGGATACCATCACTAGGATTTGGACCTATGGGCATTACTAAGGAGAAAAATCTGTGTATGTATGAAAATATTCATGAAAGCTAGTTTGTAATGACAAAATAACTGGGAATAACATGTATGCAAGGACTGGGAGAAATGGCTGAATAGATTATGATAGTTGAATGTAATGTATTGTATTTTGTTATTACAAGTAAAAAATACCAAAATTATAAAAATAAGGGAAATATGTGAAGAAAGGAAAAGAGACAAAAGAGAGTAATGATAATACATACTATGATTGTATTAAAAATAACAGCTACAGAATCATGAGAAAAAAGTCTCAAAGTAAAATGAATCCTAAGGAAGAGGATGTTTATATTAGCACACACACACACACACACACTGTACACACACACACACACACACACACACACACATATATATGTAATTTACATATTTTAAACAAATTGCTAACAATGTGAAGCTTGTGCTTTTTGGACACAATTTTTAATGTGTTTGTTTATTTAAATGCTTTTTGTTGTTATTGGTTATTAAGTATATAATAAAAAATTGAAAAAAAGAAGTGATGGGTTCTCCCTCAAGGGAAATCTTCCACCAGACCCTGGAGAACTACTTGTTTGGTATTTTATAGTGAATCTACTTTTTAATTATAGTTTGGATTAGATAGGTATTGAGGGTCTTTCCAACTCTAAAAATTCTATGAGTCTGAGATTTTGCATTTCTTTTCAGATATCTTTAAAAATTGCTTCATTATTAATATGGGGCTCTTTATGTGCTTGGTTAGAATTCAGATATCCATGACTTTATCTTCTTCAGAGCTATTTCCATATCCATTTTCATGTGTGCACAAAGGTGGAAGTTCTATAGTCAAAATGTGATAGTTCCACAATGGTGAAACTAGTTTGGTATATAGAAATGCTAACAAATCTTGCATCTCTTTGTTGCCTTCTTTCTAGTTTCATCTATAAATGCCCTCTAGAGTATCTGGCTTGGTTGGATCTCATACCAAATTTTCCAAAGACTTGCTTTCTTTCCTATTACTCTTCACTTTTTTATGAGCTCATAACATAATCTTAGACTGTCATTCTCTATATTATTTGTGAATGGGTTTACATTCAAAATTGCTATTGATCTCTTTGCCAGCTGAGGAAATTTCCAAATTTTCTTTCCCTATATAGTGGAGATTGCTTAATAGTTGTTAACATGCTGTAGGAAAAAACAACTCCGAGGAACCACTTCATTATTTACTTTTTTCTTAGCCATTGGATTGGCAAAATGATAAAAAAGGAAAATGCCAAATACTGTAAGGGATGTGGGAAAGCAGAACATTGATTTGGACTAAATCAAAATAGGTACACAAATTGTTTTGGAGAATAGTTTGGAGTTATGCCATAAAAGTTATTAAATTATAAATGCTTTTTGACACACTGATAAAGAAAAAAGGAAAAAGACTCATATGCACAAAATATTTAGAGTAGTTCTTTTTGTGGTGGCAAAGAACTGGAAACTAAGATGACCAACAATTGAATAATAACTGGATAAGTTATAGTATATAAATATGATAGAATACTACTGTTTTGTCAGAAATGATGAGGGGGATACTTACAGAAAAACCTGGGAAGACTTGTATGACCTGATACAGAATAAAGTGAGTAGAATAAAGTGAGTAGAAAAATTTATACAGTAAGAGAAATATTGCAAAGATAATTAATTTGGAAAGACTTAGTAACTCAAATTAATACAATGACCAATTCTAACTCATGATAAAATGTGCTATTTATTACCTAAGAAAGAATTGATCTGAGAAATGAGAACTGAAAGCAGGTTGGGAATTGAAAATTAAATTAAATTTTAGAAAAGAAAATAGAATTCTGTAAGAAACAATGATAGTCAAAGTATTTGGGAATCTATAAAACATTTAAAATGTATGCCTGTTTTAATGATCTGTGAAATTTTACCTCATAAAGATACTCTGTTTACTTCTCAAAAGTCATCAATTTATTTTAATTTTATTATATTCTTTTCTCTCTTTTAGCAAAACTACCTTGAAGCTGACTATCCCTCCAAGATTTCTCTGAAAATTCTAATCTCTAGTAACAGTCATCAAAGAATGTGGAGGATTATGGGGACACATATCTACACATCAATGGATTGTTTCAAAAGAGAGGAAGCCCTTTTCTGGAATGTAAGTTGCTCCTTTGCCAGCAATGAGCATGCTTGATATTACTGAATGTTCCATTTTCTTAGAGGGCTAAATTCTTTTGTTAAATTTAAAGGAAGAGGGGAAGAATATATTATCTAAATCTATAAGCAATCTTGATCCTCAAATTGCTTTATTTTATTTTAGAGTTCAAATTTAAATCCAAAATGTGACTGGCAAAAGTGCATTAAGCTGTGTGAAATTATATTCATCCAAATAATTACATGATGAACTCTGAATGAATGGGTTGAATTCATAATTCTATCTACAAAAATAGAATGTGTTAAAATAAAGGACCATTATGAAAGCATTGTTGGTAATCTTGACCATGATGATGCATGCAATAACATTCTGTTTGACTGGCTAGAAAAGTTGCTTTTTTAGACCTTTGTCTGAAAAGACCATTTGTCTCCTCATTTTTGTTCACAGATGTTCTGTTCAGTTCTCCCATCCCTCCAATTCCACCTCCTCTCCCACAACATTTTTTTTGTATGGGGAAGGCTGGAGAGGGGAGGACAATTTGGGTCATTTGTTCTCTGAGTTTTTTGGAAGTGCTTATTTGATTTCTGGAAGAAATCAACAGATCCTTAGGCTTCATTTTGAAAGTTCAGCTCTTACTAGATTCTTTACAAGTTGTAAGTGGCCAAAGTTTAAATAAAAATGTGCAAATTACATTTTCTGTTGTCATGAAGTAACTTCCTCTTGCTTTAATTTTTGCAAAATGCTATATCCTTTAGTGACTAAAAAAACCCTATTGCTTTATTGATAAGAAAAGTTGCTAAGCACTCTTTGAGCACTTGAGACAAAGATATATCACTCCTCTTTCCCATTTTCTCAGCAGAGAGATTTTCTGATTTAAGCAGCCCAAAGGGAAGCATTTCTACATTCTATATCTTGCATTATCCAAAGGAGAAGAGGTGTTTTATATGTATATATATATGTGTGTGTGTGTGTGTGTGTGTGTGTGTGTGTGTATGTCTGCATGCATCTGTGTGAGTATAGTGAAAAGTAAGTGGGAGGAAAACATATTAAAGCAAAATATTTATTATTTAAGAGATCTGAAATATATTATGGCAATACAGATGTGCTCTTAAGAATTCTCTTAATAATCATGCCCTAATATGTCCCTTTAAATTTTCATGACAGGGCTTTCCATCCTTCATTCTATTGCCTCTGAATGTCCCAGTACTGAAATAGGCACCATATGGTTTCATAACATTACAGTGATCCCCCAAGGAGCCTGGGACATCCTGACATATGTTTTGATGGTACATGCTAGATTATCTCTGACCAGTGGTAAGACATTATGTATCAAGGTTGCCAGGAACAGTGGTACATACTGCCTCTGAAAGTCTGGTGGGAAATGTAACCTGAGTTTTTATTGCCTGGAAAATGCTACCTGTTCTTAAAAAGGCTACCAACTGTGGTAAGGAAAGACAGAAGCTGCTGTTGGAAGGGATCCAATGAAAGTTTAAAAAAATTAGATGAAAATGTTAATGCTTTATCCAAAGAGTTTTGACTGTATCCAATCAGGAAAAGGCTAAAATACTTTCTCCTTCTGTACAGAGGACTCATAAACCTTAGAGAGAAAGTCCTCCATTATTTAGACAAATGCCATGACTAAAAGGGCTGAATGAAGGCCTGGAAAAGATAGTCAGTGACAATTTGGAAAGTAATATACATTAATTTATATAATTTGGAGTTAAAGAATAAAGTGATGGAAAGTTTGGTATTAATGTATTTATTTATGGTTTTCTATTTATCCCCAACATGAAGTATGAGAGAGACAATATAATAGGATCAATTAATTGTCTGATACAATATAAGAGATATCAAATGGCTAACAATTTTATATCAACCCATCTACAATTGATATGTCCCTGTAAGTTTTACTTTAGTTAGCAAATAGTATTGCTACTTTGGTTCAAAGGTATTTACAGCATTATTTAGTAATCATTTACTAAAACTTTATGAAGAAGGGGGTTCAGGATAGTATCAAAGTTTTGCAAATGTAAGGAAAACTAAAGGGCTGAAAAGCTATATTGCTCATTCAGAGAAGAAGGGCTAGAACTGTAATGAAAATTTCTTTCAAACTTATATTCAGACTCAAGGTTCAATATGAGTTTAAAATCCATATCCGTTCTGTTGAGGAAGTCAGTGATCCAAAGATGAGTGCCAATTAATCAGAGATAGAGTAACTAAATGATTATTTTTGTGATCAGATAACTCAGAATAAATAAATAAAAATAATAAACCAGATAAATCAGGTTTTGGTCCTAGACTCTGCCTTTTATTATCTGTGAGACAGTGGGTAAGTCACATCTAACTTCTCAGAGACTTGGTTTCCTTATCTATAAAATAAAGGGGTACAAAGAGATAATAAGGAAAAAGACATGTATGAGAATATTCGTAGCTGCGCTCTTTGTGGTGGTAAAAAATTGGAAAAACGAGGGAATGCCCTTCAATTGGGGAATGGCTGAACAAGTGGTATCTGTTGGTGATGGAATACTATTGTACTCAAAGGAATAATGAACTGGGGGAATTCCATGGGAACTGGAACGACCTCCAGGAATTGATGCAGAGTGAGAGGAGCAGAACCAGGAGAACATTGTATACAAAGACGGATACACTGTGGTAGAATCAAATGTAATGGACTTCTTTAGTAGTAGCAATGCAATGATCCTGAACAACTAGGAGTAGAAACACCAAAGAAAAACAACTGCTTGATCACATGGGTTGATGGAGATATGATTGGGGATGTAGATTCTAAATGATCATCCTAGTGAAAACATAACAATATGGAAATCGGTTCTGATCAAAGACACATGTAAAATCCAATGGAATTGCTCATCAGCTACAGGAGGGATTGAGAGCAGAGGAGGGAAAGAACATGGCTTTTGTAACCAAGGAAAAATGTTCTAAATTGACTAAGAAAATAAAATCAATAAAATAAAATGAAGGTGGTAAATGATTTCAGGAGTCTTATCTATACACAGCGATTCCCTGCTAACTCTAAAGGTTTGTTAGGCAAGGCAAACTGAGTTTTTATTAATAAAAGATGTTACACACCCCTTCCAAAAATTGACTTAAAAACCCCCTGCTTTATATTGTGAACGTTTCCAATCCTAAATCTACGATCCTCTTATTCTCACACTACACAAACATGTCTTAGGCCTTCATTGTTGTGTATTGTGCAATTTTCTATTTGATTCACTATTGATTGTCATCATTTTACTCCCTTTTATTAGGATAAATCTTTCTAAAATGGGAAATCCCAGTATTTTAACTCTATGGAAGTTCTGTTGGAAATACATTCACCTGATAGTATATTACCTTCATACTTTCATTCAGAAAATAACTTGCAAACTCATACATCATGTTCCTTGTTAAAAAGCACAGTCATTTTCAGATACCCTGTGAATATGCAAACTGAAAATGGTCAGACCTTATAAATGAAAAGGTTGTCATAGAGTTTTAAGGTGACTAAAACTACCTTTTTCCTAAGGGGCATTCCTCACCTTGAGATTTCAGATGCTCAATACATGAAAGGTCAAAGTAGGGTCCGTTAACTTTTTTAACTCTTAGAGAGGGCTAGAGTGGAAAAGAATTCTAAACCATATTCCCCATCCAGAGGCATTGTACAGGAGCATATTAGTAAACTGAATTCAATTTGATACACATTTATGAATCCCAAGTTAATGTAAATGTATAGATAGGGACCATTTAGGGCAATTTATTTATAGATGAGAAAAATGAAACTCAGAGAGATAAGACCCAACTGTCACACAGCCATTTATTGTCAGGGGAGAGATTTGAACCCAGCCTTTTCCAACTCCAGAATTAGAACTCATATGATATACCATGTTATCTCCCCTTTGATAGGTCCTGGAGACTCAATGAAAACAGTTAGAAAAGTTAAACATTGCTAAGTAAATAAAAAAAGCAACATTCTGAACGAATCATCCTGTTACACAGAGTGTGAACATATTGCTAAAAATATCACCAACAAGGACAAAACAGAAACTACTGCACACATTATATTGACTAAAGGAAATGATTATTTTTTTTAGCAAGGTGTCCCCAAAATGCAACTAAGAAATATTATTCTCAGTTTGCAAATGGGAAAATTGAATTAGAAAAAAGAAAGAAATTAAATAAGGTCACAGAGGAAAAAATGGATTTCTAAAGTGCCAACTTCTTATTAGAAAATATCACTTTCATATACTCTTCATGAAAAATGATATTTAATTTTAAATACATTTTACATTTATAGAGACTAATATAGTGGATCTATATTCAATGTACTACTCACGTATCTTAAAAATGATACAGACTAAATATCTTTTGTAATCTTATACATATGGAGAGAAAAAGCTGATGGCACGAGAAATGGGATGAAAAAGCATGTAAAGAGTTACAGTATGGGGCAGTTTTTATAATGCTAGCAAAATAGCAGGGAGAAGGGAGGTGGCACAGTGGATAGAAGTGTTGGGCCTGGAGTTAGGAAGACTTGTCTTCCTGAATTCAGATCTAACTGCAGACATTTATTAACTCTATGACCCTGAGCAAGTCATTTAACTCAGTTTACCTGAGCTAGAGAAGGAAATGGCAAACCACTTTAGTATCTTTGTCAAGAAAACTTTAAATGAAGTCAGACATGACTGAAATGACCAAACAACAACAATACATAGCAAAGAGAAAACAATTCTACTTTTGATTCCTTTCTCTACAATGGAGGATTGTGTATAAGTGGGTCAACATAATTGTGTGGAGGTGGTAAGAGAATACTTTGCTGCATTATATGAAATCAAGTCCAAACCAGTCAATGAACAAGTATTTATTAAATTTCTACTGAATACTAGTCACTATTCTGGGTTACAAGAACTACAAATACAAAGTAATCTCTCCTCAAGAATGTTTTACAGATACATTCTAGTAATAGCTGATTTATCCAGGATGGTCCAGAAGTGAGCATGTTTCCTGTGCTAAATGAGTGAAAAATGTTTGAAGTCTTCTATTCATCCCTTATTTTCATTTTCATGGTAAATTTCTATTAGTTACTTTGACACTGGAACCATATACTTGTCTGGCAAGTTATATTACTCATGAGTAAAAAATGAAACTCTAATTATTATTAGAAACAAATCTCATTATGAGTGTCAAATATGCTGACATTAGCTGGACATTTCTTATCTTTAGGCAAGGCTTCATCTTTTAAATAAATTATATTTTGAAAATATTTTCCAGAAGTTCTTGTTAAAAAAACCCATCACAAAATGACCAGAATGACTAAAATTATATTGCATGAAACATCATTAAACTCCTATATATGAATGCCAATGAGAAGATTCCAAGTAATGAAGTCCAGGATGAAGCAACATATGTCAGATTGTTACAAAAAGGAACATTCCAGGTTTCTAGACACCTACTCAAAATCTGTGTTGTTGCTTTTTAAGTTCTAAAAGTAGGATATTCATTGCTGACTCCTACCCCCCCCACCCCCCCGCAGTTGGCTTCCATACTTTCTTTGGAGTTATACTTAAATATTAGTCGTTCTGACCCCCTAGCAGAATGGTCTAAATTAATGTTTATTTTATTTGTGAATTCATTTTAGGAGGTTTAATCTGGGCAAATTGCCACATTCAAAAATTTGCCAACTGGCTGGAGAATATGGAAGATGAACTTCATTTTATGCCTAAAGGGTTCTATAAAAATGATAACAATTCACATTCATATAATGCTTCAGTGTTTAATCAGTGCTTTTCCCATAGCTGCACTTAGAGGTGGGTCATATTAGCTTTATTATTCCCACTTGGCTAATGAATAAACTGAATCCAAAAGCCATTAAATGATTTTCCCATAATTATTCAGTTAGTAATAATAAAAACATTTATAGATAGCAAATCTAAGCTTATAAAGTGCTTTATATATGTTCTTTTTTGTTTGATCCTGACAACAACACTATGAGTTAGATGCATTTTTTATCTACATCTTAAAGATGAGAAAACTGAGGCATAAAATAATTAAGTGACTTACACACATGTTTTAAGAGACTGAGGTAGGTTTTAAACTTGGATGATCTTGGTTCCATGTCTGATGCTCAATTACCTACACTACCTAGATGCATGCCTTAGTAAATATCAGAGCCATGATTAGAACTCATATTACTTTATTCTAACTCTTCTTTGTCTCTCTGTCACTTTCTCTCTGTTCTCTCTCTCTCTCTCTCTCTCTCTCTCTCTCTCTCTCTCTCTCTCTCTCTCTCTCTCTCTCTTTCTCCCCTCCTTTTCCTTCTCTTCATTCTCTTCCTTCTCCTCCTCCTTCTCTCTCCCTTCCTCCCCATCTCTCCCTCCCTCCCCATCTCTCTCTCCCTCCTCCCAATAGTTCCCCCTCTCTTTGCAAGTTGGTGCCACTCATTCCTGCTTCCTTGTGGGTTTATATACTGATGATGACTTTAGTTTGAACATTTGATTATCAGAGTTCACAAATTCTCAGAAATCCCAAATTCAAGAAAGCCACCAGCCTCAGCTTCCTATAACTTTATTTATAATCATATGCTACCATGTCGAACTCTAAATATTACCACAAGACAGTTACTTGTGTCAGATAAAGCTTTATACAAAAATAATTCTGCTTAAAAATTCAGACTGAAAATTATGAATTAGTAGTTTATTTTCTGCCCAATTCTTGAAATTTCTATCTATTTTTCTTTTAATCATAATATATATAGAGTACATAAACATATTTCTTGAAATAATTTATTTTATAATCATCTCCATAATCTTCTAAACCCTCTTTATTATGAAAGAAACAGTTAAAGGTTGATAAAAGTGAGCCCCTGAAGTCTTAAGGTGACTTAGTCAAACTTTAAAATATCAAGTTTCACATGAACACACACAAGAACACACACACACACACAAACACAGATATCACTTTTGACTAAAAGGATCATGGGGAGGTTTTGGGGAGGAGGAAGCAATCAGATTGGCTTTGAAGTAAAAGAAGACTTTCCATAGGTAGAGACATGAAGAGAAGGTACTGCATCAGGCACACATTTTGGGTATTTATGTGAGGAGGAAGAAGACGACAAGAGAAGATAGAGGAATAGTTAAGTGGTACAGTTTCTTGGAGTGGTCCTAAAGCTCTGAACATGAAAGATGAACAAATGTATAGAGTACTTAATAGAAATATCTTACCATCTCAGTGAAAGTCAATTGATGAAAACAAATTTGGGGCAAAATAGATTGAAGGAGGGAAAAATAAATTCTAATAAACTCAAGCAACCATATATAGTTTAAGTGTATGCCATGCTCTCATTCTTTGTGCCTCAGAGGCCCAAGATAATTTTAATTGCATCATTTTATATATACCTCCTCCCCCAATAGATTTTTCAGAACATCTGCTCATTCTTTAATTCACTAGCAATGCCATTTGTTTGCTTTAACATAAAAATATTAATATGCCTATTGGTATTCCTCTGTGCCAGTAAAAGAGGGTAGGAATCTGGATAGAAATCAACTCAAATCTATTATCCCACTACCTCATTAAAAGGAAATATGAGAGAGGGCAACTGGTGGCTCAGTGGATTGAAAGCTAAGCTTAGAGATAGGAGATACTAGGTTTAAATTTGGTCTCAGAAACTACCTAGCTGCATGACCCTGGGCAAGTCACTTAACTCTCATTGCCTAGCCATTACCACTCTTCTTGGAACCAATACATAATAATGCTTTGGAACCAATACACAGTACTGCTTCTAAGATGGAAGGTGAAGGTTTTTTTTTTTAAAGGAAATATGAGGATAAATATTTCTTAAGGACCCAAAGTTCATCCAATCTACTCGTGACATAAGTATCTCAGACAACAACAAATTCTCCCTCATTCCCCAACCTTTTTGTAATTTTAGGAATAGTAATAGGACGTATTCATCTTTTTTCCACCAGTTAGATTAGGGGAGCATCTATGAATTTAAAAATATGTTCATGTGGAACGTATGGAAGTCATCTCTTGACTATTCTGCCCAATTTGGCTGCCATCTCTCTGTTACTCTCACTGGCAAACTTCCTCAAGAATTAACTCCATCTGACACCATCTAGTCCTCACATTTACCCTGTCCCGAATGTGGCCTTTCCCCTTTGGCTCTCTGGAAAATACTCTTAGAGGCCACACATGACTTCTTATTTGACAAATCCAAGGAACTTTTTTTTCAGTTCTCATTGTCATTGAACTCTAGATAGTACTTGACAAAGTTGACCACCCTCTCTTCTGCATTTCCTTCTTCCTTTATTTCAGAAACAATATATTCCCCCGATTCTCTTGCCTCTTTAGTGACTCATCTGTCTCTTTAACTAGCCCTCTCTCTTTCCAAATCCCTTAATAGAGGGCTCCCTAATGTTCCGACAGAGGTCCTATTCTCTTTTCCCTGTTCTCTTAATTAATTATCATGGTTTGGACCAAATCTCTGTCTCCAACGCATTCCAATCCAACCAGAATATATTATGGACCTACTCAGTACAAGTCCTGTGCTTGCTGCACAGAAAATATTAAACATTCCTATCCTGAAGCTCATATTTTACTGGAAGGATATGATATATAATCAGTTAAGTACACACACACACATACACACATATGATAATGTGAGGAGAGCAGCAACACATCGATCAGGAAAGACTTTTCATAAGATGCTAATTAAAGAAAGTGGGCTTTCTATTAGGTATAGGTGAGGAGGGAATGGCTTCCAGGTCAGAAACACAGCTCCTGCATAAATGGGAGTTAGAATTACAGAATTACAAGCAGCCAGTTTTTCCAGAATATAGAATGTTTGAAATAGATTGATAATCCTTCACTTTCTTGTAAACTTCAGTTTTTTATTAAACTGCCTACAACATATCTCCCCAGTTTTTCATTCCAGTGCTTCAAACTGACTATACTAAAACCTGAGCTTATTTTCCTTTGTTTTATTATTTCCCTTTGTTTCCTTTTTCTTCTGACACTCTTATTCCCATTAATCCAGTCTTTCCTATCTGAAACTTTGTTTTTCCCATTCTTGACTGTTACCTCTCCCTTACCTCTCAAATGCTAAGTTACTAAATCCTGTAGGTGTTAACCGACAATTTACTGCATTCCTTTTTTTTTTTACCTTCTAATCCTACTGCCACTTCCTATACATTTTCCTAGATTATTTCAACAGATTTTTCTACCTCCAATTTCCCCCCACTCCAATCTGCTCTTCACTGTCAGAGCAGTCTTCATTTTGCCAAGCCATGGTCTTCTCAATTGTCTTTTAAAAATATTCAGGAACTCCCTTCTAATAATTCTTTTGTTTCACTTTCAAAATCTTATGTCCAAATTTTTTCAACTTTATCTGGAAGTGCTATGCACTACCCCCAAGTACACTAATAATCCCTGACTTTCTCAACTCTTTGCCTTTCCTTGCATTTTCTCTATGTCTGAACTGTCATCTCTCCTTTTTATCCATTAAATTGCTACTTATTCTCCAAATGAAATTTAAATAATACATCCTCCAGGAAGTTCTGACTCTTCTCCCTCACGTATCTCCCTCTCACCACTCCTTAGATTTCATGTAGTATTTTGTTTTGCAGCTTATTAATTCAACTGTTATAAATTATTGCTTTAAAATGTATTTAGAGAAGGGATTAAAATCAATCTATCAATTAATCAATCAATCAACAAGAACTTAATAAAGGCCTTTTGTGTGCTAGGTACTGTGGTACTGTGGACATGAAGATGATAGTTTTTATTTTTTATAATTATTTTTAGTTCACTAATATTTTATCTTTTTGCAATTACATGTAAAACCAATTTTAAAAACTCATTTTCTATCATGGTTTCCAGTTCTAACTTCCCTTTTTCTCCTCCTCTCAGATTAATTTAATTGTTGATTTGAAACTATAATTAGGAATTATTAATGGTAGATAAATCGGAGTTAAATGGTTACTATTGATTTAATATTAAGAAATAGTTCCAGTTATTAATTGATTGAATAACTGAGTATAAGACATTTATAATATATAATCTGTAGTAGTAGTTGTAGTAAGGTAATCAATCGTTTATAATCATAAGGACCCCTACAACCATATAGACCTATAGAAATGTCATTAACCTTTTCTTTTGTATACAAACAAGTCTTCTCCCTTTACCCAAGATGTTAGAAGGTTGTCTTTGAGATGATTGCAAAATGATTGGAGATTAAGGTGACCACAGATTACTGTCAAATTTCCACTAAGGCCAAGGATATTTCTCCATCATCACCCTGAATGATCCCTGTGCCTCTCACCTCAGCCCTCTCAAAAGAATCAGTTTAGGGGAGCTTAGTCTGCAGAAAACACAGGACCCCTTTTCTGGGAGGGGGCAGTACACAAGTCTGTAAATTTATCTTTATATGTATAGAGATCTGTCATATTTAAAGCTCAGGTTCTTAGACTTATCTGGGAATGTCTGCAGATCCATAGACTCTGTATGTCTCACAAGTATATTGATGCCAATGTATTTGGCTTTTGTGATATTGCTTACTATGCTATTAAAGTCAATTTTCTCAGAGACTTTCCTCCCAGACCTTTTTCTTTACTCCCCTCTCTGAAATAGTAAGCAATTTGATAAAGGTTATACACATGTTATCATGCAAAACATTTTTATATTTGTCATGATGTAGAAGAAAATACAGATTAAATTCTGCCTCCCCAAATAAAGGAAAGTAAAAAAGTATGCTTTGATCTGTACTCAGACTCTATCAGTTCTTTCTCTGGAGCTGGATCTCATTTTTCATAAAGATAAAAGTTTTAATAATCCTCTGCTCTCAAGGAGCTTGCAGTGAAGCTGAGAGAGATAGGATATACCAAACTGGCATATGAAATGGCGGGAGGAGGCAATGAAAAAAGGCTTACTGTAGAAGATGATATCTGGGCTAAACTTTGAAGAAACTAGGGTTTCTACAAGGTAAGGAGGGAATGAATTCCAGGTATGAGACATAGCCATTTCTTGGGTGCCATGTATAAAGATGAATAACAAGGTCCATTTGGATATGTATATTGAGAAGAATAATGTAGGAAAGGATACTTACAAGAAAGGTATAGCAATTAAGTTATGAAAGGCTCTAAATGTTGAGTTGAGGAGCTTACATAAAAATGTTTATATAATAATAGGAGGAAAGTATGTAGTTTTTCATTGTTATAGTACAAGTCAAATTTTGGTCAACTCATCTCAACTCTAAGTACTTTAACAATAGTATCAGTAGTAAGATCTATTACAGAATTATTTTTCATAAAAATAGCCTTTTTCAATTCTTTAAACAGTTAAGGTTCATCAAGTAAAAATAATCTTAAAATGAAGTAGAAATCACTTGAAATAATGTCACAGATAGACTTTCCCAAGTGCTGGCTAATGCCTGGAATTCTATCTTTGGAACTTTCTCCTAAAAGTAGATAATCTAGCTCTGGCTATACATGTGTAATTTCTTCAGGTCCTTCAGATTCTATAGGGTCTGTAGTAGCGAAGTGGCTCTTTTGGTTAATGGGTGGTTCCTGAGTCAAATAGCTGGGTACTATTGGCTTCATGCCCATGAACAAGCCAGTAATGGAGGCTAATAATTAACATTGGATTTTTTTCTAGCCATATGACCTTGAACAAAACACTCTAATTCCTTGAGTTTCACTTGCTTTTCCTATAAAATGAGTGGGATACATTGTTTTCATTTGATTTCTTCGAGATCCAACATTTTATGAGTTTATAATTGAATAGGAAAGCTTTATACAGGTTACTATTGAGTGATACTTGTAACTCTCATTAGGACACAAATTAAGATATGCTTTGATTTCCTTGTGAATTCTTAAAGGTTTAAGTTGTTATTAGGCAGGCTTTGTTAAGGTAGAAGAGATAAATTTATCCACAATCTTAACAACTAGAAAACTCATATAACTGGTAATTTGATTTTTTGAGAATGACATATAGAGTAAATGAACTATTATCAGCACTTTGCCCCAAAGGGGAACTTTCAGAGTGAATTGTAGGATATTGTCCTCATGTCATATCAATTGTAAATCCCATTTTTAGAGCACTTTATCCTACCATAATGGGGCTAATTAAATCATGCTTGATAGGGTGGGTCTTAAGTGCATTTTGTTGCATTTATTTGGAAATCAGCATAGTAGAGATATTGTGTAGTAACAAACTAATGGATTGAAATCCACCCTTAGAGCTCAAAGCTTCAACTAGCCAGTGTGCAAGAAGGTTGCTGCCATTCTATCCTTGCCCCTTTCCTGGTTTTTACTCTCCTCCTTGAAGGATTTTGCTGTTTGCACTGCTCTCCTGTTTCTCTCACAATAGGATCTCAAGACATTGGAGCAATGAAAAGTAGCCCCTCCTTACACATGGGCTAGTGATGGAATCCTTGATGCTTGGCATATGAGAAAACATTCATTTAACTAGAATATTTAATAACCAAAACAATTCACTCCCAAGTCATTCTTGATAAATGAGAATTTATGGTAGCTGTGAAAAATGTAACAAAGTTGTGTATATAATTAGAAGAGAAAAACATTCTAACATAACGAAACGAAGAAATAATTTTTCAGTTATCTTTTTAGGACTAATTTAGCTTCAATTTAAAAAAAATTCTTTTGGTTTCAGTATAAAATATTCAGAATGGAATATAATTTATAAACACATTTAGATCACTGAAATTGCTATGATAACAAACTTATTGAAACCCATTATGAACCAATCAACCTCCACATGGGTAAATCTCCCACTATAGAAATAATTTGCTCTAATTTTTCTGATTACTGCACAACCTGATTATGTATTTTCCCTCACTGTTCAAAGATTCTGTGATTCAGATATTATATCCTAGTTGAAAAAATGTTGGCAAGAGCAGAAGTCACTGGTTGAATAGACCTATTGAGTACCAGTTGATGTTCAATTGAGAGTGTAGCTGGGAAAGAAATGAGTGTTTTATAGTCTCTTGGATTTTATTTATTGAAGTGCATTATCAACAGTGCTATCAGCTCCACAAGAATTCTCAGAGATGGTGAAGAATCACACAGTGTAGCCACAAAGACAGTCTTCAGAAAAACATGTTGTTCCAACAAATGAATAGATAGTTAGCTCCATTGGGGAATGATAGAAACCCATCTGTTCCAAACACTTTATTACAGCAGTAACTACAACTAGGTTGCAACAGTACTCCCACACCAAATCTGACATATTATTGTTCCTAGGGCCACAATGTGCTGCTAATTTATTTTTCTAAGTTTGTTTCTTTTATCAGCTGATCTGTACTAGCTTTTACTGGATATTTTTGCTTTCTTCTATATGTGTTTAACTTTTCCCCATAAATAAAACAAAATCTAAAAACCACAGTTCACTGCAAAATTCTGTATAATAGCTATTCTTTCTTTGACTGCTGAAAGCTATTAGATACTTAAAAAATGAAAGAATTTCAGCTTTCATTAACCTATGATTAAGTCTGTTTAACTTCAACCCAACATTTTTGTACTTCAACAGGGCATAGAAAACGTCACTGTTTGTCTTTGATGATGGTCTAAAAGTTTAAACTTTTAAATTATCTGTCTGGAGCAAATCCCAGTGGGGGAAAGTTTATTTGTCATGTCTCTAGCATGTTATTATCTTCATTTTCATTGCTGAGGATCATTAATTTGAATTTACACACTCCAAATATCCCAACAGATTCCTCTTTTTTTTTTTTCAAAATTATAGCCTTAATCTAATTTTACTTGAAAGTAAAAAAAAAAACCTCTGTATTTTGAGACAGAATGAGCAAAAATGAAGTAATATATAGTCATATTGAATTTTTTACATTCCCATAAAATCTTACTACTATCCTATCAATATGTTTCTTCATGTAAAAACAGTGATATACATATGTATATACACACATATATGTATGTATGTATGTTAGAGATATTCAAGCAGATAAATATGATTAATCTTTTTTGACCTTATGAAGATATCTCAATACCAGTAAGAAACAACTTGAATTGATATATGATCTTGAGAACATAGAAATAATAGCTAGTGTTTATGCAGTTCTTTAAGGTTTGCAAGGCACTTTATAGATATTATCTCATATCATCTTCACATTGACCCATGGTGCTAAGTTCTATCCTCATTTTAAAAATGAAGAAACTCAGATCACATTATCACACCGATAGAAAATCTGTGATGGTGGACTTGAACTCAAGTCTTCCTGACCCTAGATGCAGTGTTCTTCCCACTGGATTACTAAGATGACAATAGCCTAAAATGGTGACAAACTACAATGAAATGATTCACAGTGCACCACTCACCTCCATTTCTACACCATCAACAGTCACCTATAAATCTTGTAATAAAAACAGGACAGCGAACCTCTGAGAATTTTACTCACGTGATATAAGGTGGCCTCTGGCACAGGTGTGCCCATGACATCCTGTCTTAATGCTTCCATTTGTAAACTAGGTAGCAAGGAATAGTGAGTTGGACTGTTACTCTTATCTCCTTTCTTTTTTGACTTTTTTCCTGTATCTTTCTTGCTATTTCTCTGATACATGTATTCTTCTTGAGCAATTTTTTCATTGCTCATGTACCGAAGTAGGGAATTTTCTAAACAAAAAGAGAGAAAAGCATCACTTAGAATAAAAAACAGTGACTGGTTTCCAGAACTATAGTTCTTTTCTGCTAATCATGCTAATAGTAATGTTAAAAACTTCAACCTGACTTCATAATTTTGAAAAGCAGGTTTTGGACAATAAAACTACATATAATATTCACTGAGCTAGGATCATGGAGCAAGAGGGAACAGGAAAACACATAGCTTCTTTGAAAAGATTGAAATTAATGTTGTGATTTAGTAGTCCATGGTATTGTCTTAAGAAGTTACTTGTAAGAAAATCCAATCTAATAATACTGCTCTACAGGTGACATGTGATAAATGTTTTTCCTCTTTCATTTCCCCCCAACTTCTTGCAAATATGTTTAGATATTTGCTAGTTAGTTAATAACTAAAGTTAGTTAGATTAGTTAGATAACTAAAACTTTGGTCAAGATCTCTCCAGGAAGGTCCCCAGTGCATTGGGTGAACCCCTTGTGGCTAACGAAAGGAGGATATGGACAAAGACACCCTGCATGAGAGAGCATGTTTAGGATGTGTTGCTGGAGGGAGTACCCATATTTGCGAGATCACAGATCCACTGAAGTATCCATCCAAGTTTGGAAGAAGCTGAAACTTAGAAAACTGAATAGATAAACTGACTCAATAAGATTTTACTGTCAGTACAAATAGTATCAGAAAGGAAATCTCTATAAAATGAGGTCTAAAAATGCTGAAGAGAAAGATGCCCATTTTGATCAATTTATGATATATATATCTGGTAATTAAATGAATACTTTAAAAGTTGGCTAGTATCCATAACATCAAAACTTGAAATCATAATGTCTAAGTAATCTGATATCTTAATGAATTAAGTCTTGCAAGGTACATTTTTCTCCTTAGTCTATGATTACTTTTCTTTTAAATGTCTCATCCACAGCCTTATGACTTTTAACTCTGAAAAGGGAAAGTGGCAAGGCTTAAAAAATTATGAGGCTGTCCCAACCTTAGTTGGGCCCACCAAATCTTAATTGGCTGAAATTCTCATTGCTAATGCCATCAATGCCAGTTATATTAATCTCTATCCATTGTTCTTTTCAACTTAAGAAAAAAAATATTTTCCTATAGCAAATACCACAGTAGAATCCTCTTCTACCCACAATTTATATCTTCTTAGGAACTTATTTCTAACACCAAACAGAATGAGGGGGAAAAATCTTGTGACATTTTAGATCATTTACATTGTAGTTGTGTCAGACATGACATATATACTTGGTAATCACTATAAGAATAACTGTGTGAATATATGTATATAGTTAAAAATATTGTTTTTGGTTTTCATGAGGCCTACTCTCTGACTTATTCTGAGCGCTTAGGAAAAAATTTACTTTTATGGAGAACTCCACCACCCCTACCAAAAGCCTCATTAAGGTCTAAAGGTGATTGGATTCTTGTCAATGGAGCAAAAGCCTCAGTGATTCCTATCAACTTATAGAGGCTTTGAATATTGAGTATATTCTGGATTATGAGTCTGTCATCTGAGAACAAATCTGGCTATAGTCAGAAAGGCTGGCTCCTGGGCAATGACTTTTTATTACTTAAAAAGATTATCTATTTAGTGCGAAAGGATTTTGAGTTCCATTGATGGAGGATATACCCAGCAGTCAAATCACAGACTCCTGAAATATGAAGAAGAAACAGCTTTGAGATGGAACTAGATTTTGAGTTTAATGTGCATTGATTGTGGCCTGGCTGTATGTATGTAATCTGATACATTTGTATAACTTTTCCACTTTTCCCAATGTTCATCTTTGAAATAACAATACAATTTTTATTTTTATGCAATATTCATGTTTCTTTAAATCCACATGCCACATATAGGATTCTTCTTATTTTTAAACCCTTACCTTCTGTCTTAGCATCAGTTCTAAGACAGAAAACCAGCAAAGGCTAGGTAAGCAAGGCCAAACCCAGGGTCACACAGCTAGGTAGTGTGTGAGAACTAATTTGAACCCAGGTCTTCCCAACTCCAAACCTGGTGCTTTATCCACTCTTCTACCTAGCTGACCCATATAGGGTTTTTAAGAAGAGATATAAGGTCAGTCTTTAAAAGTATCAATGAGTAGACCTGGTCTAAGATTGTCAAGTTGGTGGTTAAGCTAAATAAATCACATATTTATATTGAATACAGGGATAATAGTGATAGGGTCTAGACCTGTGATTTCATTGGTATAAGGAACTCTTGGATGTGGAAACTCTTGCTACCAATGCAGGTCAGCATCTCTGCAACTCAGAGTCTCAGAGTAGCCTACAGCACTGAAGAGACTTGCCCACGGGGAACAGAGCTAGTATGTGTCAGAAGTAGGACTTGAACTCAGGTCTTCCTGACTTCAGGACCTGATCTCTTATCCACAATATCACACCACCTTTCTTATGTCAATTATAGAAAGAACATGATCTGAAAAAAGCACTAATCTTAAACCAGAAGAACCTTCTTTAAAGAACAACTAAATTTACTTACAGTTTAAACAATACAGAGCCTACCCTGAGATTCTAGGACACTTACCTCTTCTACTATCTCTCTTCATCTTACTGGGATCTTCATACTCCCCCACCCAATTATATTCCACTGGCATAGATATAGGCCGTAGCTTGCCTAAACACAGAGAACAAAATTCATATCACATCTTTTTTTCCCCTCTGTTTGGTTATCATTGTCCTGTTTCTCAGACACAGCTAATATACACACACTCACCACACTCATGGTCAGCATTTCGTGTTATTAGCTGTAGATGAAGAAAAGGTACATTTTGATCTAGAAGGTGAAATCAGAAAAGGCAGCCATTGCTTATCTCTCTGTGGCATTTTGCCAGGGAAAGCAGAATCTAAATCATGATGGATAGATAACTGAGGTTTCCTATCTCAGGCACACTGGATTTTGAAAAATCATCATAGGCTGTGGATGAGTCATAGGATTGTATATTTGAGCTGGAAGAGATAGAGATAATCAGATCCAACCCCTTTATTTTATGGATGAGGAATCTGAAGTCCATTGGAGTCAAGCGATTTGACAAAGGATTGTAGAGCTTAGTGTCTGTAGTGGGATCTGAACCTTGATCTTCTTGACTTCAGGTCCAGTGTTCCAACTATTCTCATATAGGACAGGGTTTGATAATAAAAATTTGAATCACTATACTAGCACTTGAAATTTCTCTACTTGGAAAAGAGAAAGATGAGGGTTTTTCCATTAATTTCTTTTAAGCATATGGAAAGATTTTCAGAAGGAAGATGGTGTAAAACTATACTGTTTCCCCTGAGGATAGATGAAGATTCACTGGACTTAAGAATGTCACAGCACAGAGCTAAATTAGCTAGAACATTCTAGCTATTTTGAGCAATCCATACACATTGATGCTAGACTTATATGGGGTTATATATTGAATTCTTAGTTTGATTTCCATTTTTTCAATAATAGTAGAGAGATTGATGATAATGATAGGCTGATAAATAGATTTTTAGATAGACTTTAGATAGATAGAAATGAAAGCTAAATCTTGGAATGAGTTATTCATGACAATCATACCATCTTCATCTCTTTGAGACTATGATATAATTGTCCTTAGAGGAGTTTGATAGCACTTTTGCATAATGCTACATCTTATATAATGTGTAATTCATTGAGGTGAGACTGTATTGAACTCCATTTCCAAGCAGTTTAATTACTGAAGTAATAATAAGCTCTCACTGTAAGACAATATCACCTTGAAGGTAGATATTTATTATGGACTTCAAGGACATTATAGTGAAGCTTTAATATGACATTTTAACACACATTTCTGACAAAATAATCAGAAAGAAAATCATTATGAATACCAGAGTTTTAGAAAAATTGTCTGCATTTTGCCAAAGCAGAGAATTGTAGCAAAATACTTTGGCTAGCTAAAGGATTTGAGAAAATTATGCCATAGATAACTTAGTGGTTACAGATAAATGGTACCAATGGATAGGGTTTGGAACTATACCGTAAAATGCTAAAGTTGTTTTGAATGAATCTGCTATAGCAAAGTTGACAAACTCCTGGTAACTCTGGGAATAAATAAAAATGTAATTGAGAAATGTTCAACAAAATAGATAAAAATATAATTAAAGATAGTTAATGTCAATTGGTGGTTCTCTAAGTTGATATGTGGCCCTAAAGGATCTATTTCTTTTAGTTTAATACCACCAAAAAGAACATAGTTGCTTATAATGGAGATAATATATTTTGCAAAGTCCCATTTAAATGTTAGGGATGGTTTGTTAATCTAAACTAATATTTGTAAATTTTAGACATAAAACAAACGAGTTTTTAAAAAGAAGCAATTATTTAATTTTCCTCTTTCAAGGTGTGCGAATAGCTTTATACATAAAATCATTTCTGGAATAGTGGCTTTGGAGTCATAGGACTGGATTTGAAATCCTAGTTTTGTCACCTGTGTGACCTTGGGCAAATCACTTCATCTCTCAGGGGCTCAGTTTCCTCATCTATAAAAGAAGGGGGCTGCAGAAGATGATCTCTAAGCTACCTTGCAGTTACACCTAAGAACTATATTTCTGTGAAATAGGTATAGGGCATACACGACTCATTTCACAGAAGGGGTTGATAAATCATTTCCTTCAGATCACATTAGTTTTTTTCTATCATAAAGTCAGTCAAGGGCAGCACAATCAGACAAGAACTCAAAAAGATTTTCAGCCACTTGTGTCCTCCTGCTTCATAGACTCAGGCGGGCAAATGCATATAGACTGTGTTTCACAATATTATACAACACTGACATTTCCAAATAGCATTACATTGATGACCATGTCTATAATATGCCAATGGAACCACTTGGCAAATGGACAATTCAGCCAAAAACATAATATTTAGTTTGGTTTTCATTTGCGACTCTTCAATAAGAAATGAGTTCAATTTAATTTTGTGGAATTGACTGAAAATTTCAGTCATGAAGACAAAAAAGATGGGCATCCACATTTGTTTCAGTGCGTTATATTTGAACGATGTTGTATATGAGAGGTGGTATGATATAGTGGATTTGGAGTGAGGAAGAACTAGATTGAAGTTCTAACTCTGACATATCATCTGTGTGACCACACTAGCAAGTCCCTTAATATCTCAGTGCTCCAATTTCAGACTGGTGCTATTTTACATTGGTAGTGGGAGTTTCCATAGTAAGAATTCCCAACACAAATGCAATAAGAGTTTTGGACTTTATATCCCTTGTATGCCCACAACTGGCTGGAGGGAGCCCCACAACTGGAACTGGAACAGGAGGCACAGGATGGCTGATAGGACTCTTATTCTATGGAAAGCAGACACTTTTGGTATTCATGGAAAGAAAAAAGTGGAAGGTCAGTTTTAATTCCAGATCTTGTCAGAATATTGGATAATATAATCAGCATCGAGTATTGCTACCTGGAAATTAAAGCAGAATAAAGAGAATTTCCTAAGAAATCAAGAAAATGAGATGACTAATTGAAATATTACTTTTGGAAGACATGGAGGTCTTTTTGTATAAAGCCATAGAAACATCAGTGTTGGAAAGTCATTATCAAATGTAAAAATATCATTTGTGCAACTACAAAAGATGCTGATGGTTTCATGGCTTGTTTATTTCCTATTTTATTACATCAAATTTTTGCAGTACAAGCTTAACAGCATTCAAACAAGTAATAAGAGAACCCCTAGTAAAAATGAAGAGTCTTGGAAGATTGGAATACAGTCAATGGTTTGAAGTCTTTCCAACTTGAAACATGCAGATTATGTTGATTGCAATTTGGCATCTCACCTACGTTTGGGCATAATTGGAAATGCAAATCAAAATTTTTAAAATGCATGGAAAAGTGAAATAGCTTATTATTTCTAGGATTCTAGGTATTAAGTTTATCTCAAATTATGATATTGCTGATCTACTTTTAACAAACCTGCCTAAAATGAAACAAAATGTTAGTTTTTATAATTAGTTCACATGTTTACATTCTGCATTTCTTTGTAATTCTGTCATCACATGCATATTGGATCAAATTTCCTAGGGCTCCTCTTGATGGGCACTTATTTGCTCACAGCTCTCCTCCCTTGACTAGATGGCACATTCTAACATACATCGAGAAAACCCTGGCATAGGAACAAAAGACAAAAAGAAAATAGTCATTTCACAAAGCTGCATCTCAATGTGTCCTACTTAATGGACAAGCACGTTTTGCTAAAGATCTGCAATGTGGTCAGTTATTTTTTTCCCCCAATCCAAGTGGCTAGCATAGGGAATAAAATATTCCTAGACAGAAAAAAATATGGGAAGATGCATAAGTGCATATAAAAATGCAGAAGATGAATATAATTGTGACTTTCTTCTTATGAGATGTTTGGCTAGGTTGCATATTTGGAAAACATTTCTATTGCTGACCAAAGAAAGAAAAAAAAGTAGATGTAAGGTATTGATTTGTTTTTGTAACCTTGTTTCTATATATTGCAGCTCTACAGTAAAAGGAAATTAAATTAGTCTGCCATTATTTGCTCTTCCAAAAGCTATGATGATTGTCTTGCAGTAGCTTGTATACTGCCTGATAGTGGAAAATGGTTTTTATTCTTTATACTAGTATTTTCCCACCCATTGATTTGATCCTTTCAGATATTAATTTCTACTCATTCTTTGTTTCACTTTAAGATAGTAGGAACAATATCTGTCCTTTCTAAGATTCCCTATCGTTTCTTGAAAAGAGCGGTGTGTGGGTTTATTAATTACTTAAATACTCTGGAGTGTTATGTCATTAGTCTAGGGTGTTTAGTGGAAAGAGCACTAGATTCGAGAATTAGAAGATATGCATAGATGCATTCCAATCTCATTTTAGTCACTAATCTCTTAACTTCCATTTTTTCCATCTTTAATATAAAGAGACTAGTTTAGACTATCTCCAAGTTTACTTTCAGCTAACACTGAATGAAACTACATGATGTTCTACTGATTTGATGAGATCTAGTTTGTTCTAGGCACTCTATTCCTTATTTTATTTTGGCCTTTTATCACAACTGAAATTGCTATTATCAATTCTTTGCTTTTTATATTTTTAGCAAAGGCTAAATAAAGGAATAAAGAAAAGTATTTACTATCTCTCCTGGATGTACTCCACTTTTGAGTGGGTAATCTAGCTATCTAGAACAAAGAACATATTTCTTTTTCCATAATAAAAATGGAATGAATGGTGGTGAGATTTCTAAAGCAGAGCATAAAATTCTAATTAAATTACAACATATCTAAAATATAATAGTAATAAGATAGTACCCCTTCAACTAATCCTAAACTAACTAACCCTAATTTATTTAACTTTTTTATAGGAATGCATATTGTAAGCCTCAAATAGCAATGTATTAAAATATCTGCCTAATTCTTTCTATACACATATATGTTATATATGCATACATAAATATGTACATATAGAATACAAACACATATGACCAACACTATATATGCATATGTACATCTATGTGTGCATGAGTATTCATGTTGTGGAAGTTATATTATTTACTTTTTCATTCATGGCTAACATCCTAACGTGAAGAGGGGATCCTTTTCTGAAAAAAAAAGTCAAGCTTTAGAGATAGAAAAAAAGTTTTAGTTTAGACTATATTTAGTCAGAACTATTTATTATTTAAGTTATATTTATTATTTAGACTATAATTAATTGAGTAAAACTTTGATGAATAGGATACCTTCCCCCCTCCCCCCATGAACACCTTTTCAAAAAGGCTTATAGTTGAACTATTTATTTAGTTACTACAGAGATGCCGGCTAATGTAAAAGACATCTCTTCAAATTTATAACTAGGCAAATTAACAACACAAAGAGCTATATTTTCCCTAAGTGAACATCTATGATGTTATGAAATATAAAGGCAGGTTCTTCTCATTATATTTCTCTAGTTAGAGGAGGCAACATGGTACATTGGGATTGGGTTCAAATTCCAATTGTATCATTTGCTACCTGTGTAACCTTGCACAAGTCCTTTAACTTTCATGGGTTTAAATGTCCTCATCTGCGATGCTATGCTGGGTTACAAATATGGTGAATAAGCATTTATAAAACACCTACTATATGCCAGGCATTATGCTGAGCATTTCCCCCTTTTTGATACAAATTTCAGTTGATAATTACAACAAGCATGGGAGGTAGGTGCTACATTGGTTCAAATTTTATAGATCAAGAAACTGAGCAAACAATGATGAAGGTCACACAAGCAATAAGTGCTTGAAGTCTGATTTGAACTCAGATTTCCTTGACTCTGGACCCACTACTCTATCCAATGGACCACTAGCTGCCTATTTTAAAGGGGGGAAAGGTTGGAGGTTTTTTGTTAATATTTCTGATTTTTTTTCAGTCATATCTGACTCTTTGCAATCTTATTTGGGATTTTCTTGGCAAAGAAGCTAGATGGTTTGCTATTTACTTCTCCAGTTCATTTTACAGATGAGGAAAATGAGGCAAATAGGGTTAAGTGACTTCCCTTCAGGGTCACACAACTATTAGGTATCTGAGGTCAGATTTGAACACTGGAAGACATCTTCCTAACTCTGGGTTTGAAAAAAAATCCGTGCCACCTACTTTTCCATTTGTTAACTCTACATTTGCATAGGAAACGACAATTTTCTATGTCTCCAGAACAGTGGGGGTCCATGAACGGTATGTGTGTGCTTAAAAAAATCTTTTTTTTGATAACTGTTTCAGTATAATTGGTTTTCTTTGTAATTCTATGTATTATATTTGATGTATTTATGCATTATTTTGAGAAGGGATCCCTAGGATTCCCCAGCTTGCTAAAGGGTCATAGCACAAAACAGGTTAAGAATTGCCTACAGCTACATTTTTTAAAAGAGGCCTCTCTCTAGCTCAGTATTTCAGAGAAAACCCTGGGGCTGTTGTGATAGCAAGGCATTTGAAAATTCACTTTTTTTCATCCACTAAGCACTGTCATCTTGATCTTTATTTAGCCATCACATCCTATGTAAAGGTTCCCATTACCTAAATAAAATATCTTTTCTCAAGGTTGATTTCCTTAATCCTGGTGACATCTTTTCTCCTTTGAATTTGGTTATCTTGTGAAATGTTTCTTTTTTGGGATTTCCATTTACCTTCAGGAAGTCCTCCTTTTTTCCCCTAATTTTTTATTTTATAACAAAAAAGGGACCGAGGATAGAAATGTTAGTAAATTGTTTATAGGAGACTGATACTATATTGGTGAAGGTTGACAATTAGAGTGGTAACTTCCTCCTGGGAGACCCTCTAAAAGTCTGATAAGAGGATTCAATATTATTTACTTCTCCTTGGGCCTCTTTTACTTTCTGTAGTCATTAATTGTTCAGTTGCTATGACCCAGCCTTCATGGCATTGCTGAGGGGAAATATGAGGCAGATATAAGGTTAGTTTCCCAGAAAGCATTCTGCCTGAGGGAAATAATGCAAAGAAAAGCCTGAATATTTCTCCCTCCAAAAATGAAGAACTATCTGAGAAGAAAATGAAAATTCTTCCCTTTTGGCAAAAGTTAGTAGATATCCTCCTTGGAGATTCTTTTACTCTCTGCACTAAGAAATGACTTTAGTGCAGTGTACAAACCTTCTTGTCATTGTGGGTCATGAAATTGCTTTTCTAACCACTATCTGCATCGTTTGAGTCCACCATTATGTCACCTGGTCCTGAGACTATTTTACAAAGCTGATCAAATAGCACCTATTACAGGAGTTCCTATATAAAAACCTTGAAGTTATTATGGTGGTTACAGAATAATGACTTCACCTGATATGGATCAAGCACTTTACAGTGATGGACCTCTTTATGTACAATATCTCATTAGATCCTTGTCATAACCTTGTGATCTAGGCAGAGAAGATATTAGGAGCTCAGTTTTACAGCCAAGGAAACTGCGACTGAGAGCTCAGGTGCCTAGTGTCATATTTTTGCATTTCAGATCTGATGAATGCATTTCAAATTCTAGGTCTCCATCAGCAAGTACTCCTTATACCTGCAAGTTTTATGGGTTTGGCTTCTAGTTTTCCTTTTTCTTTTTTCTGTAAAGGGGAAGAATACTTTCATTGCTGAGGGTTTCAACCCTACCCTCATTTTCTGTCAGTGAAGACTACATAGTTTCATAGTCATAGAGGAGAGGATATGCTATGCTTTTGAGATCAGGAATAAAATAGGATTTGACTAGGTCTACTTGTCACAGTGACAAGTTTGGAATATGTTACTGGGTTACTGTAATTTCACTGCTCTCAAAGACACAATAAAGTGGTAAATGAAATAGGAAAGATGCTCTAGTGTTAAGAATTGGCATGAAGTATCCTATGCCCCAGATTGGATGAAACCTACCATACAGTAACTTTATAGCTGGAAGGGAACTTAATGGACATTGAGTCCAATATTCTCATTTTATAGATCAGGAAACTGAGGCAGAGAGAAGTTAAGAGACTTCCCCAGGGTCACATAGCTCAAAAGTGTCTGAAGGATTCAAACCTTGATTTTGCTGACTTTAATTTTAGTACCCAATTTACTATGTGATGCTTCCTTTTTAGGATCTACAATAATCCAACCCAAGTCCTGGGAAAATATTTTTAAAGCCCCCGGTAATTGATATATGTGCAGGGAAAATGACACTTAGTATTCTGTTGTCAAAACTAATAATGAAAAATAGGTTTAGGGTTAAATATCATAGAAATAAATGCATTTCTTGAGATATACTGCTATGCAACTAACAACTTGAAAAGCAAGAAGGAATTTATTTGCAGATACTCCTCTGGTTTTGGGAAGTCTGGAATTAGTCATCAGATCAAGGAGAAGTTTTGATTCTTAGCTTTAAGTCAATACTTCTGTGTGGTATTATTACAAAACTAGGCTTTCTTTCTATTAAAAACATCCAATTCCTTCCCAAAGGCAATTGAACAACTGTAACAATTTTTTTAAGGATTTCCAAGGTAGTAGTATGAGTTAACCAGGATAGGAATTAACCAGGATAGTTGTTCATTTTGGTTACTTTTTGAACAGGAGATGGGAGAAAGAAAACCTTACAAATGGGAGAGAGAGGAAAGGCATACATAGTGAATGGATAGAACCATTGATTTATTGTTAGTTTAAAGGTCTCATCAATTTTGAAAGCAGCAGCATAGGAGCATTACTTCTACTCTGAGATGAGGTATAGCTGATTTTAAAAAGTATAACTTTTGTCCTACCTTTTTAACTTTATAATTTTTCTTTGTGGATGTACTGATGAAACTTTGGAAATTTGCTCATTGATATTTTTCTGAGTACCTGTTTTGAATCCCACATTCTGTGTTGTTGTTACTTAACTGTCAAAATCTATTTAAATTCATAAAGTTGGTAATGTGTTATAGTATAATGGAACAAGGGGTTGACATAAAGTTAGAAGACCTGAATTTGAATAGAAGCTCTATTTATGACCTATGTAGTCTTTAGCAAGTCATCTGATTACTTTGGACCTCAGTGGTGCAGATAGATAACCTCTTAAAACAGTAATTAGAGCAATGGCAAAAAAAAATGAATCAGGAGAAAATTAAAATTTTCTACTTTTGATAAAAGTATATTAACTTTTTGGGAGAAAAAACCTTGCAATTTACTCAGGGGTCAATAACTTCCAGATGTAAATCTTTACTCTTATGAACTCCTTCAGAATGGAGTGCTGGCATTGGTGTTTATTAAAGTCCACTAATGTCACTAGGACCTATTAAAAACATCAGATTTAGGCAGAGGAGAAAGAAAAACAAAAAATGTTAAAGGGGACAGAAATGAAACAGGTTCAAGTGAAAAGAGAAAGTATTGAGGGTGATTGTAATACAGAGAAAATGGAGACAGAGAAAAGAGATAGGAAAGGAATATATTCCTGGCAGATGTGGTGTGTCATTAGCAATTACCTTAGATATTGCTTTGTTCCAGCTTTGTACCCATGTGTCCTTGCTTATGTCCATGCCTACATGTTAGCAAACATTTTAGTAAGGGATTAATCAGGATCATTTTCTATTTTGGTTACTTTTTGAGGAGGAAGTGGGGGGAAAGAAAACCTCACAGAACTATATGTTTTGATCCTTCTGGGATTTTCTACCCCATTACATACTGACTGACAACCTATATTCCTTAATAAAGACAATGAAGGTATTTTATATGTCCCTTTAGTGTACTGAGTAGAAGGGTGCTGAAAGGGTATTATAGATGAAATGGATTATAAAGCTCTGTATAAGAACTTGGATCATGGATCTACTTGTTGCTTTGTTTTATTTTTTACTTCTTTATAGAGTTGAGAAGAAAACTCATTTGAAGGATGAAAAGACATATTTTGTGTTGAGGAGATGAACTATGCATCTAGGCTTAGTATTCCATGGTACGAATTCAAGGAATGACCTTTCCTAATTGATTCTGACTTCTCCAGCCTGATCATTTTTGTTCATTCATTCAACTGAAATTTATTAAACATCTACTCTAAATAAGACAATCTTTAAAAGTCGTCTTTCAGGAGTTTTCAGTCTAGGAGGAGAGCATTAGACATACACAGTTATACTCCAAAATAATAAGTGCATGAAGGCAAATGGGAGAATCAGGGAAATGTTTCATGAAGGAAGTGGTATTTGAATTGGGCCAGAAAGGGTGGGTAGAATTTCAATAGCCAGAGAGGCATTTCAGGTACAGAGGACAGCTCAAGCAAAACCACAGATGTGGGGAATAAGTAATTAAGTTTAACTTGAGCATAAACTGTGAAAAGGTGTTGTAGATCAGGCCCACTGAACCAGATTCTCATCTGTGAATTTCCTGAGAGTAAAGCAATCATTCAAGTCATTGAATCCATCATTACTATACACTTTGTAGTGCACTAAAGGGTTTGCTGGATAGTATCTCTAAAAGCATGTTACTATCAAGGAATTAATGGAAAGGATGGAGCCCATCATTACTGGAAAAGAATATACAATAAAATCACTGTTTTCATTCTGAATTTCTAACAAATGTACCAAACTCAAGTTAAAATGTTTATGATACTCCAAAGGCATATTGTGTAACATTGTTTTTCCTCCCTTAAGGGAAACAAACATACTTTGTACTTAAATTCAGGTTCATTAGAGTCACTTGATGATAAATTGTCAGACATAAACACTCCACATTTGTTTGAAGGGTCATTTGGATAAGACTTTATGTTTCTTCACCAGCACAGAATAATTTAGATTTTAATAATTTGTTCCTCAAAATGAAAATAGAGATCTCTGTTAATATAAGAACTGAAATGCAGGGCTATCATCAAGAAATTTGTTCTTCTGCTGGGTCATTTCCTGGAGTCTTTTCCTATAGACAACCTGATAGAAAAGCATCAGATTTCTCATAGCTTTCATATCTTAAAAACAAATTCTTCTCATACCATTCATTGAAAGTCTGAATGGCCTCTGATATTATCTAAGATATATGACTCAGGTATAAAAAGAGACTCAAATACTAATACCTGAATACAAAGGGATCTGTCATAGTTCTTCTTTCACTTGCAAAGCTTTAGGTTTATCTGACTTTAGCCTGGAGGTTTTATCTAAAACAGATTTAGGGGCAAAACAAGATGCAGGAGGAGGATGGAGACAATGGCATGATTTTGCTCAGAAAATAATCATAGGATAATGGATTTAGAGGTAGAATGCAGCTTAGAGGGTGGTTAAGTCAATACTCTTATATTTTAGAGAAGAGAAAACTGAGATCCTTAGAGGTTATGTGACTTGCCAAGAATGTCATGACCATCTTGATTTCACTTAACCCCAGTTTGGACAGTAAGTTGCTATCAACTGGGTAAGAGTCTAGTAGCTGGAGTGTGAGGCCAAAGTGGTGGTCAGTGGAAAAAAAATGTTAGGTTGTGCTTTGACCCCAGGTGGTTAGCACAACTGCTTTCCACTGGATGATTCCAAATTAATTTCCCAACAAAGGAAGTAGGTCTTGAAAATAGGGGCAGCTTTGAGAACTACCAGTTAAGCTGACCAAATGAGCAAAGGGGAAAAGTTGAAAGGATTTTGTTGATTACTGGCCAAATATTTACAATCATCAGAATTATAATAGCATATACAGATAAGTTGGCCTTATTTTTATTTGCTAAAGATCTTTTCCTAATGAAATTTCTCTTTGGATGTTTGGACTTTGGACCTCTCCTTTCTGCTTATCTCTTCTTTTTGTCAGTATCCATCCTTCCTCCTCCTCACTCTCCCATTGGAACATAAACTTCTTGAACATACAATCTGCGTTTTATTTAAATTTTGAATCCACAGACCACAGCACCATTTTAGTGTGTACCTAGTAAATTTTTGTATAATTAAACTGAATTAGGCAAAGATCAGGATGGATAGGAACCTGAAGATAAGGAATGATTGTAGATCTATATGTTTATACATAATCATGATATAGGGTGTTCCAAAAGTCTTAGTGACTTATTAAGCTTTAAAAGCTTTGTGGCATCCTGTTTAGACTGTTACTGTGGCTAGGATGATTAGGAAAGCTTAGGAGCAGGTGAGGAATTTCATATCCAGACCGAAAAAAAGAAGAAAAAAACAGCAACCCTTGAACAAGTGAAACAAAATTTCTATTATCCAGTGTCAAGAAGAGATAGTCCATTGTAACTAGGTTTGTAACTCTTATGGAAGGCCTCAGCATCATCTGGTGTGGATAGAGCTCTAGTCTGGAAAGATTCTTAGAGGCACAAAGAGGAAAGAGAATAAATGTGATAAATGAATAAAAGTCAGGTTCCTCTGGAGGGAATATAATTCTTATTGTCAGGATGTGGGCTTGTGAGAGACCCTTCCTTAGCCAAAATAAATATCACTCCCAGTATGGAGACTTGCCAGAAGATTGAACCTTGTGATACTTCCCCTACCAACATCTAACCAAAGTTTTATCTTGCTGGGGGGTGGGAAATGTATGTTTATGAGGGACAAAAAAGACAGATCCAAAAGTGTGGAATACCTTAGAGCAGGGGGAAAATGTCACTATTGCTTGAGATCTGTGGGTAGTCTGAAAAAAATATACATGGTATCTCAAAAATTTTAAGGCAGATTTATTTTTAAAAAGCCTAAACTGTGCATTTTTGAACTGTATATTTTAAATTTAGGGTTAACATGACAAACAAGGTTTATAAACCTTGATAAAACAATACAAGTGAGGGGAGGTTTTTTTCTCTTAAAGAGTACATGTCAAATCCTGACTCTTCTTACAAGAGTGACATAACATAGCATCACAGAAATGATGCAAGGTTTTGGAAAAAAATATGGTTTAGGGTCAGCTAGGTGGTTCAGTGGATTGAGAACCAAGCCTAGAGATGGAAGGTCTTAAGTTAAAATCTGGCTGCAGACACTTCCTAGCCATGTGACTCTGGGCAAGTCATTTACTTCCCATTGCCTAGCTTTACTGCTTTTCTTTCTAGGAACAATACACAGATCCTAAGATGAAAGGTAAGGGTTTAATAAAAAAAAAAAAACTTGTCTGACATAGAATTCTTTACTGTCATATTTAAAATAAATCTATAAATTCAATTGTCCTTTCTTAAAGATTTCTAGAAAATCCTAGGCTCAAAACTATTTTGAAAATTCATAAACATTTATATTCATTACTTTTTTGGGTGAATAATTTTAAAATTGGGAATACTAAAACAAAGCTACACTCAAGAAAATTCCATCAAAACTTCAGTCTATTTCCCATTATTTTAGCTCCAGAATTAAAAAAAATAGTATAACTCCTTTCTTTCCCTTAGGAATAGTTTTTCATAGATCCCTTAGTTTTTAAAAGTCATTTAGAAGTCTTCCAAAAGATATAAAATCAAGGAATTTACTGTATCTTTAATAAACTCTATTATTTTCTTTTCTAGTTTTGAGAATTATTTTGTGACACATCATTTTGCTTTAAGCATAAAAAGACATACATGTTTTGTATTGTTTGAATGCTGCTGCTTTTAGGTTTTTCTCAAGCACCTCAAGAAAGGACTATAATAGCCTTGGGACACAGAGTAAAAATATTTGAAGAAGTATCTATTATTTTATAAGTGCTGGACAACTGATTTCTTATTTTAATGATTGCATATTTTGTCTAAAATGCCTCAATTTCAATAACTTTCGGCAAATCTTTAAACACATTAAAGAGTGTGTCTAGGATTTAGTGTAGAATCAGACATATAGTAGGCCCTCAACACATGTTGTATGACTGAAATGAAGACAAATTTTAAATCCTCTTTTGATAGCATTTCTCCAAAAACAAAGCAAAAAGTGTAAACAATTAAATTTTCTTTGCATATTTAATGGAGTCCTTAAAATTCACATATTTTTTAAAAAACTAAATGCTTCATGAATTTGTGTGTCATTCATGTGCAAGAGCCATGCTCATCTTTTATGTATTGTTTTAATTTTAGTATATATATATTGCTGAAGCAAGCACCAAATGACATATTAAATTGCTCTTGTTTTAGACCTCCTTTCACAAGACAAATACTATAAGATGCTTAGAAAATCCTAGATTCCATACTATTCTTCCTGTACATATGCAACTGTGTATATTTCTATAAATGGGAAATCAGTACTTTTGTGATATTAATGAAGAGTTAATATTAATAGTGAATGCTAATGGAATAGTGAAATTAATAGTGAAATATTAATGAAATGAACTAATCATTTCAATTATAGCTCATGCTTCTCACCTGGTGGAATAATGTCTAACAAACCAACAAAAGATTAATTAAATATTTATTGAGAAACTATCCCCCTATCAAAAGATGTCCAAAACCCCAAAGTCTCAGACTTCTTGTATCTGAGATTAATACCAATCAGAACATCCCTACCAAAATTTTAGAGAGACTAATTTTAAAAAATTACCATAAGTTGGAGTGCTCTCTCTTCTTCCTTGACTGCTTGATCTTCCTTTATCATATTCATAGCAATATAAGACAGCATCTTCTTCAACCACATTAAATCTCTTCCGATATTCCTGATCAAGAAATGAATTTGGAGATTCGGATCCCTTATGTACTGGCTTGCCTACTAGGTGCCTACTGAGATCATCACAAGGAAGATTTCCTTTTTCATCCCTAGGATGGGAAGGAGAGAGAATGAAAAGGAGATTTGGAAAAGAGCATAAAAATAGTGAAAAGAGTGGGGAGAGAGAAATAACAATAAAACAATGGCTTTCACTTATATATATACTGATTCATAGTTTTCAAAGTCCTTTCACATATATTCTCTAATATTCAGAACAATCAGGTGAGTTAGGCAAGGAAAGTATTATATTCATTTTATAGTGGAGGAGTCTGAAGCTTAGAGGTAGAATAATTTACTCCAGATTTTTCTGTTAGCAGGTAATAGAGCTGGAGCTAGAACTCAGGTCTTCTGGTTCCTGATTCTGTGTTCCTTTATTTCCCTCCACATAAAGCAAATGATATTTTTAAGACATAAGAACACACTATGATCAAGAAAGCAGGAAAACAAATTCCGAGCTGGCACAATTAAAAATCTATAGCTATGACTTCTTAAATCTGCCAGTTCTGACCTAAATTCAGTCACACTACTATTTCTATTATTTTATTTAAAGGAAATTTCCAGAAGCCTACTAATAGCCACATTAATGAGTAATGTGATTTTGGAGATTATTAAATTAAAAAAACCTAAAATTCTTTAGTATTAAATGTTTTTATTTTCCCTTTCAAAAACAGTAGAAAGTGAGAGAAGGGCTACAGAACTGGAGATGGGAAAATGTTCCAGTTTTCAAAAGGGGAAGAAGGTGTTCCACATTTCAGTTGGTTGATTTAAGTGGATTTGGTTTTTGGTAGTGTTCTAGGATATATTTTCTAGCATTCTAGGATGGTTTGGGAAGTGTTTTAGAATGAACATTTGTTCATTACACTGAGTCAAAAAATCTCATTATCTTTTTTTAAATAGGGTATTAGAAAGCATATTAGAGGAATGAATGACAGATTTCAGGAAGCAATCTGATCAAGAATCTCATGTTTCCTTGAAGACAAGATAGAGACATATAGACTGGATAATAATGTTTTTCAATAGATTTGAAACGAAATGAATTAAAAAGATTGTTTTGATGTTGGCTTAGAGAAAAGACACCAGAGGAGAGGTAGAGATTTTTTTGTTTTAGCCCTGTTATATTCTATACTTTTATCATTGTCTTTGGTGAAGGCAGAAGTGGCATGTTTATCAAATTGGTAGGTGACACAAAGCTGGGAGGCACAATTAAGGTGGAGTATGACAAAATCAGGATGCCCGAAGATCTCAATAGACTGGAAAGATGAGTGAAGGATAATAAAATGAAATTTAATAGGGATAAATGTAGTCTTAATGGGTTCCAAAATCAAGAGCATAGGATAGGATAGCTATATATAGATAATAACTAACATAAAATGACCTCAGGGTTTTAGTGGATTGATCATAAGTAATGTGGTAGCCCAAAATTTGATGTTATTTTAGGAAACAGTAAAAAAAAAAGCATAGCATCCAGAGTGAGATGGACTGACCATCTTAGTTGGCTCAGCCTTGGTTAGGCCACATTTGCAGCACTGTATTCAATTCTGGGTGGAATATTTTAGGGAGTACATTGGCAAGATGAAATTAATTCAAAAAAGGGTGAGAAAGATGGTGAAGGGACATGAAACTTGCATTCAATTAAGCCAACTAGGAGTATTTAGCTTGAAGGGGAGAAGACTGGTGGATAGTAGTAGTAAGGTGATGTGATGGTTCTAGTATCTGATGGAAGACTACATGGAAGATGGATAATATTTGTGTTACTAAGTTCCTGTGGTTAGAAAAAGAGAAAATAACGGAAAATTATTGAGAAATATGCTTATAGGAACATATGGATGATATAAGAAAATATTTTTGTTCATTGTCAAATATCAGTTTTTTTGTGATTGAATGTGATGAATGCTGAATATTGACATGAGTGAATGACATATGAATAAGCTAGTGACATCTTGAATTATAAAGTTTTAGAGATAAAAACTAGAGTCTAAATATATTTTTAAAGGCAATAAAATCAGTTATTTAAATGAATTCCTATTATGTTATATAGATAGGGACTTTGGGTAAGTGCTGAGATCTGAGGGCACATCGTAATCAAGACTGCAAAAATCTGTTCAGATATATAGTTAGGGAGCTCTATTGGCCCAGTCCTGTCCATATTTGAAAAACTTCTTGGGAACATTCAGGTACACTAGAACTATGTGCCTTTATTTTTAATTAATGGGAAACTGTTCTTCCTTTTTTTAGGTCTTCCAGAAAAATCAAGCAAAGTTCTTGAATCCTAAAAGTGTCACAAAGCACAGATAATTGTTTTATCTATTCTCCTCACCACAAACCTTAGGTAAATTGATAGGAATCTTCCACATAACTCTCATTTAGAGTACTGATACTTCATCTCTCTTTAAATGCTCAAAAGAATTCTCCACATTCAAGCATTTGCCTATCCACAGATAACTATACACATTCCACCACATGGGTTAATAAGAACTCAGGTGTATTAGTACAGGTTTGGGGTTGATGCCAATCAGCAAGGGTTCATGTGAAACTGACCTCAAGATCATGGTGACTTGCAAGCCTTATAAGAGTTGTTTATATGTGTGGCAGCCATGAATACTAATGTAATTGTAGTTTATATCATTAATAAAAGTCCACTTTTAAGAGCAAGAGAATTGATGGTCCCACCATATTTCACCCTGGTCATACCATATCTAGCATACCACATTGATTTTCATTGTCACTTTTATGTGAATTACAAGGACAATGCAGGTTTGACTCAGAGGAGGATGTCTATGATTAGGAAATAATTTCAAACCATGACATAGAAAGTCAGCTGAAGTAAATGAGAATAGTTAGCCTAATAGAAAATAGAGTTTGGGAAGGCATAATATTTCATATATTTGAAAGATTTTCATGTACAAAAAATGACTAGATTTATTCTGCTGGATTCCAGGGGACCTAACTAATGCTAATCAATTAAGGATTTGATGAAGAAGATTTTAATTCTGTATAAGGAAAAATTCTTAACAATTAGGGAAGTCCATGTAATGGTTTAATGAGGAGGTCCCATCATTGCATTCTAAAAGGGACTGAGTATATAACAACTTTTTTAGGTGTTGTGTATATTAGAGGAGAGTAGAATTATAATTATTCTTCTAAATTTCAGGTTCAGGCAGCATTAGATGATCTTTTAGGTTCCTTGTCACCTTTAGATTCTATGACTTAGGCTTTAAAATCCTTACAAATACAGCTAAATCAAATGGAAATGAAAGGTATCATATGGCTAACTTACAACATCTTAATCCTTTAGCTACATGATGGAAGAAATAAAAAAAAATTATGATCCACTACCTGTCTAATAAGAAGGAAGACCATGTACCATGGTTGTTTCCATCTTGACATGGTTCATCATAAATTGATTCAAGGAAAATGGAAAAACTACCAAAAAAAAAAAAAGCAAGAAGCTCAGATTACCGGGGAACCATAACTGTCAAATAAGTTGTAGTCTCATTATCTGTTTCCTGAATACCTCCCATTTTCCTCCTGTCTATCTGGCCTAGGGAAAACTTGATAACAATATCATTTCAGTTACACTCTCTATGGATCTTCACTCTCTTAATGTATTAGTGACAACAGTATCCTAACTCTACTTTTCATCATCATTTATCAATGGAAACAGGAGAAATAATACAAAAGTAATTAAATAGTTGTCCAAATATGAATTGTGCAGGTTTCATGTTGCATCTCCATACCAATGTCCAAAGGCATGTATTACATTATTATACTTACATGAATCTGCATGTAGATATAAAACAAAATAGAACAGACAGTTGCATTTGATGATTCTAAAATATGCTTTATAATCTAGTTCTTTATGAATGAGTCATTTGTGTTTGTAATTTAAGAGAAATGAGAACAACACATGTATATTTCTTATCTTTTCCTAAGATAAATATATAAGAAGCCCAAAGGTCACATCAGTGGTTCCATTTAATTTGGAATATAAATGCATTCTCCCAATTGATTTTTCATGCTGGGCCTACAATAACTTTAGTTTAAATTTGAATTTAAGAAAATTTATACCTTATCATACATCATAAATGAAGTGAATCTCCATTTTGAAGAAAAATCTGTTACTTTGAAGGAATTTGACTTAAGTATGGATCAATAGGACATTCTTTCTCCCTGGCAAATTTTTTATATTTTTTTCATGAAATCTACCTTTCATTGTACTCTCACTCTGAATGTTTTTAAAATTCTCATTCACAGCTTCACCACAACCATAAAACCTAGTGGTGTCATTTCATGTTTTGGGTACTCAAATGTTGGATTAGAAACATCTCCTGTTTAATAATGCTGTTTTTACAGAAAGCTAATTTATTTTAATCTGAGAAAAATGGGAAAAATGGGAAAATACTATCTCTTTAGAAAGGCACTGGCTTTTTTTTACACATTTACTTTATTTTGTCTTGTTTACTTAAATATCTTACAATTATTAATCTGGAAGATAGGACTCCATAAAGAGTTGTTCCATTTTAAGTTAAAACTAAGGAAAACAAAAAAAGTAAGTCCACTTCAAAAGTGGATCATAGACTTTCATTGTTCCGTATTATACAATATTCTACAATACCTAACACCTTTTCATGAAATAAAAATCAAACTAATGTTTCAAATGGTTACACATGTTTGTGTATACTTTATTTGAAGTGAAATGATATATCTAGATACCAAATTTCAAAATATAGAAATGATAGGCTTTAATGTAGCATACTTAGCTTGGGCTGGCAAGTATCTATCTATCTATCTATCTATCTATCTATCTATCTATCTATCTATCTATCTATCTATCTATCTATCTATCTATCTACCTATTTGTATGGAGGCTGAGGGAGAAAACAGCATGTGTAGTTTCAAATCTATTAGAAACTGTAGTGAAAATCCATGACAACATTTGTAAGAATAGCAGTAGAGATGATCAAAAATTTAAAAAAGACAAAAATTTAAATTGGGAGTCAGAAAAAGTACCTATGACTTCAGATGTCTATATAAAAGTTCCAAGAATGTAGATAATAAATAATATGAATGCACGATCCTAATGCAAGGAAGCATTTTTGATCTCACAGTCATCATCAAGTCATGGTGAGAAAGAACTCATTCCTAGAATGTGACACTAGAAGGCTATAATTTATTCAAAAAGTACAGAATAAATAAAAAGATGGTGCTTGCAGAGCAGCACTGTATTTTAGGGAGCTATACTTATGATAGAAAATGTATGAACCTAAAGGAGGAAGAATGACAAAGAGGGTAACACCTAGAAGAAGAAACAGCAGTAATAAATACTATCTTATGACACTGTTCTGTAGACCTGAAAAAAATTCACGAGGACTTCAGAAAATATAACATATGTCTCAAATGGAGATAGTATATAGTAATGATGAGAAATATTGGTGGTCTAGACATCTAGAGATTTTCATCAAAAGCAGAATAATAAATATGTCTTTAGCTTGCCTCAGTGATAATTTGATCTTTTCATAGACAGACAAAAGAACAAGAGGAATTTTTATTCTGAATGTGAGCTCCTTGTCCAAGAAAAACTGGTTGCTTTAGAAGAAAGGATGAGAACTTTAGAGGAACATGATAGAGGAACATGAAAACTTTTCAAATTTAAGAGAGAGAAGAAATCTAGGAAGGGTCTAACATATACCTTAGATTTTTTGAGACTAGATTTCAAAGAGTTTTTGAGAAAGCATACTTGATATCCCACAGGCAAAAATTCTATAGAAGTCTTCAGAAGAAATTCTAAAGATTCCAATTAGAAAGGAAAGGTAAGGCAGTTGAAAGAAACCATTGGGAGAACAGATGGAATTCAGTGGCCAACATAATGATAACAAGTAATGGATGGAATGAAAAAAAAGCATGGCATTGTCCTTTAAGAATAATTAGAAATGCTAATGTTTAGCATTAGCTAAGTTTGGTTAAGGGTGTTTTGAAAAAAAAAAACTCTTTCAAAGTAACAGATTTTTTCTCCAAAATGGAGATTCATCACATTTATGATGTCTGATGAGATATAAAATGTCTTAAAATTCAAGTTTAAACTAAAGTTATCATAGTCCTGAGGTGAAAGTGGTATAAAAATTAATTGGAAGAATTAACACAGATTGTTAAAAAAAGGGAGAATTTAAGATGGGATGGAGCCTCTAATCCCTAAGTGGATGAAAATGAACAAAGAGAAAACAATAATTTTGATCTCATTTGTGCTGGAAGGAATAGAACAAAAATGGTGTAAGGTAGGGAGAAGAAGCTAATTATTATTTCTACTCAGCTCCAGAAAAAACCTACAACCTGGAGTCCCAAAAGAAACTGGGAGAAGCATTGCTCAGTTACTGTCAATGATCTTTGAGAGATCATGGAGAATGGAAGAAGTACCACAGCACTCAAGAAGTCCCTATTTTCAAAAGAAAAAAGGGAGGGGAACAGACTCTTCAAACTACATGTAATGGACTTGACTTTGACTACTGAAAGAATTGTAAAATATACTTAATTGGTAGTCTGTGAATATTAACGAAGGAAAGTGATAATCACTAAGAATCAACATGACTTTATCATGAAATGGTCATGTTAAACAACTTATTTGTGGATAGGCTAATTGTTAATTGTAAGAAGGATGCAGATAATTTTATCAAGATTTTAGTAAAGTATCTAACAAAGTGTTTAGTATTATTCTTTTGGACAAGATGGAGAGATGTGGAAGAGACAGTGGTGGAATTATGTAAATTCAGAAATGGTTGAATGATTGAACCCAAAGGGTAGATATTAATGGCTTACTGTTAACTGGGAAGAAACATGATGGTAGAGTTTCCTAGAAACTTGTCCTTGTCCTTGTAACATTTAACATTTTTCTTGATCACTGACATGAATGAAGGTATATTTAATTAATACATAGATTTTATAAAGCTGGTAGGGTATAACTGATTCACTCTGTGAGACAGTCAGGATCCAAAAAAAGCCTCCCCACCACCCAAAACCTTGAGAGAATAGAATGGATGAAACATAAAAAGATGAAATTCAACAGCTAGCTAAAAATAAAACTTAGGTATGGAATGGGACAATATGAAAAAGATAATATGTTTGTTCTTCTGCCTTAATTTGAAATAATAGTGAGACATAATTGCAAAAATGTTAAAAAATAATTTAAGTTCAGAGTTTGTTTAATATTAGGAAAACTATTAGCATAATTGTCTATATCAATAGCCAAACTAAAAAAAAATCACATGATTATCATAATAGATTCAGAAAAAGCCTTCAACAAAATACAACATCCATTCCTATCAAAAACGCCAGAAAGCATAGGAATAAAGGGGTCATTCCTTAAAATGATAAGTAGTATCTCCCTAAAACTACCAGGAAGGATCATTTGAAATGGGGACAAGTTAGAAGCCTTCCTAATAAGATCAGGAGTGAAACAAGGATGCTTATTATCACTGCTGTTATTTAATACTGTATTAGAAATGCTAGCTTTAGCAATAAGAAGAAACTGAAGGAATTAAAGTAGGTAATGAATAAATTATCACCCTTTGGAGATTATATGATGGTATACTCACAGCATCCTAGGGAATCAACTAAAAAGTAGTTGAAATAATTAATAACTTTAGTAAAGTTGCAGAATACAAAATAAACCCACGCAAATCATTAGAATTTCTATGAATTACCAACAAAGTTCTGTAGCAAGAGATAAAAAAGAAATTTCATTTAAAATCACTCTAGACAATATAAAATACCAGGGACTCTATTTGCCAAGACAAATCCAGGAATTATATGAATACAATTACGAAATACTTTTTACACTAATAAAGTCAAATTTAAACAATGAGAAAAATATCAATTGCTTTTGGGTAAGCAAAGCTAATATAATAAAATGAGAATTCTACCTAAATTAATTTACTTATTCAGTGTCACACTCATCTACCAAGTAATTATTTTATAGAATTAGAAAAAATAATCACAAAATTTATTTGGAAAAAATCAAGAATATCAAGGGAACTAGTGAAAAAATGTGAAGGAAGGAGGCCTACCAGTACTATTTCTCAAGCTGTACTATAAAGCTGTAATCATCAGAAGAGTTGAGTACTGGCTAAGAAATAGACTGGTAGATCAATGGAATAGATTAGATATAAGATATGCCGGGGTAAATGACCTTAGCAAACTAGTGTTTGATAAACCAAAAGACCTTAGCTTTTGGAATAAGAATTCACTGTAACAAAAAATGCTGGGAAAATTGGAAAACCGTATGGTAGAAACTAGACCATATAGACCAATATCTCACAACCTATACCACGATAAAGTCAAAATGGGTAGATGATTTGGATATAAAAGTTGATACCATACCTAAATTAGGGAAACATAAAATAGTTTACCTGGCAGATCTTTGGAGAAGGGAAGAGCTTATGACCAAACAAGAGATAGCATTATAAGATATAAACGGTATGATTTTGATTACATTAAATTAAAAAGCTTTTGTACAAAGCCAATGTAACCAAGATTAGAAGGGAAACAAGAAAGCAGGAAAACATTTTCATAATAAATTTCTTAAATAAAGGTTTAATTTCTCAAATATGTAGAGAATTAAGTCAAATTTATAAGAATACAAGCTATTTCCCAACTGAAAAATGTTGAAAGGATATGAACAAGCAATTTTTAGATAAAGAAATCAAGACCATCAATAATTATATGAAAAAATGCTCTAAATCAACTCTTGATTAGAGAAATGCAAATTAAAATAAAGCTGAGGTTCCATCTCAAACCTATCAGATTGGCCAATATGACAGTAAAGAAAGTGATAAATGTTGGAGGGGATGTGGCAAAATTGGGACACTAATGCATTGTTGGTAGAGTTGTGATTTGATCTAACCATTCTGGAGGGCAATTTGGAATTATGTCGAAAGGGTTATAAAACTGTGCATACCCTTTGATCCTGTAATACCACCACTGGATCTGTATCTCAAAGAGATAATAAAAAGGGGGAAATGACCTACATGTACAAAAATTTTATAGCAGCTCTTTTTTTGTGGTGACAAAGAATAGGAAATTTAGAGGATGTCCATCAATTGGGCAATGGTTGAACAAATTGTGGTATATGATGGTGATGGAATACTATTGTACTATGAGAAAGAATGAGAAGGATGATTTCAGAAAAAGCTGGAATGTCCTGCATGAACTGATGCAGAGTGAAATAAGCAGAACCAGGAGAGCATTGTAAATAGTAAGTGCAATATTTTGAAATACTGTGAAAATGGTTACTATCACTAATGCAATGCTCTGGGACAATGCTGAAAGACTTATGATAAGGAAAGCTATACACCTTCTGAGAAAGAACTATTGGAGTGGTATGGATGCCAAAGCATACTTTACCTTTCACATTAATGCATTTTACAGATTTATTTTGGAGTTTTGGTTTTGTATGAGTATGCTCTTACCACAATGATCAATATGGAAGTGTGTTTTATATGATAAGAAAATTAAAAAAATAATTTAATATGGCATCAATGTCCAGAATATAGGAAAGGATAGTTCCAATTAAGATCACTAGTAGAATGCTGAGTTTTGGGTGACATTTAAAGAAAGATATTGATAAGCAGGAGTAATCAGCAGAGTTAGGAGAGGAGATAATATGTTAAGGTTGGGTGATAGACAGGAATATTTAGTCAGAAAAAGAGAAAACTTAAGGGGGGGGTGATAGCTATGATCAAGATTTTGTAATGTTGCTATGTGGAAGAAGTATTTATTTTTACTGGTCACACAGAGCAGAATTAGCATCAATGGGTGGAAGTTACAGAGAGATAGATTAGTCTAGATAAAAGGAAAGACTTTCTAAAAATCAAGAGTTTTCTAAAAGGCAAATAGACTGACTGAAGGGGTGAAGACTTACCTCTTAATGGAAGTCTTCAGGGGAAATGTGGATAGATGACTATTTTGGGAAGATGCATAGGTGGTAAGTGGATAGGTATCACTTAAAAAAATGACCATCAAGGTCTCTTCCCATTTTGAAATTTAATGATTTTGTAAAGAATGCAAGTGAGACTAGTCAATAATGTTAAATTTCCAAGTCATTGATGGCCATATTTAATCCCACAAATAAAGAATTAAAGCATCAGATTGATGGAGTCTCAAAATTAGTTGAATTCAAAGGAAAATTACAATAATAGATGTCTGCTGAACTTATCAGTATAATACAAAAATATTAAATATAGTCACTTATAGAATTATAGAATGTTTCTAGGTATAACAAATTGAAGAATGACAAAAAATAAATTTATCATAGAAAAATCAATTTGTATATTCTGAAAACATTAAATGTTAGGTGTGCCATTTGAAAGAAAAAAGATTTGGAATCATTTGATTGTGTTTTTTGAAGTATTATGGAACTAGTTTTAAAAATGGAAACACATTCTTGCAACTGCTATCAATTATTTCCATTCAATGTTAAGCCGTTTTCTGCACTGCAGCATTCCACCAGGCTGAATATTAGAATGCTTCAGGACAGAATGAATCACAGCAGAAATGCTCTACTGTTCCAAACATGTCAGGAATTTCAAGCAGAAGTCTGGAGATGAAATACAGGAAGGGCCCGTCAGTTTAGGAAATACATTTAAAAATCAGTGCTACTATGAACTAAACTCATTTTGTCAAAAGGAGTCAAACAAGAAAGATAGAAACAGATATTTTTGGATTTGTAAAGAAATTAGAAACTAGAAAATTCAAATGCCTTATAGTCACTCTTCAAAGGTTCTTTACTGTATTCCTTAAAAATCAAAAGCAAAAACCTTCAAAATAATTTGAGAGTCTAGAACATTCTGGTCACGGAACTTGGACTACTTTTTTTTGGTCACAGACACATGTCAATATCATGTGTGGGATGTAGAGATGTTCTAGCATCTTTTTATATTACACTGGTGGGAGAAAATAATCCAACGGGAAAAATCCTAGCAAAGACTCAGCACTTGTTCCCAGGTGGCTGGTGTGAATCAGAGGTGGCATACCAAAGCATGATGTCTTAGTGCTGTACCTGGGGATGTAGGGCTCTGCCGGAGGAGGGGGTATGTAGAGGTCCTGAAGAGCGGAGCTGTCCCTTTTGGTGGGTGTGCTGATGGTGCTGGAAGGCGTGGCAACACTGCTTGTGGGACTTCTAGGTATAAGAGGCTGGTTAAAATGAAAAAGAAAATACATACACACACAACAACACACAACAACAACAACGACATGGTTATAATTTTAATATCATCTACTGTGTTCACTTTTAAACAGAAAATTAGTTTGGCATACACAAAGAGAGAAGAGAAATAGTTACTTTTATGTTTCTGAATTGGCTGAAAAAGATTCATGTTACTTAGGTCACACAAATTCTTTGGAAATCCTGGTTTATGCTTCTTTGGGTATCAGAATGGGACTGAGTATTTAGAAGGTAACAACAATATGCAATATTTCATTATCCCACAGAAAGTGCTCATTAATTGCATCTCTTGTAGTCCATCCCACTCTTTGGAAGAGAAGAAATAAATAAATGGTGATTCCAAACCCACTCACTTGAAAATTAATGGATCAGAGAAAATGTTGCATTTCTATGTTTTCAAGAGACAAACCACTAGAGCCTTAGTAAGATCAAATGTTGAGGATCAGATAAATCCTTGGAAAACACTACAAAGATTATTGGTAGTAAGGCCAGGAAAATCTGGGTTTATTCTTTAGATGTCATCATTAACTACTATTCATCTCAAGGTCAATTTATGATCCAACTCTGAAGTTATGGCATCAATATGACATATATCATTCATCTTCCAGATCAGGCATGCTTACAGCTTCACATAATCTATAATTAGGTGCACTTCCAAGAATCTCTCTCTGCTTGTCTGTATCACAACATTAAAAGAGTCAGCTTGTTAAATAAAGTTAAAGTTTGAATGCCTTAAGGAGTCATTCATCAAGTATTGTTGAATTTTTATTATATAAGTTAATGGTGCTTGTGATTCTTGACTTCCTAGAAGGAGCAGTAAGTATATGAAAACATGAATCTTTGGTTCAAGATAGTAGTCCAAAGAGATATTGTTATTTAACACAGTCATTTTTGAGTTTGTAGCAATGGCTACCATTACCCTGTACAACTAGGAAGTTACATATCAAATAAAAGAAGTTGCATATACATGCTATCCAGTTTTAAATGTCTTGGCTACTTGAAATATAAAATAAGTATTTATAAAATAATAGTGCAATGAAGCCACAAAACTTATGATTAAAAGGCTAACTGTCCCTTCAATCTTACTTCAGTCTAGATGAAAAATATTTGCACTATTACTGTAGAGATATTCACTTTTGCTCCTTTAATATATTCCTTGAACATAGAGACATTTACAAACTACTTTAGAATGTGACAATATGACTATCCTCTAATAAAAAAGTTATTTAAATTTTTAGGAACAGTTTCAAAGTAAAATATAATATTCATCTATCTATTGTATAGTCTACCTATTTTGTAATTAGGTTTATAGTTCTGTTCTTTTCCATACATGGTCTGTCTGAAGAGGAGTCTGAAAGCACAAATTCTGAGTAGAAGATGAAGTTTCCATTGATTGGAAATGGTTATTAAGACCCCCTCCCAAAGATTAATCACCATTCTCCTCTCTCTCTCTGTCTCTCTCTGTCTCTCTCTGTCTCTCTCTCTCTCTCTCTCTCTCTCTCTCTGTCTCTGTCTCTCTCTGTCTCTCTCTCTCTCTCTCTCTCCCCACAATCCACCCATGCACTGTTTTTCTCTCTCCCATCCACCCATGCACTGTTTTTGGTAGTGTAATATACATACAAATAAAATATAAAGCATAATTCATCAAAAGATATTATGGTATATTCAAATATGCAGTGAAGGCATTTTTGATTTGATGAGAGCAAATTCTTGTGTGAAAGACTTTTAAGATTTCTACAACTGCTAGAAATAGAATTGTGTGAGATAGGATTCCATTTTGGACAAGTTGGAATTTGCGGTTGTAATGGTCACCTAAATATTCAAGTCTACTCGATTTAAGATTCTTTGGTCTAGCTAAAGGTGTTCAGTCACCCCACTATAGGCCTTCTGACTTAAGGAATCTCCATGAATGGGCATATGATTCACAGTAAATATCTTAAAGAACAGCTCACAGCAAAGTAATTGTGGTTTCCCCTGGGTTTTCACATTGAAAAAGAGAAGTTGAAGACAAGTGATAACTTATAATTTTTAATACCTTAAGCCCATATTTGCATTCAGACAAAGAAGAGCATGTTTTGCAATTTCACAAGTAGAAGAAACAATATTCTGTTTCCAGAACTTTAGTGGATATGGGGTAGTACTTCCCAAATAAAATAATATGTTATGAGATACTTCCCCAAGGTATCCAAAACATAAATTCTCTAAGTTATTTAAAATACTCTTATTTAAAATGTATAGAATGGAATGCCTCATATTTTCCTCTCATTATGTCATGGAGACACTGAAATACAAAATTAACATGGAATCTGTTTGAGAAAGATGTGCATGGGAAAAATGATTATTCATTTTTGTATGTGGCCAAAATGGAAATTTGTTTTACATATTGTGCTTTGTGTATACAAGGTCCTTTCTACGTTCCCTTCCTTCCTTCCTTCCTTCCTTCCTTCCTTCCTTCCTTCCTTCCTTCCTTCCTTCCTTCCTTCCTTCCTTCCTTCCTTCCTTTCTTCCTTTCTTCCTTTCTTCCTTTCTTTCTTTCTTTCTTTCTTTCTTTCTTTCTTTCTTTCTTTCTTTCTTTCTTTCTTTCTTTCTTTCTTTCTTTCTTTCTTTCTTTCTTTCTTTCTTTCTTTCTTTCTTTCTTTCTTTCTTTCTTTCTTCCTTCCTTCCTTCCTTCCTCCCTCCCTCCCTCCCTCTCTTCCTCTCTTCCTCTCTTTCTCTCTCTTTCTTTCTTTCTTTCTTTCTTTCTTTCTTTCTTTCTTTCTTTCTTTCTTTCTTTCTTTCTTTCTTTCTTTCTTTCTTACTTTCTTCCTCCCTCTTTTCCTCTCTCTTCTTCCCTCCTTCCTCCTTCCTTTCCCCTCTCTTCTTCCCTCCTTCCTCCTTCCTTTCCCCTCTCCTTCTCCCTCCCTCTCCCTTCCTCCCCACCTCCTTCTCCCTCCCTCTCCTTTCCTCCCTCTCTCTCCCTTTTTCCCTCCCTCCCTCCCCCCTTCCTCCACTTCCTTCCTTTTGGCCAATTTATGTTCAAAATTATAGTTTATCTAAATTTCTATTTTAATGCATCCTTTGTCATGTTGTTATGAATATTACTTGCCATTCCTGTCTCTCAAAGTTGTCTGGATTTTTATTCATTAGGAATTCCAGCAATTCTTGTATGAACCACTGGCTGACTATTCTTACTGAATTGACCACTTGGTTCAAATTGCTGAATTAATTAATTAAAATAATGGAAAACAATGAGTCAATCCAATTGTTTGGCTAAACTGTCCAATTTTTTCATTGGATTGACTAGTTTATTTGCTCCAATAAATTGAACTGGTCTGTGTAGGCATATATAATTCATCTTTACATTTTGTATGGAGCAAAGAAAAATTAAACCAAAGCCACAAAGAACAATGATCATTTGTAGACATTTCTTACCATATAATCATGATTTTGTACAGATGTTTTTAGTAATAGGTGCAAGGTCTTAATGTTTTTATTTACAACAAATATATGTAACCATCTGAGATTTAAATGATTTAAATTTGCACCTTATGTACAATCATATAAGTGTATGTGTAAATATGTCTTTATGACTCTAAAATATATTTACACCAATGAAGAAAATAAAATGGACAGAAAATTTATTAGGGTTTTAAAACAGTGAAATACTTCAATCATTGTATGTAAATGAAAAGTACACTGGTCACATACAAAAAGAACATTATAATATTATGACCTAGAGTTGATGATTGTTCCTGACAATACTTAATTCCCTTAGAATCATAAAGGTATATAAATAAATCCTTAGAGATGGTGGCTGTATCAGAAATAAATCATATTTTACAAAGTGAGAATTATTAATATTTGTTAAGCAGACTTAAACATCATACCAAACAAAGAATCAATATCCTTTGAACTTAGTTTGTAGTTGGCCAAAGGAGAACTAAAGTATGATAGCATGAGGTAGGTGGTATCAAGTATGGTCAGACTTGGTGGGAAAGGAAAAATAAATACTGATATAGCAATATAAAAAGCCATGTATGAATAGTTAAATACAATTTTGAAAATACAAACATTCCTCTAACACTCTTTAATGAAGGATAAAGAAATGAAGTCACCAAAAGCATGCAAAAGGTAACATGTTTCAAACAATATAGCTAGATGAGTGTAAACATCAATTTTTTTAAAGTCTTCTTTATACTAGTCGATAACAAAGCAAGTAAACAAATAAAAAAAAAACTAAGCAGATAGTGAATGGTGAAATCTTAACCAAAATAGTTAGGAGTTAAAAATTTCCTAGCCCAAATAAGTGGCATGACATTATTTAAACATAATGATGTTTTTTAAAAATAATAACCCCACACAATGAATACAGAATATCATATTCAAATATCCTCAAAGAGAAAACTAGTCCTTTCAAAGGTTGACTCAATTTCTTTTATACCCTTTTGTTTTGTTCAGTTTCAGTAAGGATGATAGATTTAGAGCTGGAAAGGCCCTTAGAAATCATCCTGTTTGACACTCCCATTTTATAGATATATAGTGGGAACTGAGTTTCAGGAAATTAAATGACTTGCCCTACAAGGTCATAGCAATAAGCAGCAGGTCTGGGATTTTAACCTAAGTCCTCTGAACCAAAATTTTGAGCTTTTCTACAGTATTATGCTGCCACTCTAGGTTTCATTTGGTTCTGTGTTAAATTTCCCCAGTTTACCTGGTGTAGTTCTCATAATCATTCCAGATTTTACTTTCTTGTTTTTTTCATTGCATAATGCAACAGAGAAACTTGCTGGGTCTGGGAAGATCTATTATTACTTTCTTCTCTACAAATTCCAATGTCATTCTTGCTTCCTTCAAAATCATTCAGTTTTCATTTCTGTTATGCTCTTCTTTTATAACACTCGAATAGAGCAGCCACCAGATTTAAGTTACGGGATATTTTTCAAAGAAAAAAATGCTAAATCCAAGTAAAAGATACTTCAATTTCTTTTCTGGGTTCAGCTAAAGACAAATCACCTAGCCTGAGTCAACTTTCCTCCTCAGAGCTTCCCTTGAATATTTAGCTGAAACCAAGCTTGTCATAGTAGAAAATATCATTGCAGAAGGCCCTAAGGAAACAGGACTATAGAATGTAAGATGAGAGATCTCAGGGCGCTCTATGGAGGTGGAATATGCTACCTGAAAATGGAACAATAATTTCTTTCCAAAGATGGCCTAAGATTTGAGGAGATTCAATAGCATACAATTAATGAGAAGTAACTCCTTTTTATTTTTTTACTAAATGTGAAAGAACGGAGAAAATGAAATACAAAACAGCATAAAGCTCATAAAGCTTATTTCCACCCTCCCGTCACTACCAAATCACCATTCTTTATGACATTCTGAATAATAAAACAACAAAATTGCTTCTGCTTTCATTAACAGCTAATAGGAAGTTAAGAGCTAAGAGAAGACAGTTGTAACAAAGAACACTTCTTCCCCTTCCTCCATATGTAATTTTGATTTTTTATGTCAAGTAAGGTACTTTTGTGTTCTTTTTTTTTTTAAACCTTCTGTCTTAGAATTGTTATTAAGTATCATTTCCAAGGCAGAAGAGAGGTAGTTTAATGACATGCCAAGGGTCACACAGGTAGGAAGTATCTGAGGCCAAATTTTGATCCAGGTCCTCCTCTCTCTAGGCCTGGATCTCTATCCACTGAGTCACATTGTTGCCTTTATTCTCTTTTCTGTCCCTTATGTTTCTTCTCCTTTGTTCATACTTCCAGCTTGGCTTGAGTGTGGATCTTCAATAAGATGTAGCCAGTGATTAGTGGGTCTAATATGTATTCATATGATTAGAAACTCTGTTCTACAATAATTACCCAGAAGCTTGCTTCAGTAACCTCTCTACTACGCACAGTTGGGTATAACATGTCTTTGTTTTGAATCTTATTCAAAGGGCCTGGGTGGGGGATTCTTAAAGGGTACCAGAGGGTTTATAGAAATATTTGTTGCAAATGGGAAGGAATTCATTACAGAATGGTGTTTTCACCTTATCAAAAGATCTTTGTGAGGGAGGCTAAGAATGTTGAAAATAGAACAAATGTTAACATATGTAATTTTTTCTTAAAAACTTCTAACCCAAAGGGACCATGAAGATCTTCTGGGAGGCAGTGTCATCCATTTCCTAAGTATTGCAAATTCAAGAATTCAAGACCACACAAACAGAATACAGTGCCCAGAATAGATTTTATATTGCCGTGTCAAACCAGCAACATAAAGTACAGGGAGTTTTACTGCTCTACCATATCTAATTCATGTTCTGACAATATTGTCAAGTCAGTTTAGAGATGTCATTTTGGGAACCATATAAAATGCTCTAGAAATGTAGTGTTACACAACTTCCACTACCCTTTTCATCTGTGTTTGACATCATTTGAATGTTGTAACTCTATTGATGTACACTTTTTAATACCACCAAATGACTGCAATATTGTATTTGAAACTTTCTTGTTGATGGACCTACTTATTTTCATTCAGGAAATTAAATGACTTGTCCTACAAGCACTCCTGGAAGATGCTAAATTTGAGAAAATTCTATGAAATACATATGGCCTCAGATGCTAGGAAAGAAAATCATTACAAGGATGAAAAAGAATTTGGGTTTCAATGCTAATTCTTGCATTTGCTACATGTGTGACATTGACCAAGTTGCTTCAGTTCTTAAAATTTACTCATCTCCAAAATGGCAGGGTTGGTTAGAGCCCTTCATCTTTATCTCTGGGAAGGAACATCATAATTTTAGCTGTATGGCCCATTCCAGTTCTGGATCTTATAAACCTTCTAGAAATTTCAGGTCATGCTTTTTACCTAAATCAGTCTACTTTTAAATAGCTAAAGAATATAATAAATGAACCTTTCAATTCAAAGAACATTTTGAAGTAAAATAACTAGACTCCTTTATGACCAACTAATGTAATGACAATCAATAGTTTGCTTTCTATTCCATAAAAATGACAAAGAAATGTGATCAGATAAATTGTGAAGTTAGGATTTTACTATGGGACCAATGCAAGTTCATATGAATCGAAATCTCCCATTCCAAATATAGGACTTCTTTTATTTATTGATAATATAGCTTCTTTATAGACCCATAAATATATCTACATATTTATATATACATTTATATGTAAACTGGCTTCTTATGATAGATGAACCAAAGAAATGATCCAGGGAAATTAAATCATCCTGAATACTAAACACCAAATGGATGCTCTTTTAAAATTTTTTTTCTAAAATTCAAAAGAATTCAGTGGTTTTTGTTATTAGAAATAATTTTTAAGGTCTAATCTTTTTTTACTATCTGTTACCTTTCATTTGGGAAGTTGCAGAAACTCCTTTCTGCCATTTAACATAGTTATTGTATAGTCTGGCTAGACATTCTCAAAAGTTCCTATATGCTAGGAAACTAAATTAATGATTCTTCCCATCAGTTATTTGATAGTTTCTCTGGTGTCTAAATATCATGAAACATAAATGATTTTATTATTCTCCTGTGAACATAAGAAATTTTTTCTTTGCTATAAGATGTCTAAGATAATATAGAATATTTTGACCATGAATTTATGTATTTGGTCAATAAATAATTCTTATATACACCTATAAACACATGGTCATATATAACACAAAACCATATAATTTAACAAGTTTAATAGTTGCTTTCACAAAAACCCCCATATCTGCCATATGTATCATAGTAACAATTGAAAAACTATAGGTTCTGATTAATTCTTGATCAAGTCTTAGTTCCTAAATGATTAATTTACTCCACTGAGTCATCTCACTGAATACACTGTTTTCTGCAGGCACACTAATTTACTTTACTTATCACTCTCTTAAATTTCTATATCATATTTATGTTATCAAGAAAAGAAGGCATAGGGCAGCTTTCTACATCACAATTATGATTATGCAATTCTTTTGTTAATATCAATTAAAGCACTCCTATGTGTCTGTGTCCTTTGATTTACTGAAACAATGTGATGTGACAGCTGCTGGAAGCTATTTACTAATCTGGATATGTGCAAAATGGAATCATTTGAACCTCACTGTCAAGAGGAATTACATTATTGGTTGAACATTGTTCTTCCACCCCTTTCCATCAATAACACTGGCTTCATCCCTGTCATTAGTTTTTTCCTACTTAAAATAATAAACCCAAACCATTTTACCTGTAAAAAACAACTTATTGATATTACAGATTGAAATCTATCACTGCCAATATCTTTCAGCTAGCATTGTATGCTGTTTTGTATTAAAATATTTTATTATTGTGAACATCTGCAAAATGGTTATTTTAACAAATATAATGCTAACATAATTAACATCATCAGTTTTCTAGGAAAATAATGCCATTTGATGGGACTTAATGACTATAATAAGACTGTTCTCTTTTCATGGCTTTTAAAAGATTCCCCCTCCTTCCGTAGAGTGAGTAAAAACTTTCCCCTTTTTTATCCAAAGTTTTTCATTATGCAAAATTGGCACTTAGATATATAGATATCTAGGGCAAAATTCACAATGTAAAAAGCAAAACCACACACGCAAAAACAATGTAAATTATATGAGTTAGAAATACAACATAATTATTATGGATTAAAAACATTATGAACATAATTTCAAGAATACATACATTGGGACCTTGCTTTCTGCAAAATTGTGGGTAAAACTGACATATGTAACCTCTCACTTGCATATCTCCACCAATTTCAATGACCATTTCAGAATATGTTCTCTAAAAAGAAGTTTTTTGACCCAATGCATTATGAAAAAATACAAAATTTCAACAATCTCTTCAAAGAACATTCAGCTTCTGCAGAAAATCATGCTGGGTCCATTTATAATCACTAAATGACATTATCACAAGAACCAAATTCAAGTGATCTTCAGAAAATCATTTTCAAAAACATCTACATCTAAAAATATCCTCCCTTGACTAACCCACTTTTGAATTGTGATTGTTCCTTTATTCCAAAGAACTTCAGTAAGAAATCACACTGTTCTCTTTTTGCCATTCTTTCTCTAAGTATTTGGCACAATTTACCAGGGAATGTAGCCACAGAGGATGCTTTTACCAACACAGCATGGAAGACACAAGCTAGTCTTGATTTGCATTCTAAAAGCAGAAAGTGTTACCACTGGCCCCTAGGATGACAGCCCAGTTATCTATAACTATCTATCATCAATGACAAACTTGTAACATAGAAATTTTGCCTATTTAATACATCATTAGAAGATTGCACTATGGCAAAAGGAATTGTTTGAAGACCTGGAGCTTTCCTCCTTAAAATGTACCCTTTGAGACAATAAGTACGCACATTTCAGCTCCTTCAAGTTTCATGAAATGCAGGAAAAATGAACTTATTCTGAGTGAGAGATGCTAGATGAGGTTGGATGATTTACTCCTGTTAATTAGCCATCTCACTTCATGACTGGTCAGTCAAAATTTCTATTAGAAACTACTATTATTTTCAGTACTTTTGAAACCAAAAAAATAATTTTATTGAAGCTTTAATTTTGTTTAGCACAATTAGGTTTTATGTTTTTATTTTAAATAAGAAAATGCCCATCATTTATTGTTTATTTATTTGAATTCAGAGTACGATTCCCCTTGAAATATTAAACAATTGTTTCTTTTTTAAAAAATCCATACATTCTCTCTTAAAATCAATGCTGTGTAGTGGTTCCAAGGCAGAAGAGCATTAAGGGCTGGGCAATGGAGGTTAAGCGATTTGTCTATGGTTGCACAGTTAGGTAGTATCTAAGGTCAAATTTGAACTCAGGACCTCCTATCCATAGATCTGGCTCTTAATTCACTGTCACCTAGCTGGCCCATGAAAAATCATCTGAAGTATAAAATATGTTTTAAAGTATAATATGTTATCATCTATCTGTTGATTATTAATACTTTTACATATAGACAATCATCATTTTTGGGTAGTTATTTATATAATATATATATATAATATAATATAATAAAATATATAATATAATATATAATAAAGAGAAGGAAGATTTCTTTCTCTGCTCATAATTCCAGGGCCTTCCACACAGTTAATTATTTACTATTTTTCTTTTATATATCTTGCTTTCTATGAATTTGTTTGCATGTTGTCTCTCCAATTTGCTTGTAAACATGTCAAATTGTAGCTGGACTTACTACATCTGAAATTCTCAAATTTGAAAATTCAGCTTTGCTTACTAATTTAGCATCTCTTATAATTAAAAGGATGAACACTCAAAGAAATGATATTTAGAATTTTGTTTTCTACTGTCTTCCATGTTTTTATAGTTACAAGGGTTCTAGCTGTAGTGAACTAATTAATAACAGTACAAGAAGAAGGAAATAAAAGAACAAAGATAATTTCTCTATCTAAATGAGGATTCTGAATGTCTATGTTCTTGTATGTGTTGGCATCATAAGCAGATATCTTGAAAATAATATTAGTGTTTACTTTGCTGATTGTCGGTGTTGTTAATTTAACTCTTATTCCCTAGAAGAGAATGACAAAAGAGACATTTTGATACTAAAGAACAAAGCCATTCAGAGGCTATGTTGGGAGCTAGATAGATAGATATAGTTTCTACCATCACCTATCATTTTATTACCCTTCTCTTTTTTTCTAGAATAAGATTATGGAAGAAGACACTCCATTTCTCTGCTATGGATATTTTCTCTGACTGTCCCACTGGACAATCCTTTCTCCACTCTAATTATTGATTTTCATGGCTTCCTTGAAGTCCCAGCTAAAGTCCTACCTTCTTACAGGAAGCCTCCTCTAAACCCTCTTAATCCCAGGCTCTTCCCCCTATTAGTTATTTACTATTTATCTTATATTTAGGTATGTATTTGTCTCCTCTACTGGACTGTAACCTTTTTGAGGGCAGGAACTGTCTTTTGTCTCTTTTTGTATCCCCAGTACTTAGCACAGTAAAGACAGTTAATAAATAATTATTGATTGATTGATTTATAGCTGGAAGAAACATTAGAGATCATTTAGACCAACACTTTAATATTTATTAGAGGAAATTGAGGCCCAAGGACGCTGTTACTTGCCCAAGATCACTGTTACTTGCCCAAGATCACAAAGGTAATCATCAGTGCCAAGATTTGACCTAATATCATCTACCTCCACAAACACTTCACTGTACCAATCAATATTTGACCTCAGATGACCTAATAACATTGTAATAGACATAGTGCGAATGTTCTTGATGGAAGAGAGAGCTTTCCTTACCCCTTAAATTCCACATAACTCAGCCTTGCCATTAGGGTATCCTTGACACCACTAGGATGTCTTCAGTCAAAACCTGGTCTTCCCTTATTTGTAAAGATTAGCTCATCACAGAAAGGTTCAAACAGTCACTTTCTTATACCTTATTTTCCACAGGTTTTTGAGTCATGTTAGAAACAAGTCAATACTCAAAATATTTATACATAATATGTGGCTATAAGTCCTAGAATTTCAGTGCAATTTAGGTTTGTTTGAGCCATCTGAAAAATATGACTGAAAATAGCACTTAACACTGAGGAATAAACTCAATTTGTGGCCTAATCGTACAGATTCCTTGGTGTCTAGGGAACAGGCCTATTTAGGCCTATTCTAAAGCAGTTTTCTATCAAAGTCCTTATTCTCCTGCTTTATCAACATGCCTACACAATATACTTGAGAAAGGGAGGTAATCAGAGCAATCATTCAACTGAAGAAGATACTCTTCCCTTAATTATTTCGGTTCAGTCAAAAGTGATTCTTATTTGGATACTGTAGTTACCTTAATTCTCCACTTCATTTTGTGTTTGTAGCCACATTCTAAAAGTAGGGTGAAAAATCATTAATATCTTTAAAGTCAAGATATTCTTTTGGAATAATGTGTACAGAACATGGAACTGATTATTTGGTGTTTGAAATGAGAGATGAGGGGCTAAAAAAGAATTATTCGATATCATTGCAAATTCATGGAAAATGAAGGCTATCTTTGAAAAAATGGCCTTCATTTTCACCTCAACTATGACCCACACCCATTAGACCCTGATGCAGGATCTTTGTGTTAGCTATGCCAATGGGAAACAATAGGGTGGAAGAACAAAGCAACTCATGATGCAGTGAGTAAATAGAATGCCATGAAATGATGGGAGAGCATCTAGTGCCCAGTTCTGACATGCTAAAATTTGGTCCAGTGACTCATTAAAATCTTTGATCTTGTAAATTAGTGAAGATCCTTAATTAAACATTAAAAAGAAGGTATGCATTACTTGTTATTGATAACAGAGAGTCTATATATGTATTCTTTCAGGGAAAAAAGATTCTCATTAGGAATTCAAAGACTTTATTATAGAAACAATTAATGAGCTATTCATTTGGTTCAAATTTATTGCTAAGTTTTGGTCCAATGAACAGCACAGTATCTTAAAAATAAACAAAACTATTCATATTCAAAGATGGTGGAAAGTTTAGCTATTAGAAAAGTGTATTTATGAAAGGTATTAAACTTGCTAATATTTTAAACAACAATGACAGCAATGGTATATTCATATCTTACTTTTCCTTCTTTCTTTTTTAACTTGGACAATGCACAATGTTCTATATCAATAGGCAAATTTAATTTTTTTCAAAATCTAGTCTTTCTTCAGAGAGGGTAATAGTCTTTTTAAAAATGCAGATTTCATGAAAGAAAAAAGTAGTCCTACTATAATGTGATTAAAGATTACATTTTAATAATAATGGGAGAATTTTTCATCAAACAATCCCAAACTTTCATCACCCTCTAGATAATCTATTTCTTTATGATTATAATTTAAATAATGTCCAAGTAATGCATCATGGCGATAATACTTGCTGAAACAAAACAACGAGAATCTAAGGCAATGATTTCCAAATGTTTGGCACACTAGTTAATTTATCTATTTATATTATTATTATTATTAAGTAGAAGAGATGATGAAAGGGTCATTTCAAACTATTTAATTGGTTACATTTTCAGAAGTAAGTGTAACTCATTTTCTTCATCATATTATAAATTATATTTTTGTGACCTTTAAAAATTATTCTGTAAGCTATGATTTAGTTGTGCCTCAACATTCTATGTGTGTGTGCATGCATGTGTGTGGCACATAAAAATAAACCTTTAGAGGTAAATACCATTGCACAAATGGAAACCATTCATTTTCGTGTTTTATGCCTGTGGTTCTCTGGATAATGCTTTAAATATCTATCAATTAATTGGTGAAGATGTGGGATGGGAGAGGGCCATTTATAAACTAGAAATTAATTGTAATAACCCTATCAAATTTGATCACAATTAAGCCTAGCAGGGCAGGCTATGAAGAGATCATTTCACAAACAAAATTTTCCAAAGCATACAAAGTTAATCCATGTGTGCTGCTGAGATGAGGCACAATAATAAAGAAGCATCACTGCGGTAATCTATGGCTACAATGATGGTGTATGACTTATGATTAAGCTTCATTACCTGCAGAGCAAGGGGCTTCCATCTCATATTTTTCAGTAAAGCTGGTGCTGAGGTAAGCATGCTCTGAGGTCGCTTTTTCAAAGTTAAGATAACACCACTCGGGTCCTCTCGTAGAGCATTCACCAAATTTTTCAACTGCCACCCCACCTGGTAACCAGCAAAATCATCACAATAAAATTGAGGTACAGCATTCAAGATTCAATGTTTCCCCCTTTAATAAGATTAGTAAAAATGACATCATAGGTGTACCACCATAAACATTTTAAGGATTTAAACTCAAGGAAACAACAACAACAACAACAACAACAACAACAGTGAATCTTTTGATTGATTAAGGAAGTTATCCCAATAGGATCTGTTCCCAGCAACACAAAAGGCATTTACTATAGGGGTCCAAAGGCTACAATAGACATTTTATATGTAACACAATAAATTACAAAGGAAAAAATGCTACAGTTGAGATTATTCTTCTCTCTAGGCCAAGATGTGTTTCATTATAAAATTAAATACTAATTTTTCTTTGCAGGGAAGTAGGATTTTATTTATCAGTACAGGGAAAACTCTGTCTCCAGTGCAGCGGTCATCTGCCCTCCAACTTTCAGTTGTTTACATGGGGCATGAAGAGGTTAAATAACTTGTCCAAAGTCACACAGTAAGTATGTGCCAGAGGTAAGAACTTGAACCCAGATTTTCCTAATTTTCAGATTAACTTCTATGCCAGGTGCTCTCTTTAAGTACACAGATGTTAGGAAAGCCATTATTGAACAGGCCTAAACAACAGTCTGAGTTTAAATACAGTCATTGTTTTCCTCCTTCATCCTCTTTTAAATCTATGTGGCTTCTTTGTCTCTACTCTCAAATGGAGCTTATATTATATTCTCAGTAACTGGTACTTGACACCACCAAGGCTACATTCTGATGGATGGAAGAAAGCTTCAATAAAATAAACCTTTTACAGGGCTATAAAACAAACAAACAAAAAGACAAGGTAATAGTGCTTCAATGCAACAGCTACTGCAAATATATGCCAAATGAGCCCATAAACTTCAGATATAATATGCAGGATTTAATGAAGCTATCCTGTTTGAATACCATCGCCAAACATATTATCTAATTACAATGAAGTAGTTGAAAAACCCTCCAAAATCTGGCTTTACTATTAGCCTTCCTAAGTTACTTCACCTATCATTCATTTTTTTCTCTAAAAAATAGGAAGCATTATTTCCATTAAATTGTTTTATGCATTGATTTATGATTGAGTGTGAAATAGCTGAAATCCTGAAACACAGTTGTATAGGAGGGGCTGACAACATATATCACATTTTCCCTTATTACCTTGGAGTATGTTGAAAACGTTGGACTTAGAAATGAAATTAAAAAAAATTCTTTCCACAAATATAATCGCAAGTGTCAGAATTTCTTCTGAACAGTACCTTAGGATCCAAGTTAGTTTGGATGGAGAGTAGAACTTAAAACTTTCATTTCTTAGTCTGCCCAATTCTTTCCTAGTCATAAGGAAAATATAAGAAGGAGGTTCTTTCTGTTAGCTAGATGCAGATAAGAAAGGACTGTTCCCATCTCTTAGATTGTCTGGTTTCTCCCCCAAAAAGCAGCATAGACCACTCAGAAGCTGAGATAAGAAAATAACTCAGGAAGGCATTAGTATAGGATGATGCAAGACTGTATGATGGCTTTTAAACAATTTCTTACTCTATAGTAGGTACTTATTAAATGTTTAATGATTGATATAGCTTGATTTCAGTTTAGAATTCTACCTATAAGATAGAAATATGGAAGGGATAGTAGTGGAACCACATTCTGTAGTTAAATTAACTTATTATAGGATTAAGTTCTTATAAAGCCATAAATTTCAATTATACCTGATTTAAGAAGGAAGATGGAGGAAGAAGGCAAGAAATTGAGATTCCAAGAAGGATAGTCAATGGAAATTTTTGGATTTGAAGTCAGAATACCTGAATTTAATTCCTAGTTTTGTCACTTATTAGCTGTGTGACTATGCATAAGTGATGTTATCTTTTTGACCCTTAGACTTTTCAATTATTAAATGAGAGGATAGTACTACATTCCTTGGCAGTGTAAACTTAAATACTAAGTAGGAATAGCTGGGCAATTCAAGGTTTGATGGTAATGATTATTCCACTAAATGTTTGCAAGAAGCTTTTCATTTTTTCAAAGTATTTTTGATAATCTGATAATAAAATTTGGCAATAAAATTAGTTTGGTAATTTGGAAGTAAAATTAATAAGGATCCACAATGGAGCCAGGGAAAAGGCCTTACTACATACTTAAATATGAAATTCTCTGCAAAGGCATTACACTGATGCATTTGTTAACCAAGATGTCATAGAAACTATTTTTGTACTGGAAGAATAAAAAATAATTTTGAAGGTGCTATGTTTTCTGCACTGTTTAAGAGCAGAGGAAAGAAAGATAGGCAAAACAAAAGAAGAAACAAACAAAAGATAGTGACATAGTATTCAATAGAAGTTTTGTAATTTATCCTTTATCCCCAAAAGAGAATCAGTATATGAAGGAAGCAGACTTTTTAGATGCTATATGTTGAAAAACAGATACATTCTAAATGAGAGGCATTATGGCTAGAAGAGACCTTAGAGCTTTTCCTGGTTCAGACCTTTGATTTTACAGATGTGAAAATTTTGTCCATAGACTTTAAATTACTTGTGGAATGTTATATGAAGCAGCAGAGCAAGAGACTGAACTCAAGTTCAAACTACAGAAAAAGGACTTTTTTTTCTTTTAAAAAATGAGGGAAGGGGGTGGTGGAAAGGAGGAAGGTTTTTAAGGACAATTAGTAATTTGGCAAAGGTGTATAGAATTCATGGAAAGCTGACTTTTAGATAACCAATGGATAATCCAGTCATTGGCATCTAAATAGACAGGAAGGATCAAAATGAAAATGATCACTTAAGAGTTGAGACATAAGATAAGTGAGGAGAGAGTAAGAAAGCACCTGACTGCAAGTGCCCAGGCCCCAAACAGAGAGGTGTGGTTACTGAGCCTCTGTCATTGACCTTTGAGAGACTATGGAAAGGAATTAATCAAGGTTAGTTTATATTATTGACAAAATTCTAGAATACAAGCTATAAAGATATGGCTTATGAAGTTTCACAGAAATGGTAATCGCTCAGAGTCAGTATGGTTTCATCAAAAGGATTTTTTTCCTTGGGGCCTCCAACTAGAAAGTCTAGTAAAGTGACTGACAAGTCATTGTCATGCATTGGGTGTATTCAAAGACTTTGTTTCATAGAAGGAAGCCTGTTTTAGAAATGGACAAGAAATTTTCTTTTGAAGAGTATTTGAAACAAATTTGTTTTTAGGGTTCTAATGATTCCAAGTTTCATCTATTTAAATTAAACTATGGGTCTAATGGTCTGATTTAAAACACTTGAATATGCTCACAGAAAATATGCCACTGCCTTAGCAATTTAATAAAATGTAACACTATTAATTTAGGGCAAGGTCTAAGTTATAATCTTAGGAATATCAAAATCACCATCACCTAATAATTATATTTCATATCACTTATAGAGTCAGAGAACAGTATCTTAGCACCAAAAGAGACTCTAAAAGTCATCTGGTATATAATTCTACTCAATACAGTAATCATTTCTTCACATGAGGTATATGATGTGGGTTCTTCTAAACACCTCAACTGACTCTCCCCCCAATTTTACAAAAACTCATACCTGATACAAAAATGATTCTATTTTCAGATATCTTTGCTTGTTATGAAGTCTTTTATATCATTGAGCTGAAATCTCCATAATAGGAGTCACTCACCTTTTGAGTTACTAGGGAATCTCATGTGATGGCCAGGCATATGCAATCCTGCACAAATGGGAACTTAATAGATGTTTCCATCTCTAGGGAACCTGTCCACTTTGAACTTTGTAAGAGACATCCTCCATGACAAATACCTTTGGTGGGCATGATTGCCCTTATTTCCTACTTTACTTGATATTAATAATCATACGATTAACAAATTAGATTATCTGTTGGTACATTGTCCTTTCTTTTCCACAATGTCAGCCTTCAGCTAAAAGACACGATGAAAGCATCATGTGGGAGGTTAAGCCCTTCATTTTACTTCCTAGGACTTCAAAATCCCATTGTACCATCTTAAGAATTTTGGCAGATTCATGAGTTACTAAAAGCAGGTAGTGGCAAGTACATTTGATAAGTTTTGAAGGTTTATTTTTGGTCATGGAAGATAGAGTACCCACTGCTTAATCCACATGTACATGTGTGTGTAGTCATACTGTCCAACAGAAACTACTAAAGACCACTAAGTATCTTTTTATTTGGGCAAGTAGTAGGTTTCCTTGAACCTTCTAGTACCAGTGAGTATTTTCTCTTTCCATGAAAAATGGAGTTGTGATTCATTTTCAGAAAATCCAGACCTATATGTGTAACAGAATTATAGTGATTCAAAATTTATTTTTCTATACTTGCCCCAAATTTTGTTTTCTGACTTCCTCTATAGATTTATTCCCCCCTCCACCTTTTTGTCTAGGAAGTCTCCATTCTTTGTCATAAGCTTAGAACAGAGATGGTCTTTAAGTTCTTTCATCTGTTACTCTCCCTGGAAAAACTGCCTGTATTTAATTTATACAAATTTATACTTGATCTCTGATAGAAAAGTGAATGTAGTTCACATCATTAAGTTACTACTACTTTTAGTCAGTTTTATTATTTTGTTATACAAAAGTTAGGATTCCCACATAGATAGCTCTTCCAGAAAAAGTTCCACATAATTGGCCTAATTGCTATGCCTATTAGCTGCTGTTAATAATCAGAGATGAAGTTGATAAAGGATAATGAAATATCAAATGTCAGGACAAGGAGTAACATTTTGCCTTGGACAGGCCCTACACAAGTACAAGAATGGGAAAGAATAACTCAGCACAAATATGGTAGAAGAAACCCATGGGGGTATTATAGTGTATTCACAAGTTTAAAATGTTATTAATATCTCACTGTAATACCAATTAAAAGCTAAGGAACTAAAAACAGAGAGCTCAGTGTCAACTATCCATAAAGAGTGAGGAAAAAATTCTTTTTGTTTTCACAAAGAATTAGTTGTGGTCTTAAAAGTATGGTCTATAATCAAGGTCACCATTAAGAGAGATGTGAAAAATTGGTCATTCTAGAGAATGACAGTGATTATTAAGGGGATATTAAACAAGTCATAGCATTTAGAGGTAGAGGAGGACTGAACAATCCCTTATTTTATAGATGAGAAAACTGAAGCCAAATGACTTGGCCAAGGTTGAAATGGAGGTACATAAAGAACTGGAACTTAAAGCTATATTTTCTAACTTTAAATTCAATGGCCTTTCAACCACACCTTGGTGCCAGGCATGATGTGACCAGGCAAAAGGAAATAGGAGTACTCATACTAAAAAATAGAAGGTCAACCAAATGCCTTTAAATTAATGAAATGATTAAGAAATGGGAGTTAACCATGTTGTGTTCTTTATAGAGGAGTGAATAACACAAAACAGATTGAAGGAATAGAGATTTTTGATAGAGTATAAAGATCTCTTTGACCTTACAGTGATTAAATATTGGATATACACATTTTTTCTTCACTATGGATACTTCCTCCACTGATGCAGATAACATCTGTGTCTTAGTAGATGGTTTTTAAATATTGCTGTGAGCAAGAACCCTGGGGCCACTCAGGTGATGAGTCTCACTCAAATGAGCAAAGTTGGTTTTTGAATGACAAACTACATGGTCTATCAGTATGCTGATACCTAGAGTTTTCTGATTTTATTTTAAAAATATCTTATTTTTATGAATTGCTTATAAATAGATAACAATGATCCCAACTCCTAATGAGACATCCCTTGTAATAAAGATTAATGTTAAAAAAGAATTCTGCAAGACTAACTGACCCATCAACTATATCCTGTACTTTAGTAAATATTCTATATCCATAGTTCATTGCTTCTAGAAATAATTTCCTTAATTTGCTTGGTTTATTTTTTTAAAGGGATGTTTCAAGATGTTTCAAGCATGTATCCTAGAAGTATCCTAGAGTATCCTAGAAGGAGCTGGTGAATAGATGCCCATATTTAATTCCCTAATTCTATGATCTAGATAAGGTTCAGTGTAGAATAACCACAACATCCCCTGTGGGGTCTTGGATTGAAGGAAAGAGACTGTCTAACTCACCCTGGGATGCTCCTCTCACTCCTTTTTAGGGATATGACACACATTGGAACATTGCTGTAGAGCAGCACAACTTTCTCTGATCCCCTGGGGGAAAATTATAGATCCTTTCCTTGTCCCAACAAAGTAGAAAGTAAGATTTGACATCAGTGTAGCTAGACATGTAGATACAATATACATACACTAGAAGTTGTAGCCAATGTGAAGCTAAAATATCCTGAGAAGTGAAATTTTTAAAAGGCAGACTTTTAAAAGGGATATATCTTGCCATATGTGTTGGTATTATCCATCCTTGGAAGAATATCCTCTTGCTCCTTTTGAAAGCAATGAAAAAACCCAACATAAAATTCAGCTAAAGCTGGTAAATGGTGCCTGTAGCAGATGTTTCAAGTGAAGACATATTTTCTGCAGAATTCTATTCCTTTGTAACATTACAAAACAATTTTAAAGTGTGTAATAAAACAACATTTTTTTCTCTTTAATGCAAGTCCCTCTCATCACATTTCAACTGGTTGATAAAAGCTGATGTGCGGAAAATTTCATGCAAATTTCAACTTAAAACTAATAAATTATAATACACTTGTGTCTTCTGAAGAGGTTATTAACACCAAAGACCTTGCAGTGCTTAATGATTTATACATTTGAGACTTTAATCAGCATTGCTAGTCAAAGAAATTTGCCTAATTTTTTTCCATTTACTACAATATTAATGAACAATGTCTACAATATTAAATGATAGTACATTTGGAAGAATCCTCATCTGGCCCCTTCTACAATCATTCATTCATTGCATTGAAAGAGGTAAATCATGAATTATTCATGTGTCAAATGTATCAAAGAATACTTCATAGAATACTCATTCTACTAACTAGCTAGAACTTTAAATTCTACTGTATCATGAATCTATGTAATTAAGATTACCCAGAAATCACCCATGGTTCACTCACATTAAATAAAATTGCATTATTGGTATTTCAGCAAAACAGAAGACTAAAAAAAAGATTTCCTTGAGAAAAGATTATAAAACCAGTTATGTGAAAACAATAAAAATTAAAGATTCCATTTCATTTGTACTAGAAAAAAAACCACACCAAAATCAACCTGGCTACTCTAATACATGTACTCTAATTCAAAAGGACACTGACAGAAGGTACTTGGTTTGGATCCTGCCCATCAGTTACTGGTTGATTAGACCTAAGATTAAAGTTAATGTTATGTCATAAATGAACTTATATAAATTTCTCTTACTCTTTCATATTCTAATAGACAAATGTATTAGTGAAGAAAGAGTTAATCTACCCTTAATGGAAGACATCATAGTTTCCTACTGCTAATGGGTAAATACACAGATGTACAGAAGAGAAAGAGTCCTGTCCTAAGATTATGCAGAATGATCATTGTGGGAAGCCAATGCTTTTTCCATTTATTGTAAACTTTTGGTGGAGTTCTTTCCATTCCATCAAAAACTCTCAACATCTGAACTGACACTGATGGATTTCCTAAGGTATGAACTATCTGAAAGGTGAGCTACAAACCACCATTGTTTTCCTCATACTTCCCTAAATCAACCAGGTCTGATCAAACAGTGACAGACCTTCATTAGCCTAGCCTTCATCTCCAGCAGGTATAAACTATGCTCTCAAAGGATTTCTATGGCTTATTAACATACATAGCTGACTCAGTAAGTTAATCCATAGACTCAATAGGGCCAGTTTGGTGGTATCCCTTCCTTTTGTTGTTTTAAATGAGACATGTGTCTATGCATATATATGCATATATAATTATTTCTGAAAAAAATCTTCATAATTTAGGTAGTCTTTACACTCTACTGAAAAATTAATTTTATTACCTTTATATATATATATATATATGATATATATATCATAATGCTAGAGAAAATGATAACGGTCTCTTTAACAAAGTTGTAACTAATCTATCTTAAGATACATTCCCCAGTAATTAATTTTTGTCAATAATTTAAAAAATTAGATTGAGAATTAAAATTTCTAATATTTAGATTTCCTTGGGGTAAATTTTTTAAAATTCCTATTCTTGTATGAAATGTAAAATATGAAATTTCTCTCTTGATTTCCTTATTCATTTTGTACCTGGAAGAAGTATAGGTCTAGCTCCATACATTTATAAAGTAACAATCTCCTCTAACCCCAACCTCAAGGACAGAAACAATATATGTTCATATAAAGACCTCCCATTAAGGAATCTGGGAAAGAGCAAAACGTGCATGCATATATACACATATATTTCTATAAAAGAATTATACTCTAACATAATCTAGAAACCAAGAAAATTTAAACATTTAAAAATTGAAACTCATATTCAAGAACTGTAATATTTTACATTTTGTTATTTTGCTAAAATAAAAAAAATCATGTTACTATTAAAGTGAACAATCAGGCAATGAACAAAGGTACAAACATTTTGCACATGTAAATTACAAAGCAATGGTACCTTTGTTAAAGAAAATATAAAACAACGACGCACTTTGCAAAAGCCACAGAATGTCTCCTAAACAAATAGTAACATTCAAAGAATTATGGCATAACTATAAACACTTTCACAAAATGAAATTATTCTTAGAAATCTTTATTTCCTCACATCCTCAGTCAGCCTGGAGATGAAGATACATTGTCATGCCCAATTTACCATGTCTTTAATCTTTTTTTTAAAGACAAAAATCCATGACCTGACTTGTAAGGAGGGATTCTGGGAAAAAGAGAGAAAAAATGTCTGGGGGCAATGTGTGACTGACTGCCATATGTAAAACTTTCCCTTACAAAAATAATCCCAGTGATCATGTTGATGGATAGAAACCAATGTTTGAATCATAGGCAACTAGAAAGAACTAGATGTCCACTGTCATTGATTACTGAATTTATTTCTCTTTTATAATACTCTAAATAAATTTACTTTTAAATAAAAAAAATTTTCATTTTTCCTTGCAGATAGTCATAGATATCTATGAATTTCTTACTCTTCCTATCCTATCTTCTGCCCTAAGTGTGTTACTCCCTCTGGGACCCGCCTTTATTCATCTCTCCCTCTTTTGGAATAGGGCAATGCTGGAGTGTGGAAGAGGTATAGATATAACTGTAATTTCTTTTTTATAAATTGTACATTTTTTATAAAAAGTACATAGTCCTTAAGATTTAGGGCAACATTTAAAAGAAGCAATTTCTCATATCTGGAAAATTTTCTAATAAAATCATTATGTGAGATTATAAAATTCAATTCAAATCTGAGAATGCATGCTATAACATTTTTTACGTAAACTATTTAATTACATTTGGATAATCAGAATACACTGTGTATTGGTTCCAAGGCAGAAGGACAGCAATGACTAGGCAATGGGGTTAAGTGACTTTCCCAGGGTCACACAGCTAGGAAGTGCCTGAGGCCAGATTTGAGCCTAGGGACTCCCATCTCTAGATCTGGTTCTTAAACCCCTGAGCCACCTAACTGCCCCTAGTGGTCATTTTTTAAAAACAGTTCTAATTTAGGTCATCAGTATGTAATTTAACATGTTATGTAATTCATAAACTATTAAACTAAAAGAACTGTTTTAAAAAGTAGTATGCATTAGACTCTTGTGATCCTAATATAAGGATTGGACATACTAGTAATAATTCATATTAATATTTCATGATTCACTACAAACACATTAAAAGTTAAAGATTTGCATATAGTCTAAACAGTTATTAAGAGATTAATATTAAGCATTCAAGTCTTCATGTCCTTTAGTCACTTCCTAAAGTGGCTCATTAGAAGGATTTTATCCAATAATCTTAAAACAACTGAATCATATAGTACTGTGGGTGATGAGATGAAAGGAATAGATAGGATCTCTGAGCAAATGTAATTGTATTAAAATATATGTCAGCTTCCAGTTCAAAAAATTATTCCTTTTTATATAATATCTATCGAGATACTATGTTAAATGTAAACTATTATTAAAAGAAGAATGCCCATGTCTTTAAAAATATCTATCAGATATTCATCATCTCAAGGAATTTGAAAGCAATTTGCAGTTAGTGAAGTTAAAATAATTAGCCAAGAAGAAACTGCGCTTTTTGCCCTACCACCTAACACCAGTCTCTGTTCAGTCGCCTGTTATCCTCATCTTTCTCTTTATCAAGTAACTCCTGGTGCTACTCTTTAAAGGAGCTGGGCAAATGGGAATCAAAGAGAAGAAACTCAACTTTCTTCCCAATTAGCTAAGGACATACTGTATAGTCTGTGTGTTGTTGCCATGTTCTTAATTATCTGTTCTCAATTCGTTGGGAGCCAAGGATTATTAATCCTTGATAAAAGCACTGGTTCTTCCACTAGAGAAATCATCTGGATGCTCACATAAATACATACACATACATACATTCATATTATGTATTATATAATATTAGCACTCAGTAATGTAAAAAGACAATTTTCAGAATTTGTGATTTAGTTTAGAAAGTATATGAACAGAATTCACAGTTAAAATAAATCAGAATAATTAATGGCAATAACAAGTAGGAAGGTTATTGATTCTTGCTTTCAGAATATTCCCCAAATAATTATATTATCTATAAATGTTCTTTTTCAACTCTGAAAGTTCAATTAGAGCAGATGGTCCAAACTATGGTGTGGTGATAGTTTCCTACAGTAGAAGACTGAGTGGTCAAAGTTTTAGGAATGCCAGTACTGCATAGGAACTAAGTCTTCTTGTCAGAGATGTAGGGTGTGATTCTGGTCTCCTTGGATTGGTTGTTTACACATCCTTTTTTTCTTCTTCTTTTTCTTCCTCTTCCCAGGGGTAATAGCAGCATTCTATGTGTGTTTAACTTTGATGCTTTGAAAACCCCAAAGTCACATTTAATTAAAAAAAGAAATAAAAAAGACTTAAATTTTATGGTTTCATTTCCAAGAAGAAAATTTAATAATAAAAAAGAAACCAAAACCAGAACCAAACAATTCAGCTTGACAACTTGAAGTCAGTCTTCTAGCAACTCCAAAAAACTGATTTAAATTATTCTATGGGTCATACAATGTTCAGAGACTTTAGGGTGAAACATTATGTCATATCCCTTTATAGTGTATTTAAAAGATGAAAAGACCCCATATTTTACAGTGAATTAGCATCTCTTAAGGCCTTTTTAAACTGGAGTTTACATTGCTTTCTTTAAAGTTAGAATGTAATAATAATGACCAGATTTTAATATTATGCTCAATGGACTAATGGATATAAGGAACAAGGATTAAATGTACATTTCAATTTTAAAATTTTAATTTAATATAAGCATCTTATCAAGGCATAGAGCCAACTCTATTATCCATTAGAAAGGGATAAAGAAATAGAAAGGGTAATTGTAAAACTTAATTAAACAACTTCATTTTAACCAAATGTCTCAACCACCTATATTATCAGAACTGCAGCAGTATCAAAATCAATTTTTAAAAATTTCACTTTCTCTTTGTTCTTGTACAATGTCGGTTTATAAAAATAAAAATATAAGCAGTCATTTACCAATTTAGTTATTTATATTATTAAGCATCTATTATGTGAGATTACTATGTAGGTAGAGAAAAAATAAAGTAGACAAAGTCCCTGCTCTCATGGAGCTTACATTCTAGGATTAAAATGGCAAAGGGATAGTCAGGGAATTTGAATAACATACTCTATAAATGTGAAATTTGGTTATATATGTTAGGAAATAAACATTATCACCTCTTTGGCTCAACTTAGATTAGTTGCAGTCATTAAAATTAAAGAATGTATTGATTTAGATACTGTGCCTATATCCAAAGAATTCCATACATTTTACAGATATGTATTTTTGCTCTGTGATACAAAACCAAGTTTTGACTTTCCCAAGCAGTTTCCTAAGCACAATATATCATATCTGTCTCTGTCCCCAGTGAGGCTGAGATTAGGGGTGATGAGTAAAGAACAAGTAAAGAACTTCTAGCAGAGATTTTCCTACTAAAATCAAGAAGCAAGCAGCAACATAATTCATCAGTCACATGTCAAAACCTTTTCTAGATTGTGCAATGGAAAGAAGGTTAGAATTTGAGTCAAAGGATTTGAGTTCAAATCCAAGGTCTGCCACTTATTTATCTATGTGACCTTGAGCAAGATGCTTAACTTCCATGGGTCTCAGTGTCCTCATCTGCTAAATGAGGGTATTGGAATTAAATGTTATGCAATCTCCCTCTTGGCTCCAAAGCTATTAGCTTTTGATGGATAGTCTCCTCAGTTAAATTCATTCCCAGTTTCCATTTAATTTTTTCATACTCTCTTTTCTAAGAACTCACTGTTTTTACCTGTCTTCCCAATTTATCCTTTCTTGACTTTATTCCCTTGACAGGGGTAAAAGATTTAATCACTTATTTAATTAGCTATTATCAATCCAATGGAGCCAGGATTGGAACCCAAATCTCCTGACCTTGAGAAAATAGCCTATAGATTATTATTTCTGTTTCTTGTTATATGCAAACATTCACAAACATATCTTAAAAATTCAGATCTATCAAAAATCTAATCTTCATTGAATTATTTTTAAGTGGCCAATCCACATTGATTTTCCTAATTAACTCAGAGCTGCTACTGAAAAACTCATATATTTGATAAAATTATGGTGTACTTCTATTTTCATTGAATTTTCTGTACAATAATAATCACAGCCTTCAAAATTAATGCAAACATTGTACCTTATCATTACTTTCTGTCCTCCTGAATTCCATTCAGGATATTCACATAAAGGAACCATCAAACAAGAGTTTATGCTTGTTAAAAAATAAATTCAAATAAGAAAAGGGTGTGGACTTCTTAAGTAGCCAAGGCAGAAAATCACTCAAGAAGAGACTTCTGCCCTCTTCCCCCTCCTGACCACATTCTGAAGAAGATACCATAAATTTCTACTTGGTTTGATTGAGGAGTAATTTTCAAAATAGCGGCTACCTCCCTGAAGACTAGTTCTTGACACTTTATTGGAAAAGTTGTTTTCTATCCCCACTGATCCATGCATTCACATCCATAATTCAGAAGGCATGAAGCTCTAGTCTGTGTATACTTTCTATATTATTGTGTAAGAGAATTTTCCAGCCACTGAAAAAATTTCAATTTCCATGTGAAAGGCTTTGTCTGTCAGCAATTCTTCTGTGCTATTCAGTCCCCTCCTCACACCCACAGACTTCACTTTTTAAGCTTTTATTAACTTTTACTGTACTTGGATAATGAGCACATCAAAGAAAATACCATGACTTTAATTATTAGGGTCTAGATGCCTTTGCAACATCTCATCGACTCTCAGTTTCTCAAGTGAAAGCTAAATGGGTTGGTTCTCCCAGGAGATATGAACTACTGAAAAATATTAACTATGCCTCAGCCCTTTTTTACAATTTGGTGATTAAAAGTTTCCTGGTCCTCCAAATGAGTTTTTCTTCCATTATATTTCTGATACCAAGAGTATGTTCAAAAAGATGTGATCATATATTAGGATAATCTCCAAAGAGCTGATTGATTTGATAAATGGAATCCTTGTGGAAAGTATATATTTTACAAGTGAGGACTACTGAATTAATGCTCTAGTGTTTTAATTTTTGCTTTTTGTAGTTGGCTTTTTGCTGTTCCTCATTTTGAGATATGTTATTTTTTTTAGAAACAGTGAACTTACTGATATTACAGATGGAAAGGATCCATAATTATCAAGAATTGCAATTTTAAAATTTTCTAAAAATTAAGAGAAAATCTCTTGTGAATAGCACTAGTGTTCATATATAAATAAACTTTGGAAGCCTATTAAAAACACAATTAGTGAGTTAATGATAATGCAAGTCTTCTTAGGATTAATGCTTTCATATAGCAAAATAGGTAATGTAAAATGCTATTATTATAATGCTATTGTAAACCATGTCTACATTTTCTATGTCATCATTTAGTTACCAAGAGCTCAGGATAAAGGTCAGCCATAGTATGAAACAAACAATAGTATGTCACCCTATTTTTATTTCTTTTGCAATTGTGATTACCCTGGTTCATTATAATTTAAATAAAGGCTATATGTTCCAGTTCTACCAGAGAGTTAACAAGTCTAATTACAAATACTATAATTTTTTATGGTCTTGTGGTTCATGCTTGGTACATCATCAGATAATTTTGAGGAATAAAGCAGTTATCCACCTCTAATAGAGGTTGCTTGTTTTTTTTTTTTTGTTTTTTGTTTTGCCTATGAGCCTATAGGTATATTGTACTCTCCTTCCTTCATGTCTTATCAAATAGTAAAACCATTTTTTCCCCACTGACACTTAATGTAATCATACATACCACAGTTTGGTGATTGACTTGAATCACTTCATCGCCAGCATGGATTTTCTTGCACCGATCTGCAGGTGACTAAATTAAAAATAAAAGAAATGATAACATGACTCTAATTGAATATTATCTTTCCCAATGGAAAAAAAAACCCAACACTTCCTTTTTTTTTGAGTATATCGGATTCTTGTGACTTCTCTGAAGGACCCCTTCTATCACTCTGAATGATCACCTCTTCTGTACCATATAGTCTTAGGGGCAATCCAAGGTTCAGTTACTTGTGCAGGGTTACATAGACAATATGTGTCAGAGGCTGGACTTGAAACCAAGGCTTGAAACCTTACAGGTACATCTCCTTTTACTACATCATCCTTTTTTCTTGCTAAAAGGATGAAAATAAACCTCTCTTTTCATTAATTAGACTATAGAAATATATATATATATATACTAACTTTTAAAAATTATTTTATTGACTATTCTACTCTTTCTAAGCAAAATATTCACTTTATACTGCTGACAGGAAGCAAAACTGCTAACTGAGGAGTATTTGTTATCAAAGATAATCAAGTTTCTTACTGTTCTTTTCTGGTATAAAATGGTCATCAGTATTATTATTTGAACATTTCAAGGTTCTACAGCAAAAGTTCAACATAAATCTATTTCAAAAAAGTCTTTTATATTCTTTGAACCTTGTTATTTAGCATAAATAATTCAAGTGAACTTCATCAAATCAATATTTTCAAAGGTACATACATGCATGAGCAGAACCCAGGACTTGGAGATGAGATAATTAAATTGCTAACTTATTGCATCATTAATAACACCAATACTAAAAAACCCAGAGGAAATAAATTAAAAATGAAGAGCCAGACTTAGGTCCCTACCTTTGACATCAGCTCAAAGCTGTACTTTGTATTGTATACTATTTTCTCCCTAAATTCTAATTACAAGTTATATTATTCCTTAAACTTTTTATGTTTTTAATATGTTAGCAAACAAAACAGAATTAAAATAACATTTCCACTAGATTTAGCAATCTCTTATCTTTCTTCATTATTCTTAGGTAGAGTAAGAAAAAAAAAGACTAATAACACTAACAAACCTCCTGAGCAGGGGTTCTTGTCCTGTTTCATTTTATGAACACCTTTTTGAAGTCTGGGGTCATGTCAGAATAATATTTGTTACCTTCATTCATGATTGAAGGAAATGTTAAAGTTTAGTTAGAGATTACTGGGAAAAGGTGTAATTTTTTCATTGTTTTGTGCAATCCCTGCTCTGGAAAAAAGAAGAACATAAAAATAAATGCAGAATTTAGCACATGAACTTTGCGATCTTATAAGCTCTGTGAATTGAGATAGAATTATAGAGTTTTAGTCTCCTCCATAATGGTGAGGTAATTACTGGATAATTGACATTAAAATGTGCTTTTTATATTATTGTGATACTTTAAAATTATATAAAAATCCTTACTTTCCATCTTAGAATCAATATTGTGTATTGGTTCCAAGGCAGAAGTGTGATAAGAGCTAGACAATGGGAGATAAATGACTTGCCTATGATCACATAGCTGGAAAGTATCTAAGGCTAGATTTGAACTCAGGACCTCTGGTGTCTATGTCTATCTCTCATTTGACTGATCCACCTTCCTGTCCCCTGTTGTTTGGCTTCTTAGATATTTATATACTTTAATTTGCATAAGAAAATATCAGTATCCACTATCTCAAATACCTGCAAGGAACAAGTGTTGGTGGCATTATTCATTAGAGTATACTAAAATATATATGACTGCTTCATATTTAATACTAAAGAAGCAGGTGACTTAGTTGATAGGTGATGGGTCTTAGGGTCAAGGAAACTTTGGTTCAAGTCTTGCCTCTGAAAGATACTGGTTATGTGACCAGTATAAATCAAGCAACCTGTAGGGCTCCAGTCAATTCTTTATGACTGAATTTCCAAAGAACTACCAATCCCCCTTAGTTGGGGAGGATATCTTCATAACAGGAAGTTGACCATATAGTCAAAAAAGTTGAAAAATCGAGGTGCTAATCAAGGTATAGTATTTAGACAGTCTCCTCTTCAGATTAGCTCAATAGGTCTTAACTTGGGCTCAATGAACTCTCAAAATGTTTTAATAATTATTTCAATATAATTGCTTTCTTTGTAATCCTATGTATTTTATTTTATTCATTTAAAAACATTCTGATTAGAGGTTCACTGGCTTCTCTAGACTGCCCCTAACATTTAAAATGATTAAGAACTCCTTGATTTAGACAAGCAAGGTTTTAGGATGGAAGTTCTTCACCTGGGTACAGAGACTTAATGACCATGGAGAGATTTCTGGGAAGAGTAGCCGATTAATTAGAAAGAAAAATCCCCACATTTTACTTTTCATTGATCTCTAATTGAAAATTTCCAATATTATTTTGTGAAGAAATCAATAGACTTTACCAAATTGTCAAAAGGATCCATGACACAAATTAGCTTAATAAGTCTATATGAAATAAAAATAAAAAATACAGAGAATATAAGAAGTGGAGGTGAGTGATTGCTATAACTTGAAAAATTAATACTTATTAAAAGAAATTTTAGTGTGAGATATGACTTGAAGTCTCCAGTTATCTGTTTCAATAGTGTGGCAAACACCTCCAAAGAAAGTAATTTAAACTCATTAAATATTATGAATAAGTATCATGAAATTCCCCATAAGTTATTTACCTTATATAGAAGACCTTATTAAAATTTTGATCTTGAAATATTCATATTGTTTGTTACAAAGTAATTTCACCTAAAAGATGATCTCAACTTTCTGGAGGGTAAGAGACTAGTGATTCAATATGTTTTAAGGAGTTAGCTTTGCAAAATTAAATTTTCAAGAAGAGATGTCACAACTCTGAAAAAGTTGGTACAATTATTCTACCTAATGGAAGACTGAATTTTGTGTTCGTTCCTTTAACACTTCTTGTAAGGAGGCTTTGCTTTCTTTTAAGGAAAAAAGTTAAAAGGAACAACAACAAAAATTAAACAAATGGTATGAACTGTAACAGCAAAAACCAACTCTACTCCCAGAAATTGGGATGTGGTGATGGTGGCTAGAAAGGTCCTGTCAAAGGATAGAAGCAATGTATTAAAGTGAATGAATGAATACAAATGAATATTACCAAGAAATCATTTCTGTTAAATAACATTTTTTTGTACAGCAATATGACATCTCCAATTTGGGAAAACAAGGAGGTGGGAACTATCAGTAAGGGGCAATACATACCTTTGTGACATCATACACCCCCCCCCACAAAAAACCCCAACAAAAAACAGAAGAAGCATTGTAGAGCCAGAATAGACAGGAGTAGAAACTAAAATATCTTCCTGAAAATGGTCATGTTTAACTATTGTTATATTGTACAAATTGCTTTAAAAAATAAAATAGCTTTCCTCTCCTGAGACATATCAATCAGTGTTACAAAATTAAAACCAAAACTTGAAGACATGAAAATAATTAAACTGTTCTAAAACCATTTTATATATTTTATTAATAAGAAATGGGAAATGTAAAAATTATATATAAAATATAAAACATATGAAAAATGATATAATACATCAAAATCTTATGACTATAATAATTCAAGATAATAAAAATCTGGAAAATGTTGAGGAAATACACTAACCTGAGATTTTAATATGTATGTCTTAATATGGCTACATAAACATTTTTAGTGATTTAGTAAAATCTTAAGGGAAAAATAAAAACTTAACTTTAAAAGGTGACTCTTCATTATAAAGGGAGTAAAATGGAATGAAGTAAAAAAATATACTCGAGTAAATGCATTACCCCACTGATGCTGATATTCCAAGGATATAGAAAACAATAAAGATTTTTAACAAAGTTTACTCTTTGAAATTTCCATTCAACCTCTAGTTACTGATTCACTTCTACTATATGCTGTCACTTATTTTCTTGAGCTTATATTCAGATGTTTGAGTTACCTGATATTTTTTCTTGCATAAGTTATCACAATATTAATACATTTTATACAATTAAAAATAAGAAATTGTTATTGCCATTTTCTAAGTCATACTAATCTATAACACATATCAAAGCCAAGTCACACCATGGAAGAAAAGTATTTACTTTGATTTTAATAAATTACAGGTCTAACTTGGAATGAAAAATAGTTGAAATGCACCTGAGACCAATACCAGTTCATTAAAACTTTTTTGGTTTATTTAATCTATTCTATTATTTAAAATCTGGCTCCAGTTCACAACAATTTATTTAAGAACAGAAAAGAAAAAAAAATCAGATATGTTTCTGGGCCTGGGCAAATTATACAATACTTACATTTTCAGTGGTTCCAGTAATTACATGGAGGCCATCATATGTTGATTTAATGTACATTCCCTAAAGAAAAAACATCATTAGAAACCCATTTTGAAGTATTTGGAAAACGTCCACACAAAACATAACTTTGCATATGAAAAAAATCAGTAACAGAATAAACATTGTCACCTGCTTTATTTATTCCACATGAATATTATTAAAATGATGAAGGAACTCTGTTTCTGAATTCTCAGATTTCTAGAATTCATTAGAATGAATGAGAGAAGACTCCATGTTAGCAGAGATAACCACTTGACTTAAATTTCATTGGTTATGTTACTTTTTTTTTAATGGTAGAATTGGAAGGTTATTGCCACATGGGGTTTTTAAAACCAGCAGGTTCATATCATATTTCTGCAGGAAGAAAGCTAATTACTTAACAAAGAGATGAATATCTGTCTTATTTATAAAGTTATTCACGTACTTTGGCAAAGTAAACGTGACAATGGGAGATGCTAAAAGCTAGTTACTTATCAACTTGCTCTACCATGCTCCCTGTAAGCAACAGTAGTAGCTCCCTAGGGAAGAAGTTTTAATAGTAATTAGTAAGAGACAAATGGCTACTTCAAGGACCCCTTGACATAACATTTACTTCTATTTTCCTTTTTTTCCCCCCTTCTGTCATTGATGCATCTCCATACAACAAATGTCATTCATAAATTTTTGATAAACCTTCAAAAAAGTGCTATTCAAGTGAATGATGATGGCATTGAAAGGATCTTAGGTTTCCAAAGGCTGTAGTCAAAATAGCTCAAGCTCATGAAACTCGAAACTCTTGCAAAGATCTCAAGATTTTAGGTACAGCCCCTGTAGGTTGAGTTCTATTAGTTGAGGGACAGCTTAGTTATGGTGAAGTGGGCCATTAGCAGACTGTCTGGAAGATGATGGTTTCTGTCAGTCATAGAAACTTTTGAAGAACATGTGCTAAGTCATAGAGAAGCTGCAATCTGTACTGGTGAAGGAATTATCCAGACCAATGAGTGGCAATATAAAATTTTATCTAATACAAGACAGAGGCAAAATTCCACTGAAGATAGGTGAAGAAATTTGATTAAAATTCAGTTTGAAATGAAACTACAGTGTATAACAGAAACAACATTGGAAAGATGAGTCCAGAAGATTTTACAGAAAATTAACTTTGTGAGAAACTTGTTGGGAAAAGATAAAATTAAAAAGTACAGCTGATAATGAATCTTTTAAAGATATATTGAGGTTATTAACATTTGAAATGTGGAAAGAAAGAACACATGATTTGCTTCTTTTCACATTTTAATTAAGTATTCTCATTTTAAATTATTTTAATTATCAGGGTTATTAAAGGTTTATTAGAAAAAGAAAGAATAATTTTTTCTTCCAGTGGAGATCCCATTACTTGAAATTAATTTCTTCTTAAAGAAATGCCATATGATTCCTACCTGAATAAATTGATTATACTTTTAGTCACTTATAAATAATGAAGAATCTTCAAGAATACTTAAAAACCGGCATAAAGGGAACAATTAAAAAAAGTTATGTATTTAGTTATTTTGAAAAAGCCAATAATAACAAATACATATTTCTAAATCTCTAAAACTATAGAGCTTTTAACTCCCCTTGACCTGTGATTTCATCTGATTAGGAGTTCCAGAAGAGAACTCATCTCTTATCAATGCAGGTCAGTCCCTTCTGTTTTGTTAGTTATTGTTATTTCAGTCATTTTCAGTTTTCATGACTCCATTTGGGGTTTTCTTGGCAAAGATATGGGAGTAGTTTGCTATTTCCTTCTTCAGTTCATTTTGAAGATTAGGAAACTGAATCAGTTAAGTGATTTGCTCAGGAACACAATTCTAGAAAGTGTCTCAAGCCATATGAATCCAGGAAGATGTCTTCTTAACTCCAGACTCTGTACACTATATTCTGTGTCATCTAGCTGCCTAGACCTTCTTTACTAAATGTCATTAACTACCTGTTCTACCTACTTTGAATCACCTGAGGCAACTGAGAGATTAAGTGACTTGCCCAGGGCCACTGAGCCAACAAGTGACAAAAGAAAACCTTCTACTTTGAAGCCACCTTTCTCTGTCCTTTGTGCTGCACTACCAAAAATGCTACAGACTATTTTAAGTTTTGGAAAAATATAATGGCTTCTCAGGTCTGCATATTTCCTAGCTCTCTTATTCTAAAGGGTTTCTATTAATTGAAAAGTTAGGAATATAGTCACAGTTGTTCAGAGACCCCAGTTGGCAAAATTCCCAACATTAAGGCAGAGTTTTAGTTCTCTGTCTTAATTTAAATTTATATTTATTGCTAGCTAACCTGTGACATCTTTGAGGTAGAGGAAAAATCCATGTTACTGGAAACATTTAGGTAAAAATGTTGGGAGAGTATATTCCAGTGTCTAATAATAAATAGGTAACAAGAGGAGAAAGCTGGGAAAGAAAGACTTTTTTTTCTGGGAACTATTCTGTCTTTGAAGACATGAATATAACTGTGGCTTGAGCCTGAGGGTTCTGTGCCAAGATGCCTGTAAGGACTGATGACCTTCCTCAATCTCTCCATTCTCTGCCACAGTAAATTCTACTGCTTCTTTTTCTCTTTGTCTATAGCCTCAGTGTTACTGATTTTTTTCAGCTCAATTCTTGCTCTTGTATTCCACAGTAAATCTTCCCTCCCCACTAAGTTCTGACTCCAAATTAACTTGCTGCTTTTATATACATTTGTCAGAGCATGACCAAATCCTTCAACCAATCTAGACAAACATCCTATTATAGTGAGAAATGTTTCCAGAACTTGCTCAAACCTAGTTTACAAATCTTTATCCATTCAAAACATGCTATCATCTGACAAAGACATCAAGGCTAGGTTGATCAATCAACTCTCACATTAAATATAGTTATTTTATGATTCTAGACCTTCAAAACCCCACAACTATAATGAAAAAAAAAGAACATTCGGATCATATTAGAGAGCTGTGAGAAGAATACTCTATTAACAAGTCTGTCTATGCTAGGGAACTGAACATGTTTCATTTGGAGAAGAGAAGACTCAGGAGACATGCTAGAGGTCTTCAACTATGTGATAAAAGATTGATTAATTTGGTCTTTTTGATATTAGAGAGAAGAACCAAGGGCAATAAATGAAAGTTCTTGTCAGTGCAACTGACAGGGGATTGACCCAAGAGACAATGAGGCAAGAGCAAGGAGAGTCTCAGTGTTCTGTTAGCTCTAGAGAAGAAATTTAGGCTTGATTTAAGGATATTCTTCTTTAAATTAGAGCTATTTAAAATAGATTAGGCTTTCTTGGGAGGAAGTGGTTTTCTCTCTTGTACGAAATCTTCAGGCAGAGACTGGTTATCTTCATTGTCTCAGTTACAGTAGATATTCTTTTTCAGGTAGCTATTGAAGTAAATGGCTGAGTGTTAGTTGCTTTGGGAATCAGCATATAATCATCTGTCCAGAAAGTGATTTGGGAATTAAAAGATTCTGGTTTAATTTTGTTTATCTTCATAGACTAGTTAAAAATAAAACAAGCATACTCATAGGGATTAATACTTTTTTTGTACTTACATATAAGATTCCAATTGCCCAAATCCAGAGATCTTTTTTGATGTGAGAGTAATGTAAAAAGGCCAATTTTTTCCAAACTATTTTTTTAACCAAACATTTCCCCAGCACTTAGCATAGTGCCCAGCCTGACTGATTTGCAAACTGGAGAAATTAAAAAATCACTAAGTCAATCATCATCTTCTGACACTGTTACATCAAACTCTTTTTAGCTACACTATTGTTGTTCTATTCATCTTATAAATGACCAAACTGCTCATGGAGGATTTTTTTTTTTAAAACAAATTGCGTACTTCTTACCAGCCCTTCACTTGGCTTGATATTTGCTAGCTGGATCACTTCCAGGTGAGCAGACTGTGAAACCAAGGGATCAGATGAAAGGGAGATAATGTGATCACAGACTCCAGAGAGTGTTTTACACTGGAAGAGAAAAGAAAGATTAGGATAAATATTTCAAATAAATGATAAAACATATCAAATAACTGCCTACCTAGTTGATTTTTCAAGAAAAAAAAAACAACCCAGAAGCATAAAAAAAGATAGCAAATGTCACAAATCCATCTTTCAAAGTCAAATTGTTTATGCATAAAGTTATTCAGGGAGTACTGACTATACATTATATTGATGAGCAACATAGCGTAGCATTAAAGAGGACTATGGCAGTTTTACTAAATAATCTCAGCTGTTTAGTCTCTGGTTAGAAAGCAGTCAAAATGTTGACTTCTAAGCACTTCCTCTAATATTTCTTTATAACCCTTGCAAAATAAATTTATTGATTTCAAAAAACCAATGCCAATTTTACTATGACGTTCCATAATCCTTTTCTTGTTCCCTTTGAACAGGACAACAACTAGGAAGTTTTGTGCAAGGATAAACATAGATAATAATAAATGTCTAAAGTATGTAAAACTACATAATATAGGCTATGGATATTTAGTACTCTCTGAGCTAGAATCATGTGAAACTTATCAGTCACCAAATCTAGTAAATTTCTGGGGCTAGATTTGAATCAAGGTGCTCCTGCCTCAAGGGACAACACATTATCTATGCCACCTAGTGCATCTAGACAACTAAGCCAACTAAAGGAGTTCAATGTGAATGAAAGGACTTCTGAAGACAGAGTCACTTTATATCAATATTATAATTGGTACTTTGGGGAAATTTTCAGTTCTCCCTATTTGGTAGTTTCCTGGTCTTATGGCTACTAGCAAATTCCTAATTCCTTTAATTCATCTGATTCAAAAATACATTTCACCCAGAAGAAAACTTTTAACCTGTTACCCTCCTTTACTCTCACCCTTATTTAGGTTAGTTCTACCCTTCCCCAGTTCCTATTTTTTCTGCTCCATTTTGCCCTTTAGAACACTAGCTCTATTTTTTTGTGCCAACACTTGACATACTCTCATTTTATTGAACCCTCTCTTATAATAATGAAAAAAAAACACTTAAAAAAGTAATTGACAAAAAAATCAACAGAAAATACAATTGTTTACCCCAAGCTAAAACTTGTTTTATCATCTCTTCTCTAAAGACCAACTTCAGTCATTGAAATTAATATGAATTTGCCTGCCTTAATATTTTCTTTTATATTATTGTAGTCATTATATATAGTGTTTTCTTAGTTCTACTAACTTCATTCTGCATCAGTTCAAAATACCTTCCAAAATAAATAAATCTTCTCTAAATCCTTCCTATCTGCTTTCTTTTGCTATGTAACAACACTCCTTAAATTCATACAATTTCTTCAGCTATTCTACAAATGAACAAGATTACATTTTATTTCCTGGCTTTTTGCCATCACAAAAAATACCCCTAGAATTCTTCTTGTACCCTTTTTATTTTTTCCTGGTGCTTATTAGCTGTCTCCTTTCAGTATTGGCTATTCCTGCTGCCCATGCTATTCAACACACAGGACCAGCAGGAGGAATCAGCATGCTCCCCTTAACCACCAATGTTTCTAAACTATTTCTCTTTGCTATCTCTATTATTTTGAAGTTCATGTCATTTAATTATATTATCCAATCTAAATTGTTGTTAACCTCTAGTTCACTCCCCTTCTGGAATCAATAAGCACAGTCCTTGACACAATCTTCCTTTCCACTTCAACATTCACCAATGGCAATTCCAAAGTCATAAATTAGATCCACTTTTATGACTTCCTTATTTACTCTACCTAAGATAAGTTACAAATGAGCTTAACAAATAATAATAATAATAATAATAATAATATTAACAATAAATATAATGATTTATTCATGGACTAAATGTTTTGCAATGAAAAGGAAAAGAAATGTTAGAATATTTTAGCAAAGCAAGATCAATTTAAAGAAATCCTTATTTTTTTGGTGAATTTTATTCAATTTATAAACTTCTAAATCATAACATAAAATATTGTACTCTTTAGGTGACAAAGAGAATAGTAATGGTAAGGTCAAGGACAGTTGGTGGCTCAGGGGATAGAGAGCCAGACCTTGAGACAGGAGGTCTTGGGTTTAAATTTGGATTCAAATTTTCCTAGCTTTGTGACCCTGGACAAATCATTTAACTTCAATTGCCTAGCCTTTGTTGCTCTTCTAACTTGGAACTGATATTTAGTATCAATTCTAGGACAGAAGATAAAAGTTAAAAAATTAATGGTAGAGCCTCTTAATAGAACAGCTCAGAATACCACTCAGAGACAGGGACTGTATTCCTTCCTTATTTCTGTCTCTTAGAATCACTAGGTCCTTCAAAACTCAGCTCAGATGCCGTCTTTCAGGCTATTAATGTCTCCCTCTTCCTATCATCTGACTGGATTATTTTGCATTTATTTTTATAGATTTTGGCTATATGTACACCTTCATATGTACAATGATCCCATACCTATCATAGGAGTTATGTTCCAGAGACTCCCCCCCCCCCCTTCCCCTTGATAGGTGAAAATCTGCGAAGTAGTGTTATTATATTTATTTTGTTATTTATATACATTTTAAGGCTTAATAAACCTTCCCCACTCTCCTGAAAACCTTTTCCACACTCTCATAAACACTGAGCCAATCAGCACCCAGGATATAGAACACAGTGCTTTGGTTGGTTGTCTTTCATTCCATCAGCCAATAGTGTGCTGTGTACAATCTCATGTTGGCAAACTTGCAAAAACTGTAGTGCTATACTGCATTTACATTGTGTAGGGTACAGTATTCATCTGCACAATCCCATAATATAGTGAAAACCCCATGAAACAGAATTAGATATATATTTTAAAAAACCATAATATAGTGAAGCCACCATAAGTGAATCTTATCCTAGCAAGGAGTTACTGTACATTCATACATACATAGATCCAAAGATATGTGTGCCTGTGGTTTTCCTCCATAGAACCTAAGCCCTTTGAGGGCAGTGAGTCATGCACTGAGACTTCGTATTTCTGGCTTTTAGCCCAGTGCCTTGCACAGGACGGGTGCTTAATAAAATGTTTGTTTATTGATTTAGTTCCATTCCATAGCTGAGATTGGGCATTTCTACTGAAGAATGCCTGGAAAGAGATAGAGGCATTTTGAAGGGGCTTTGGGGGTGAAAAGTGAAGCGATTCTAAAATAAGTAAGGTAAGGACTAGAGGTTCCTTGAGGTTGATTGAGAGCAATCTCTTGATCCTATTAGGTTAATACACCAATATTTAAGTTGAATAAGGAATGTAAGTGAAGAGTTCCTGTTCTGGAACCTGACAGATGACATTCATATGAAGAATGAATGAGGATCTTTGGTCGAATAATTGTCAGGCTGGGATTTCCAAGGTAACTAAGAAATTGATCAAATATAAAAGATGACTGTTTTAGAACAATTTTGATGTCATTTTGTGATCATTTGTCCTAAGAATTTCACATTCATTAAATGGTGTTAATTGGTGTTATTGTCAACAGATAATAGGAGTTTTGCTTAAAAAACAATTTCTAATTGATTATCTCTCTTTATCTTGTTCATTCTAAATGTAAGAAAAACTGTGGCTTCTCAGACATGTGCTGAGGTAAAAATTACGGGTTGAGATGAAATTTTGAATGGCTAATTAAACATTTTATTTTAAAAACAAAAATAAAAGTGATAGTGAATGATGCACATGGAGGTTTAAGTGTTAGATGCTGTGACACTCACGTCTTTTAGATTAAAAAAAATTCAAATTGGTCTGGGCAAATCTTTATCTTCACATTATTGGTGATACTGATTATATTTAAAATTGAAGGGGACATAGTTAATCTAAAAGTTCTTGAAGGCGAATTGTTTGTAATTGTGAGTAGAATGTGAGTTAATATGAGTTGCTATTGTGAAACAAAAAAGCAATGTACCATTGGGTCTTCAAGAAAATATCATGATTTACCAGGCCCTGAGAATATTCTTTCCCCTATAATCTGCTTTAGTCATATCTGCTCATTAGTGTGTCAGGACCATAGTCACATAAGTCTGTGGAAATTACAGTTCAAGAAAGACTAACAAAGATATTTCAGGAGAAAATATCAAATGACAAAAACAATTTAAGGTATTATGGTTTTTTAGTTTGGACAAAAGAACACCCAAGTTTGATTAAAGTCTGTAAATACATGAAGTTTTTTTTTTTTTTTAATCAAGATAAAGATGGATTCTTGAGCTTACCCCAGGATATGATTTCTGGCATAGGGATGGTAAAGTTAAGGGACTCTAGGGTAACAGTTATTAATTCAATTAATGTTCAGTCCAGATATGGGAGTAAGTGATATAAAAATGGAGCAGAGAGATTGACAGAATGTGGAGGGGCTGAGCAACCAGAAGTCATAAAAACAAAGAATAAAGAGTAAGTTCATTGGGAGTGAGGAAGCAAAAGAAGGAGAGCAGGTTGCCAGTTGGGAGTATAATTTTAAAATTCAAAGCTTTGGGACTGATATAGCTTCAGGTGATAATGAGGCCTAAAATGTTTAGTCATCTTGGTGTCTGGCTATAGTAGCTTAGAAATGAAATTCAATTTAGCCTTCAATTGAGTCTCTGAGCTAAATCAGGATTTTAACTTGGGAACATTTAATCAGCAGTTTGTCTTATCAGTATTTGAAAGTAATAGAAGTACATTTCTTTAAAAAATAGGATTTTACTTAGACCTTTTAGATTAAAACTTTCCCCCTAATTAATATTAGATTCAACGACCAGGAGGTGGAAAGAACTTCAGAGATCATCTACTCCTGAAATCCTCATTTTTCAACTCACTGAGCCTAGAGACACTAAACGACTTGTCCAATACAGCTTACTTCTCTTTTGTCCCAAGTTCCTTAAATAAGGAAAAGTGTTGCTTTTTCTTTCTAGAAACAATCAAAACTACATATCTGTGGACATCTTTTTCAAGTGTAAGATTCTGTGTCTCTCATTTGAAATTAAATGATGCCTCTTCAATTTGTCATTTCAAAGCAGCCTTTTCTTACAATGGAAAACTATAGCAGAGTGTGCTTGGCACAGCCCAGGTGCTTAATAAATGCTTGTTTAGTGAATGATTATACTGGCACCAGTACATCACTTGGATCATTTATCTCATAGCTTTCATTCCTGTCACATGGCTGACCTACCACATATATTCTTAATAAAGTCTTTTATGCTATTTCTTACATTTAATTCACTTTAATCATTCATGGGCTCTCACCTGTATGGGTATTCCCATACCATACCAATGTGGATTGTCATTAATCAAAATCTTCTCATTTTATGTGATTACTATTCATGCCTTCTCATAAATTTTCCACAAATCACTTATCACACATGCCAGAGGCTTTTCCTCTAAGAAATTTCACATATATGACTACTAGGACAGCACTCAGGCTACCTGATATTCTTTGCTGTATCCATTCCATGGTTCACATAGAATTCATCATTAACAATCTGCTAGATTTTCCCATTCCCTTTTAGAATAATGACAAAATCTGATTATTCTAAGATCATAGTTTCCCAAGATTCACACCCATATGCATATTGCATCACAATGAAACCTTTAGTATTAAGGCAGGAAGGTTTCCTGGAATCAAGTAGATCAGGATCAGTAAAATTGAAATTTTTCAGAGACGAGCCAGTCCAATCTTATTTAATTCTGGACCAACCCAGCTCATCATTCTTATATGACAATTTTTAAAATTCATCTATCCTAATGAATTAATGCAGTGCTATGTCCATGAAGTGGCATGCAATAATCTAGGCAATGATCATTTTCATAATTTTTTTCTTTCTGGTTTGGATGGTGAAGGCAATCTCTTTTGTATGATAATGGATTTCAGTGAAGAAATATTATAGTATTTTGGAGTTCATTAGAATTAGCACAATGTTGACCTCAAATAGGAACAACTAGAGATTTGTGACAGGATGACTCCCTCTTATATTTATAGGATTTCCCCCAAGATCCTGAAAGACATTTTTAGTGAAATGATATACATTCAATAGTATGCACTATCATCTAAAGACAACTCTGACTTCTCATCTTGGAGAAGAGATATCACTTGGGTTCTGGAGAGCTACGTCAATAGAATGAAAGTTTTGTTAGGCCCTACCAAAATCTGAAGGTTTTAAGTATGGGCTCCACAATGAAATGTATTCCTGTCTTCTAAATATTAACCTTTTCTTATATAGTGAAGTTCTTTAATAGAAAGCTGGGCCCAAGTCAAAAATCAAAATAAAAAAAAAATAAACCTAACTTATCTATGACTCATGAAGCCAGTCTAGTAAAGCAGAGAGGGTTTGAAATATGCATCAGGGGGAAGGTATATCCATGCCATTGTAGTCATGCATTCTCCACAATGAGGCAAATGATAGTCTTAGACCATATTTGGAGTCTTGTATCCAGTACTGGTCACCATTTAAAAATATTGATAAACTTCCTTAGTTAAGAGCAAGGGTTCTTAATTTGCCATTCATGATTAAAAAAATACTTGGATAATTCTATTTCAATACAATCAGTTTTCTTTATAATGCCATGTATGTTGTTTATCGCATTTGAAAGCATTATTCTGAGAAGGGATTCATAGGCTTTACCCTACTGTCAATGGGGTACATGACACAAAAAATTAAGAATTATTGGTGAGAATATAGAGGGAACATTGTACACATTCACAGCAATACTGTACAATGAACAACTGTGAATGACTTAGCAATTCTCAGCAAAACTGTTATCTAAGGTAATTTCGAAGGAGACATGAAGAAAAATGCTATCTCCCTCCAGAGAAAGAACTAATGTAGTCGGAATGCAAATCAAAGCACACTATTTTTCACCTTATTGTCTTTATTTTTTCTGTTATGTTTTTAGGAGTATTCTTCCACAACATGACCAATATGGTTATATGCTTTGTATGATTGCACATGATGTAGGAGAACAGGGAGGGAGGGAGAGAAATTGGAACTCAGCATTTTAGAAAATGAAAGTTAAACATTTTTATTATATGTAATTCAGAAAGAACAAAATAGTATATTAAAATTGCTGGTATAGAGCTACAGAGGGATTGCATTTTTTACTCTCCTTGTCCCTCAAATTATAGAACCAGTTGCAACAAGATACAAATTGCAGAAGTAGATTCCTGTACAGTATAAAGAGAAACTAACAATTAGTGCCATCTAAAAGGGGAGTATATTGTCTAAGGAGGCAGTTTCCTATCTCAGTGGAGACTGGGAAAGTGGAGGTTGTATGAACACATGTCAGAGATGTTATGCACAGAAGTTATGCTTTGAGTAGGGATTAGCCTACATCAGAGGAGTCAAACATATAGCCCACAACACTCCATAGTGCAACCCTAACCAAATTAGAATATAATTGGGAAATACTTAACAAAATAGATAAAATTATGGTAAAACATAGAAACATTACATTTTAAAACTAAATCAAAATGCAGTCCATATGAACTTTTATTGTACAGATTTTTATTTAATTGTTTTTCAGTTGTGGATGACTGTGACCACATTTGGGGATGTCTTGGCAAAGAGCCTAGCATAGTTTGTTATTTTCTTCTCTGGATCATTTTAGAGATGAGGAAACTGAGGCAAACTGTTCAGAGTCACACAGTTAGTAAATGCATGAGGTCAGAACTCCAGGTCTAGCACTCTATCCACTGTACTACCTAGTTGCCCCTGTGTATAGACTAATGGTCCCTGTTTTTATTTGAGTTTGATACCACTGACCCAGATCACATCTAAGGTACATTTTAATTCTGAAAAGCATATTCTAATAATTATTTTTTCCATCCAAAAATAAAAGTTAGCACAGCAATCAATGTAGTGGAGCTGAGCTGTGGAGGTGAAAAAGCAGTAACATTGCTTCCTAGTTCATAAAATTCTACTGATCACATTTGATCATATTCAAGAATTAAGTATTCAGAGCTATTCAGTGTTTCACAGTAATTCAATTCCACAATTCTAGTCTTCTTTGTTTTGGGGCTTAAATTTAAAAAAGACAATGGATTGATATAATTAAAATAATTAAGGCAGCAGCTAGGTGCCTTAATGGATTGAAAGCCAGACATACCCTCCCATAGGAGGGTTCAGACACTTACTAGCTGTATGACCCTGGGCAAGTCACTTAACCACCACTGCCTACTTCTTATTGCTCTTCTGCCTTAGAACCAATACACAATATTGATCTTAAGATGGAAAAAAAATACTGAAGGACAACAGAATGCAAAACTCTGTTCACATTATTTTTTCAAAGAACAATTGCTTAAACAAAATATACTTTTAGGATATAAAAACACAAGGAGAGAATGTAAAATCTGAATTGTGTAAACATGTTCCATCTGGTTTCAATTTTAATTCATTAATTTATTTAAGCTGTGTGAGATCATATTTGTCACACATATTGGACTCAATATTGTAAACCATTATTCACCATTTCTTCTAGTATTTAAAATAAAAATAGGCCATGGTTGCTCTTCAAAAGGATCATATTAATTCCATAAAGGCAAGACTTGTGCCCTATTTCTTCTGTTTATTGCAGTGTGCAAAGAATATTTATATGAAAAAGATTTCTCCAATTCTGCCACATGACAACAGATTGTTTATTTTTAAGAAATCCTGTTCTAGAATAAAAATTAAAAAAAATGTCACACGGTTCTGTAGTCTCAAATATTTAATTTTTATGACATTTTATGTTTCTTTTATTCACATTTAAATACCTGATTTTTGCACTTATTAACCTACCACAGATATTCTAATCATATAAAAGGTTTTAAGACTAGAATGACTGAAGTTAATTGTTCTTGAGGAGTTGGAACTTCCTGGCATTTCATAAATGAAATAGTATCTTGCCAGATTCCATTATTAACATCACCAGATGAGAGATATGAATGACTCTTTAGTGTATTGATGAGGGATAAAGTCTTATATATTTCTCCCAGTCCTCAATTCAGGATCTTCCTTGAGCAGTAGAAACACAGCATTTTTTTCCAATGTTTGTTTAAGTAGAAATCTGTAAGCTTTGAGAATGAAGTGATTTGCTGAAATAAAAACATTGCTCTATTTTTCCAGTGAAGCTCAAGCAGTGCGTGGGTAGAGGGTCAAAACAGCAATTAAGAGCATAACAGTAAAGAGGAATTCTCTTAGGTCTTGTAAATGATTTTGCTATGAAAATGAGAGCCATTTTAATATTGTTTTGCCTCATTAAATAGCCTTTAAAAACTAGAACAACAAACAAGTTGCATTAGAATTGACTATTTACATTATTATTCATGGACAATGAAGCTATTAACTGAACTTACTAAGATTAACTAACGTTTTGTTATTCAGTCATTTTCTGCCAAGTCCAACTCTGTGACCCCATTTTGGGTTTTCTTGGCAAAGATCCTGGAGTGGTTTGCCATTTCCTTCTTAAGCTTATTTTGTAGATTAGAAAACTGAGGCAAACAAATTTAAGTTATTTGCCCAATATCACAAATTTAGTAAATGTTTGAGATTAGATTTGAACTCAGGAAGGTGAGACTTCTGTCAGGTTGGCACTCTGTTCACTGTGCTACCTACCTGCCCTTAACTCATATTAAGATGTTTTGAATAACTATTTCATTTTCTTAGTCTTGCAGATGCTGGTAAATTTATATGATACGATTTAAAGCTGACCACTTCTAAATTAAAAAAAAAATTCCTTGCCTTCTGTCATAGAGTTGATACTAAGTATTGGTTCCAAGGAGGAAGAGCATTAAGGACCAGGCAATTGTCTAGGGTCACACAGCTAAGAAATGACTGAGACAAGATTTGAACTCAGGTCCTCTGTCCACCACTCTGCTATATAGCTTCCCCATGCCAATTCTAAATCAATCCCCAACCCCTGATATGAAGTAAGCATACACATCAGTTATCTACTTTCTTTCTTTGTTTTCTTTTGATAATGAAACTGCCTTGTAAGGAGCTAACTAACCCTAACTACAAGGGACATATTTTCCCCTAATCTTAAAAAGATGAAAAAAATTTTTTGAATCAAAATTTACTTTATTTTTACTTTATGATCGAATTTACTTTACTTTTTAACTTTATTTTACAAAATGTTACTCTGTGTCATCAAATCTCATTTTTCCAATACAATAATGGATAGAAGAGCTAATTTTAAAATGCTTGATATTTTATTAAAAAATAGATGATTAGAGGGAGCATGATCTATTAGATAAAGAACTGGTCTGGTCATTATGAGCACCTGAGTTAAAGCCTAGTTTCTGATGCCTTTCTGTTTGGCCTTTTCTTAATGCTTCAGGGAAATCTCTCAGGGCTCTGGGAAACTGTAAAACTGCAAGTTATGGGAGATACCTACTCTGATGAAATTATAAGCCAACTTAAAAAAGTTATGAAGAACTTTCATTTATCATTATTCTTGATGGTATAATTTTGAGTAATACTTTATAAACCATGAATTTTAGAACACTTTTTCATGTGCTTATTGATAGTTTTGATGTCTTTATCTGAAAATTGTCCCTTGCCCATCTATTAATTGGGTAATGGCTTGATTTTTGTACAACTTTGTACAATTGACTTAGATCCTTATAAATTTGACAAATTAGACCATTGTCAGAGGTTTTTGTTATAAATATTTTTTTCCCAATTTGTTGCTTCCATTCTAATTTTGGTTACATTAACTAAACCATGAATTTATAAATTTATAAAGTTTTCTATTAATCACATTGGGAAGGGAGTCGTATATCCTTTACACTACTTTGATTCAACGTTTATTTTTAAAGCCCCTCTTAGTAAAGCCACTGTCTTAAGTTCCGAGGATACACAAAGTTTTTTTTTTTTTTAAGAAGACAGTGTTGAATATCATACTAGTCATATGTTTTGTGTGACCTTGTACATGCCACTTCTATTTACTTAACTACAAAATGAAGGGTTTAGACTAGATAATTTGTGATCTCTTCCAGATTGAGTTACATGACCTAGTAAGTTCCTAGGATCTTGGTACGGTTTCACAACTTGACCTTGGTTTTGATGGGTGATAAGAACTATTATTAATTCTATCTTCTATATGGGAAAATTTAGAAAAAATATAAGTGACAGGCTACCACTTTTTTCTTATAGAGAAAATCAGTGTTGAAGCAAGTACTCATATTAGAACTCCTTTTTCTCCCCCACTGTCCTTCAAGATCCTCCTATCAATTATTTTAATATCTATCAAATAAGACAATAAATGTGAGTTATACAAGGTTTTTATGCATCTCATTTTAAAAACAAAACCTAAAAATAAACTAGATTGAAATCTCTTGTAGGAATTAATATTCCTCTAGGAATGGAGATGATGATATCCCTACATGTGGTATACTTTTGGACATTTGTGGCTTTATTGGGTCTACTAAATACCATACCCAATGGTTGCAACTACCTTAGTAAAGGTGGAAATGCAGTTACGGTCTCTTAAAAATAAGGCCAACAAAGAAAAGAAGACAAGAAATGACTGTCATCTAGTTAGATGGAAAATATGCTATTCAGAAACAATGTTAATTCATTTGTATTTTCAAGGAAATATACATGGAAAGCACTTAAAAAAACTGTCTTTATATAGTCAATTTAAGAATACAAGCCTCACCCATCATCTCCCCAGAAGTAGAATTTATGTTATTACAACTAAGAGAATTTGGTTGATAGATTTTTCAGTGCTATGTATTTCCAGCTCTTCAAGTGAAAAAATCCTCAGGAAATATCTAGCACCATTTTATCCTTTGATTTGTGATATTTGACAAAAAAAAAAAAACTTTTCATGTTACCTTATAGAGGAAATTTTTTTTCAGTGATTTTTAAAGCATGACTTGCTGTTCTTGATCACATTTTGGGACTTTCTTGGAAAAGATACTGGAGTGGCTTGCCATTTCCTTCTCCACATCCTTTTAAAGATGAGGAAACTGAGGCAAATAGGGTTAAGTGACTTGTCCAGGGTCACACAGCTAGTAAGTTTCTGAGGCCAAATTTGAATTCATGAAGATGAGTCTTCCTGACTTCAGGCTGGCACTCCGGCATACTTCCTGACCATGGCTGACACTGCAACACTTAGCCCAGAGGAAACTTTAGTTCATGTCTAAATTGGGTATCTTAGTCTCCTGCTTTTGTTTTTAAGTGAGTATAGATAAGAATGAAGAAGCATTTCTTCAGGTCACAGTGTGTAATCATATAATATGCATTAATCCTTTGAAGGTTACATTGTAAGGAATAGAATTTACTGATTTTGTTGATATATTTTGGAGTGACATTACTTATAGGGTCTGCAACCTTAGATCTAGTTATTCTTGTAATAAAAATGAAATATTTAATGAACTATTATAAGCATACTCACCACATGAAGAATTTTATTCTCTGTTTCATATACTGTGCAGTCCTGAAGGAAAAGAAATAAATATTAAGTTAAAAAATTCTGCATCACTTAACATTTTTGGTATCTCATGTTATTTCAATTGGAGAGAATATGAAAAAGCAAACTAAAAATGTAGGAAAAGATTCTATGTAACCGTTTATATTTTAAAATGTTGCCAGTGACAAGTATATGGTGTGGTCAAACTCAATCTAGGGTATTGTATAGAATTTTGGGTATCATTTTTTTAAAGGGATGGATAAGTTGGAGAACATCCCTAGAAGGAAAATCAGGACAGTGCAGGACTTCACACTTCAGCCATATGGGGATCAGATGAAGGAAGTCGGGGAGAATGTTTTATCTTGAGCAAAGAAGACTCAGGATGGGTCTAATTAAGTTGTTCTCAATTATTTGTGATTGTCATGGAAAAGAGGAATTAGATTTCCTTTGCTGGCTCTCATGGAGAAGCAGAATTAAGAGTAATGGGTGGTGGGAATTGTAATCAGGTTTAATGTGAGGAAAAACTTCTTAACAGTTCTTAACAATTAGAGTAGTCCAAAAGTGGAGCAGGCTGCCATGACAGGTTTGTTTTCACTGAAGGTCCTCAAGTAAAATTTACATGACCACTTATAGGATATCCTGTAGCAAAGACTCTTGTTCAAGTACACATTGGACTAATTGGTTATTTGGGTCCATCCTGACTCTGTGACTCTGTGGTTTGACAAGTAAATAGGGGGTCATTACTATATCAACAAAGCATATATTGTGCTTAGTGTAGTGCCTGGAAGAAAAGAAGCACTTAATCTATGTTTATTGAATTGAATGGAACATACATTAATAGCCTTTTACAAGGATGACTGTGTGTAACCTAACCCTATCTGAAGGGTTGGGAACCTACAATTAGTTGAAAAATGCTGCTGAATTGTCTGGCACATTATTGACACTTAATAATAGATTGTTGAATGAAGGAATGCCCAAGTACTTCAGGTCCTTGAAGAGTACTTCAAGTTTTCATTTGGAGACTAGTTACCTTATTTTACACCAACATCTTACCTATGTGACTTAGTTATGTTGCCAGAGGAGATTAAATGTACCAAACCAGATGGCGAGAGCAGGTGGATATGAAGGAAGATACATATAAAGCTAAATGCTAAGAAATATGCTTTGAATGGCCAAAGGGTTTTATGGTACCTGTTTTAAAAAAAAAATCTTTACCTTTTTCTGTTTTAGTGAAAATTCTAAGAGAAAAGTGATAAGGCCTAAACAATGCAGATTAAGTGATTTGTCCAGGGTCACACATCTAGAAGAATCTGAGACTAGATTTCAACTCTGGATCTTCTGACTCCAGGTCCAGCACCAATCCAGTGTTGTACCTAGCTGTCCCTATGGATTCCTATTTTCAAGTATAGGGAGAATAATAGGAACATGATGACTTTAATCCATGATGTGTTTCAATGATAATTTTTATTTTAATTTGAGCTTAAAATTGAAATTCCAAAATTAAAATAACTCTCATATCCAGTAATGACATTTCTCATATATTTTAAACAGTATTATTAATAGGGACTAGATCTTTGTTTTCATTGACGTAGTTTCCAGAGGTGGAAACTCCCTTTACTAACTTAAGAGAGCACTTTCTTTACAACTAAGAGTCTCATAGAATTGCCCAGTACTCAGAAGGGTTAAGAGATTTGCCCAGAGGTCATACAGCCAGTGTAGGTCAGAGTCAGGGTTCAAATCTAGGTCTCCCTAGTTTCAAAACAAATTCTCAAACTATATGATGTTCCTTATTTATTATGAATAGTCTATTAAAATGTTCCCAGTAAGTGATTTCAAAAGATTTGTTGCATTCTCAAGTATGATTTTGTTATGACAGGTCAATTTTTCCTGAACTACAATTTTTACAAGGAAATTTAATAGGAAAATAGGATTATTATGAATAAATTTAGCTTAAAGAAAACTTTTTGCATACACAATAATTCTATATAGAGGCACACATTTACTATTCAGAGATGTCTCAACACAACATAATTTGAACTTAGAAATTCTGTTGAACTTAAACTAGAAGCATTCTGGAATTATTTCTGAAAAAAATCTTCATAATTTAGGTAGGTCTTTACACTCTACTGAAAAATTAATTTTATTACCTTTATATAATCTTTAGCAATACAATCTTGACTAGAGATGGCCAGGAAGAGCTGGCTTTAAGTTCTGCCTCCTTTGATACATAGTGACGGTGTGCTTCTGGGCAAGTCACTTAATTTTTAAGTGCCTCCAGCAAGTCTCTAAGACTTTAAATTGCAGGAAGGTGCTAAGTTCCATTAGTATTGATAGAGGAAGTTTCTTATGCCATTGAAATTATGGGGCCATCTCAAGCTCATCTTTGGAAAAATTAAGCTTCCTTTCCTGAAAATGGACTTGATTTTGTAACAAAAAAAACAAAACAAAACAAAACAAAACAAAACAAAACAAAAACAAAACCAGTTAAGCAAAAACACCCTTCACAGGGACATCACCTGAGAGTGGACATACCACATTCTGCCTTAGTAGCTACTTCTATTCAAAAGGAAGACATTTCATTGTGTGTTCTCTGGAACCTTTGCTAGTTGTTTAATTATTCAGTTTGGCTCCCTTTTAAAAATCTTTCCATTTACAAAAATATAGTCATTACTGGCAACTCTCTTCCATTTTATGATAAATATTTTTCTTCCAAAACTTCAACTAGCTTCATTTTAGTACTCTGAGCATCACTCCTTCAACTTTTTTGTTGCAAAATCTTAATATGTATTGCTTCCTCTTTCAGTAATTCTGTTTTAGTAATCTCTGTCATTTTTTCCTCAATCCATCCAACACACAACTGCCAGATTATTCTTTCTTGCCCAAACACACACACACACACATTGGCATACATGCTCATCTTCCATAGGTTACTATTTTCTTTAGGATAAAATGTATAATCTTCAGTTCATCTTTTAAGATATTTGATAATTTATCTCCCACCTGTCTCTGTAGTGTTATCTCATGTTATTTCTCTTACACATCTTCCATTCCAGCTGTTTTTTGTACCCAGCCACCCTCCATGCTTGTGCATGAGTGGTCCTCCATGTCATCAGTCAGCTGCTTTCTCTCTTTTATCTCATGAAACTCAAATCTAAATGGTTATAAAGCTGCTTATTCCTTGCCAGAAGGACTCATAACATACCAAACAGTTAAATTGGCCACACAATGATTGCCATGAGAATCAGGAGACTCACTTGTGTGCAATTTCCCTTCAGTAAGAGCAGCCATTATTGTTGAGTTCTTCGTGAATTCTAGATCTGAACAGTTTTGAAGTTAATGAACAGATTTAATGACACATGTGTAATAGACATTTGTTTTTTAATCAGTGTTATACTTACCATACTATATATGATGGTTAAGTAAAAATATATTACAATTATTTTAAAATGTTGAACGATAATTCCAAATTCCAATGTATACCTAGTGAAGCTCACGGCACATCCTTTAACTATTTCTTTTAAGACACAACTCTAGTATTTCCTATAGCAGGCCTTCCTCATCTCCTTATTTTCATAAGACTTCTTCAACATCGAAATTGCTTTGTCTATTCTCTTACATATGTTTATTATGTACAGCACAGGCAGTCAGATATGGTATGATACCCTAAATATTAGAGGGAATTAATTGCATCAAAGATGTATTGGAATGTTTTAGTATTTTGAGTACATGTTGAAACTGTCCTTCTCCCATCCAGTAGAATGTAAGTTATTTGAGGGAAAGGTCATTTTTGGGTTTTATATCTACCATAATGCCGAATAGAGAGTAAGTATTGAATTATTGCACTAGATTAAATATTTCTAAATAGTATTATTATCTGAGGATGAGTTATGTGCCTGTTCCTTTTCAGTCGAACAAAGTTATCATTCTTAAGGGGTAATTTTTGCTAATAAAATAACCAGAAGTAGAGAATCATTTTCCATTCAATGTCCTAAAAACTGAAAAATTCTTCTTTTCCTAGTCATTTTCTCTATCATTTTCCATTAAATTCTTTTCTAAACCATGCAATACACTTCCAAGTCATTGTTAGTTAAAAAGCAGATCATGTTTTAAGTTTTTTAAAAAACTTTTTCCTTTTCAGCAAAGTAAGTATGCAGAGAAACTGCCACCCACTGCCTAGCTAGACTCCCACACAAGATCATAATCAGTTATCCTCTCTGTGAAACAATGACAGTATTATTTTGCTCACCAGAATTGAGAGAAGGTTTTCTTCCTACGTGTTAACACTCTGTATTCCTTATTTTTTTTTGATGCATAGATTTTTATGTAAGCTTGGTGCACCTGAGGTATATATCATTAAATATAAGTAATATTTATCATGAAAATATGCATACATTCATAACCTCAGCAAACAGGAAGATAATGTTGCATAAAAAGCAAGTTATGTCTTTTGCATTGTTAAGGAATATATTTATCTCCAAAATATTGTGAAGTCTCATGTAAATATAATTCTAAATTCAGCTTCAGAATATTTATTTTAAGCTCTTAAAGGAATAATATTTTAAAATAAATAAACATAATAAAATCACTCTGCTAGAAATATATATATTTTAAATTGATCATTGTAGAGTTAAGAGGATTAAAATTTATAAATTTTATAGTTTTGATCATCTTAAAGTTATTCTTCATAATGGTCCACAATGTTTTCTATTATAAATTTCCTATTACACTGCTCCCACCTGTATTAAACTCCAAAGATACAAATGGATGATATGGGAAAGATCAGAATTCTGAATTCTTAGTGCCTATTTCTGTATTGATTTGTTTAATAATGAGAGAAGAGAGGATATTGTAGGACATTTTGTTAAGTACTACACTTAATATTTTCCCAGCCATCAAATTGTGCTTGGTAGATGATTAGAATGAATCAAATTTCATTTTAGTTTTGTGAGGGTAAAATGACTTATTTGTAAATTTACATGTTTTTCTAGAATTGACTTCTTTTCATTATTAGTTAAGACTATATCGTATATATGCATAAATTATATAAAAACATGTATTTATTCACATATAATGCTTTAGTTTATTTTCTCCCCAAAAGAGGAAAACTTTGATTTCTGCGGGGTAAAAGGATGGCAAAAATTCATCCTATAACCATTCAGTTTTAGTCTCATTACCTTTCATCTTTGGTTCCTACAGCCATACATGTTGTATTGATTGGCGACATCAGAGAAAAATCACTCTCCCATGTCATGTCTTATTACTTATACATACCTTAATGGTCTAGAGGAAAATATTGCAGTCAATCTACTAGGTACAAAGCAAAGTAATCATTCAACAAAAATTCCAGATGTTGCTTATTCCCAGTATAGCAGCCAGAAGCTTCCTTGTGAGTCACTGATGAAGAGCAAGTTCTAGCCTATTATTACACCCACAGCCTCACAGCAGAATGACAAACCAAACCTCCCCATATGCCAATATCAGAAAAATGGTCAAGATAGAAGGTTCAATAGTACATTGCATAGGTACTAGAGGCAGAAAATGTTCTTGCAAGGGCTACCATGACCCTCAACTGAATTTAAATACATCAAAGAAGGCTATTTGTCCTGAAGGGCATGAATGAATGATCTATGTAAAAAAATGATAACCAACTTGTTGTTAATAATGAAGCGTGACTGTTCAGTTCTCACTTCACCATTATCTTGATGCTCCTGGGGTACTAATCAGATGCATTTTTCACTTAATGTATTCTAAATATACTTCTCAGGCAGCTAGTACAAATGTCAACCCTTTGAAAGTCTCAAGAGCCCACAAATCTGTAGGTATTCTTCCTTCTTGTACCTGCTATTTCAAGAAATTTTTGTAGAAATAAAAGTATAGGCAATTTACATGGGACTTCATAATTATATTTATTTAATGGGTTCCAACTAGGGAAAGCGAAGGGAAAGATCTTGAGTAGGTTCAATGAATCAAAGAGGTCAGCTAGTCAATCAATACTCATTTTCCAGATGAAGAAACCATATCTGAGAAAGGCAAAGTAGTTTGCCAAGTTAGTAGACAAACTAGTACTGGGTCCAGGAATCCGTAGAGCTATTTCTATTCAGTTTCTAACCCACCTTCACCCCAACTCAGTAACCAAAATGGCAACTTGTGCAGAGTAGGTGTTTAATAAATATTTTCTGAATTAAACTGAAACAAATCTATACCTAGCTTTCTGCCTATCCTTCTATATTAAAATAAAAGCAACAAAAGGACTATCAGTTCCTTATAGTGGAGAGACTATGACTTTTTAATCTTTGCATTCTCAACACCATGGACAGCATCTTGCACTTGACTTACTGAATAAACATTGATCATTTTGTGCAGAACTCTCAGTGGGGTTTTAGCAGGAGTATAGCTTTTTCAGTGAGTAGGAAATACCACCAAGGTTTAGTGCATTAAGGATAATCAGCAGAATCTTGGTTTAAATAGGTCATTGGTTCTCAAACTTTTTGGTCCAGGACCCCTTTACACTCATAAAACTTGAAGACAACAAAAAGCTTGTGTTAATGTGCTTTTACTGATTGATAATTGCAACATTAGAAGTTAAAACATATTATTATTATTATTATGAAAGTAATTTTGGCCTCATAGACCTCCTGAAAAGGTTTTGGCAACCTCTAGTGGTCTTTACTTTGAGAACTGCTACATTACATATTAGAAAATTTAGTTTAATTTTTGAAAACAAGTATATTTCCTTATTGTAATAACACTTCTCTATTACTCTTTGTACTTCCATCCTTTATTCCATATTATAAGGAAACTACACTTTTTCTTATTTCTTATGGGAAATTCCTCTGTTAATTAGTTTTTTGAGTTTATGATATTCATTTAACTTCCTTGAACTTGTTTCTCCAACTAGGAAGAGAGGGGACATGATGACACAATGGTAGTTAATCTAACAATAGTTATTAAATGCCCATGATGTGTCAGACCTATGGTAGTTATTAGATATAAAAAATGAAATAATCCATATGCAAAATCAGCTTACATTTTAATGTATAATTTCTTTAAACTCCCAAGAAGTCTATGGATGGATTTCAGGGAGTCTATGAAATTGGATGGGAAATGGAGGGACTAAATATTTATATAGCAACTTTTGGGTGTCTTGCACTGTGCTGAGTATTTCTTACAAATATCTCATATGATTCTTATAATAACCCTGAAAAGTAGATGCCATTATTATCCCTATTTTATAGCTGAGGAAAATGAGGCAGAGGCCAAATGACTCCAGGGTCACACAGCTAGTAAATGCTTGAACACAGATTGAATTTTGGTCTTCTTGAATTCAAACTCAGTGTTCTATCTACTGTACTACTATAGCAGGAGAAATTACATCTTTATTTGACTCTAATTGCTTTCCAGTATAAACCTTTATATTTTATACAGAGAACCTGGTATATAATAAGCACACACCATGCTTGATGACATGACTTATTTTATGCACTTAAAAGCATTTTAAGGAGTCATTCAAAGGCTTTACCTGACATAGACTCCAACGGAGTTCTATCATGCAAAAGATTAAGAATTCTAGTTCAAAAGGAAGGTTTCAATTTAGTATAGCCCTAGTCCAACTGTATCAGAGATCTCTTCAGAGTTATTTTTGGTACTGAAGATAACATAGATGCAGAATGCTTTTTAAAATGCCGTTTATTTATTATTAAACACCACATGCATTTATCAAGTGCTTCATAAACTTCTTCCATCAAAGTGCCTTTCCACATTCAAAACTGTAAAGTGGGGATCTTAAAAAAATTAATGTAAAAATGTACAGCTCTATCAAATTGTGCATGATATTTTTGGATACTAGTTACAGTAAATTCAAAAGTTAGTCTCTTAATTTTTCTTGCTAATATTCTAGTTTGAGGCTCTAATCTTTTAACACAAAATGAAAACTAGGTCCTCATTAAAGCTTCTGATGATGTCAGCAGCAAATACGAAGCAGAAAAATTAGATATAAGGGTTCAAAGACAGGAGAGTAAGTATTTGGTGATCTGACACTTTAAAGGCATTAATTAACCATGAGCTATTTAGAAGTATATTGGTATTAATAAACTGGACAATGCCACTCTGCAAGAACAGACTTCATTATTACCATGAAAATACAAGGAAGGATAGTTAGGAACTTCCTATGCAAACAAAGGAAGAAGTATAGACTTTGTTCAGAAGTTTTTCCTTGTTCAAAATGATATATGGGGATTGGTTTGGTATTCTGTGGTGCCTGACTCTGTCACTAAACTCATTTGCATATTTGTTTTCAGTGAGGTATGAATAATAAAGACCATTTATAGAGTATTTTAAAGTTTACAAAGTTTGTTAATGGCATGATCGCATTTGAGTCTTACAAAAACCCATTTGAAATAATCCCTGAAGCAATCATTATTTCCCCCCCCCCCCTTTTTAATGAATAAATAAATGAAGGTTCTGAGAGGTTTATGGATGTGTCTGTGGTCATGTAATTAATATATGTGAGAGAAAAGGATTTGGGTCAACATCATTTTGTCTTCCTCCAGCACTTTTTCCACTGGTCTACAAAACATCCTTGTTTGGGGAGGGAAGTGGAGTAAAGGGGGCACAAGTTGTCTGACTTAGATGTCTGCTCTGTGTTGGACTCTGGATGGAGTGGAACCTTTTACTTTTTCCGATATTGTTAGTCTAGAGGTTCTTGGCCTCTGATAACCTGAAAGATAAATACAATATCTTGTCGGCTGTGTATAGTTCTGAGATCTAACCCAGACTGACCAACCCGTGCTTCAAAGGCCATGAAATGATGTTAAAAGAAGAGAAAATTTCTGGGATTTTACCATATAAATCTGCTTACTATTTAGATAGAAGAGAATAGATGTCAGAGGATCTTTGAATTTTGGGTGGGGGAAAAAAAGAAACAAAACTTCAGCTTCCTATAACCTCTCCCTAAAAATTTACATTTCCTTCAAATATGAACTTAAAAAAGTACTATTCTGAGAAGGGGCCCATAGACTTCACCAGACTGTCAGAAATTAAAAAAGCCTCAAGATAGAGGGTACATGGAATTGATTGCCCCTTTACACTATAGTCATCTTGAACAATTATTTGCATCACCATTAGTGAACCAAATGAATTTTTCAATAGTAGAACTCTCTCAGCATTCACAATGAACTAGCATATATGTTCTTATGTAGAGAGTTATTTTATCATGTTTAATATTAAAAGCAAGGCTCTGTTGAGGTTTCTCCCAGATATGAAGGCCCTTTATTATTCTCCAATGCTACTTTGAAGATTATATTATTAAGAGAAGACTAGGAATCCCCTGCCCTAGGTCTTCTACTGAATTTGCAATTCCATATTTTTTTTCACTAATAAATACTGACAAGTAGACCAACATATAAAGCCTAAAGGAATATCAGCTACCTTGAATACTTTTGCATTTTTTTAGTGTTCAGCTAAACCCATATTGTATTTGTTTTCATTCCTGACAGATAAAATAAAAACTTCTGAGGCTATAATTTGTGAAATGGAAAATGTCTTACTTCAGACACTTACATTTCCAATTTGTTTAGATTTTATTTTTATTCTGCACTTCACAAACACCAAACAAAACGAGCATTTCCATATATATACACACAATAGAAACAACAATAGAACACAATAAAACACAATAGAAAGAGGATTATACATGACATGGTGAATCACTATTACATGCAACTTTTTTCTTTTAAAATATTAAATTAATTCAATGTATTACTTTCAAAGCTGTCTTGCTTATCTGTGATTCTTTCTGGCCTTCCTTCTGTATCTTCTGTGCATTTAGACATTACTTCAGTGACTCTCTTTTCTTTCTTTCTTTTTTTGGGGGAGATATCTTATTCCCAGCCCCGCTCCCAACCAACTCCCAAATTAAAAAAAAAATCCTTGTGACACACATGCATATATATTCAAGAAAGACAAATTCCCACATTGGTCATGTGGGAATCTTGATTTCATCACCTCTGTCAGGAGGTGGGTAGCATGCTTCATCATTGGTCCTCTGGAATCATAGTTGGTCATGGCACTGATCACAGTTCTTAAGTCTTTCAAAGTAGTTTTTCTTTATAATGCTGTTGTTACTGTATTTATTGTTCTTCTGGTTTTGCTCACTTCACTCTGCATCAGTTCATACAAGTATTCTCAGGTTTCTCTGATACTCTCCCTTTTGCCATTTCTTATGTTGCAATAATATTCCGTTACATTCATATACCACAATTTGTTCAGCCATTCCCAACTGATGGTCATCCCCTTAGTTTCGAGAGAGTCGCTATAATAAAAAAGAGCTACTATAAATATTTTTGCAAATATGGGCTCTTTTCTTCTTTGTTTGATCTTTCTAAATTAAAGGTTTTGTAGTTGTATCTCTGGGCCAAAAAGGTTATGCATAGTTTATGATTTTCTGGGTATAGTTTCCAATTGCTTCTTTAATAACTAGAGCAATCTACAGTCTCATCAACAGTGCAATAATGTGCCTTTTAAGTTCGGAATGGACTTTCAATAGTTGTTATTCCAATTTTTGGTCATATTTGCCAAATTAATGGGGTTAATGTAGAAGTGCAGAGATGTTAATCTCCAATTCTTTTATTTTTAGTGATTTGAGGTGTTTTTGTTACACACTTAAAGACTGGATTCCTTACTTGTAAAACTGCTCATTCATACCCTTTGACATTTTATTTATTGAGAATAAGACTAATTCTTATCAGTTCGTATCTGTTCATTATAAAGCTTAGAGGTGAAATTATTTTTTAACTTAGACATGAGGAATTTGCAGGAAAACTTTTTCTTTTAGCTGATAGTTTCCCTTCCAAAATATAACTGCATTGATTTCAGTTTTATTAAAATCTTTTAAGATTCCATATGATGAAAATTGTTCATTTTCATCTTCTATGATCCTCCCTGGACTTTGTTCAGTCATGTACAATATATTGCCCTATTTATTGTTGTAAAATATATTTTCTTTCTTTCTCCCTTTTTGCTTATGATTTGACTTTTTATATTTAAGTCATATATTCATTCATGTTGAGTTTGTGAATGTCTTGTCTATACCCAATTTCTGCCAAGTTGCTTTAACATTTAAAAATTAACAAACTAGTGCCTTATACTTTGTATTCTGCTCTTTACTAGTTCATGAGAATCAGAATTTTTCAAAGTATAGTTTACATATTTGTTTTTAAAAAACAAATCTGTATGTTTTTAGACTAGATATTTGGAACAGAAGAATCCTTTCTCTATAATCCTCTCCTATGGCTAAAAATTATAACTGAATTTAATCTTCATAGCCTGTAATTACAACAAAGATTGATAATTTAGTAGACAATATGGATTTCATTCAATACAAATAAATCCACTGGATTTCAGATACATCATGAAGATTCCTAGCTTCCATGTGACTTTTAATAAATCTACTTTGACCAGATAATAGGATCATAGATTCAGAGCTGGAAGAGACTTCTTACCTACTCAATATCAAACAAGTAATGAGTGGCAGAGTCAGAAGTGAACACATATTCTTTGAGAACCAGTAAAGAACCATTGCTCTTTACAGCAAGGAAATTCCAAGATTTATAAAAGGAACACAATGGGAAAGTAGGCTTGCTCTATGAACAAAATCAACTAAAGATTGAATACAGAACATATTTATTTAGTTTTATGCCACATAGACTAAAAACTGAAAGTGCAAATAAAAAAGAATCTTAATCTCAAGACTGACTACATGACTGGCAAAAAGTCAGATACTAAGACAAATATGGAATAAACTTCTAGGAGAACCAGAAAATTCTTTGGCCTACATGTCAACTATCTCCTCTATTTAGAATGCAGTCTCTTGATCAAAAGGAGACAACTCATTTTAGTAACTATGCATAAAATTTGGCATTTCAGTAAGTCTTGCTAGGAGATTAATAAAGCCATTGTGGTAAATAACATATTTTCTAATAAGTTTAAAATTGTACAGGAAAGTGCACTATTAAGTCAGCATCCAAAAAGAGAATCATAGGCTAAGAAACAGCCTCATAGACACTTTCATTGCCTTTAGACAATAGTAAACCTAAACCATCTATCTGTTTTTTTTCTTTAAAAACATATTCTTATGGAAAAATCATTTAGCCTCTATCTTTATAGTCACCAAGTTGTTGCTGTTGTTTTTCATCTGCTATTTTAAAAATCTTTTTTTCCTTCAATTGAAACTCACTGTCACTTTTTGTGGAATAATGAGTTAAGTACTCTATGGACTTGGCATCAGGAAGATTTGGATTCAAATTCTGCCTCAGATACTTATGAGCTGTGTGACCTTGGTTGTTCAGTCATATCAGTCACATCTGACTCTTCATGACACAATTTAGGGTTTTCTTAGCAAAGATATTGGAATGGACTGCCATTTCCTTCTCCAGATGAGAAGGAAACACATGAGGAAACTGAAACAAACAAGATTAAGTGACTTGCTCAGGGTCACATAACTAGTAAGTGTCTGAGGTCAGATTTGAGATCAGGAAGACTAATTATGAGATGTTATATAAAGCACTTTGCAAATCTTAAAGAGATTTATAAATGTGAGTTACTATAATTTTGTTCCTATGAAACAGAAGTAGAATTGTCATTTTCCATCTCTTTACCCTATTTGAACAAAAGATATCTCCCCCTTCTAAGTCAACAGTTTGTTTCAGTCTACATTTACCCTGCTTTTGTCTATTTGCCTATGATTTCACACTCACTTTTCAGAGTTTCTATTTCTTCATTTTTAAAGTGAGAATATTGGACTTGATAATATCTTAAAGAAATTTTCAGTCATAAATCTTGTGTTCCAATGACCTCTAAAATCCCTTGCAATTCTAAAATTTGAGGTTCTCAGTGCCTTTCCTCAGAGAGTCTACTGTTTAGTTGGTTTCTTTGGCATTGCCAAGTTTCTCACATTTTACCTATGGTTCAAAGCCCCCAAGGTAGGCATACAAACTCAAATGAAAGTCTAACTAAGGCTGTGTCTAGAGGAAAGATGAATTTCATTATTTCTGCATGCTTAATCTCTCATCCCAAAAACCCCAGTGACCTTTTTTCATAGCACTACACTAAAATTTATTTTTCCTTTCTGGCCAATTGCCAAGTTTGGATAGTTCACTTATTCTCAGGCAGATTTTTCCTTCTGCACATATTTTTCATTTCAATTGATCAATGTGACACAGTATGCATTTCACCCTTCAATTTGCCATTGCCCCTTCAAAATTCTCTCTTATTCCCCTTGTATTCATATCTACATGACCTTGCTCTTGATCATAATTTTGACTCTTAACTGGACTATCTAAGCTCATTGTTGGTCTTATGTAATGGAACCTTCCATCCATAATACTGTCCTAGAACTGAATTGAGGGTCAATGCTGCCTTCAAAAGATGGCAGAAAGCCAAAATATTCTATGAATCAATATTAGATTATTACTTTAGTCCTGATGAGCTGCTTTATTCTGTCTTATTCCCCTGCTCTTCTAACTTTCTTGGACTTTCATATTTTATTTGATCAGATGTTAATTTTAATTTACTGTTTGGGATTCTGTAGTTTAGTGATTCCATCTCTTAGTTAATACTCTGGTACTGACTATTAACATGTCAAATTCTCTATTTCTTGTTAATTTGAATAATTCTATCAATTTTGACCTTGGATGTTGTGTTTATTATCCAATTTAGCCTTGCCTAATTATACTGGTTCCAGTTACAACACTGGATGACAGCTTTAGCAGTTGTCAGGCCATGTTGTTCCTCCTGCCCTTTTTTCAACTGTATTGAATTTCATCCAAATCTTGTTTTTGATAGTGATTGGCATTATTTGAAGACAATATTATGTAGGACCTGACTGTGGACCCCACTTCCATGAAACTGCATTCATTATACCCGTGCAAATTGACAATGAGCTGCAGATAATTAAAGATACTGAAAATGGTAATCAGCCTTCTGCTCATGAAATGACATGTCATGGAAAGAACAGTGGTTTGCAATCAGAGGATCTAGGCTTGAATATCATCTTTCTCCATTGGGTGATCTTAGGCAAATTTATTTCCTATGAGTCTGAATTTTGAAATATGCAAAATTTAGGGAGAATTCGATTAGATGATTTCTAAGGTCCCTTTAAGCTCTAAATCTATGCTTGATACTATATTAATTTCTGGTGAACTATAACCAATGAAATTTTCAGTTTAGTATTCACTGAACTATGATTGCACTGCTAGAGTTTTAAATGTATTTTTGTTTTATATCCAGGTTTTATTTTCAAATCTTTCTTGAATATTAGACATTCCAGGTGATCAAAAATTGCAATGGGGAACTTGGGATTGAAACTGGGGCATTTAGGGCCCAAACTGGGACAAACTCTAAGTTTAATACTGTTCATTATAAGCATTTTATTACTAAACATACCATGGATAGTATTGACAATTATATGTATATATATATATATTTACTAATTTAATTTCTATTTAGTTAGTTTGCTTTAATTTAGATTATCTAGAAATGAATGCTTTAAACAAAATCACATGTGATCTTGAGCCTCTCTATAAAATAGAATTGTAAATTGAGCTTGATGCATTGAAGCCATAGTGTATAATTGAAAATATGTTACCCCCAAAATAGAACTACATTTCCCAGGAGCCCACTAACTTCCTGTCATTACATACTTCCTGTAGATAGGAGATATTAGGTGGGGATATGGAAGGAATCCTCTTTACTTCCAGTCCTGAGGTTGGTGGTGGTAAGGTGGGTCTGATGACTGATCAGCCATGGGCATGTGGTTTTTACTTTGTATCCTCTTTTATTCCTTTATTTCTAGTGATATTGAATAAACCTTCTAAACTATAATATTTTTATTATTAGATATTATAATTTGATTTTTATGATAGGACTCTAGTCTGTAGAAAAAACCACATATAATTCAGGAGGGTCTATTGGAAACTTGTGAGATGGCCCCATTAAGGAGCTCTAAATTTGAAAGCAAATGAACTTGTGTAATTATTTCCATGTTTTTAAAAGGCTAAGGTACAGGCATATTCCATCATAACACAGGGGTACAAACATTATTCTAGAGTGAGTTCTTAAGTTTAGGTCTACAGATTTGTTTGAAAAAAAATTGATAACTGTTTTTCATTAGAATTGGTTTCCTCTGTAATTTTATGTATCTTATTTTGTACATTTTAAAACATTATCATAAGGAGAGATCCTCTTCTACTTTCACCAGACTGCCAAAGGGGTTCATGGTACAAAAAATCCCCACTAATAACTCTTCTTTCTAGAGCTAGATAAAAATAATAGAATTCATTGGTAGAAACAAAAAGTCTAGTGCTGTGGTTCTTAACCTTCAATTCATGACCATTTTCTCCTTCAATATTCTGGTAAATGGTTTTCAGAATAATTAGTTTCTTTTGTTGTCCTAATTATTTTATTTTATACATTTAAAAACATTATTCAGTGAAGGGAAGGCAGTCCATAGGCTTCACCAGATTGCCAGAGAGTCATAATACACACAAAGCTTAAGAACCTTTTAAATTCCTCCTTTAGGAACATAGTTTCAAGACGCTTTGTGTTAGCAAACTTGAATACCAGTAATATTAAAGAAATATTAATAATACTAATGAGAAAGAAAGCTGGCATTTGTGTAGTACTTAAAGTTTACAAAAGAACAACCTAAGAAGTATGCAGAAATGCTACAAATACTACTATCTACATTTTACATATGGTTAAGTTAAATGATCTGCTCATGGTCATCCAGTTAATGAGTCAGATGAAGGATTTGAATCCAGTTCTTTTCTGAGTACAAGTCCAACGTCCTTGTCATTAGGGTCATATTTTATGATTAGAATCAAAACCTTTGGTGGAAAAACTATAGTGAAATTATTATAGTAAGTCAGCATTTTTAGCATTAGGAAATCCAGAATTAATATTTGATCCACTGGGCTTTCCTACTAACTCTCAGGTAAACATTTCATTAGTGAACTGGTACCCATCTTATGAATATGGATAGTGAATAAATTTATTTTTATAAAGATGTCTTTAGGATCCCAGATCAGCTGGTAGACATTATCTCAGAACTCCTTCTAAAATCCTCTTGAAGTTTTTGTGGAACTAGTTCCTTGATCTAAAAAATAGAGCCAGTTATTCTTTAGAATGTGAAATGGTGATTCAGGTGTATTTATTCAGGTAGTCAATGTGGGATCCCACATTTAATCATTTTATCATATTTTCCTCATAAACAAAAAGTCCCATTTACTTCAGTAAGTCACTTTTATCTCTTTATTAACATGCTTGTGAGCTCCAAAGTACCCAAGACTCTATCCATAAAGGTCTTACATGTTTATATCCCTTTTGCTTAATAATTTTCTCTTTGAGCATAAAAATATCTACAGAATAACTTAGGTGGAAAAGGAATCATTATATTAATTTTACTGATGGGGAAACTGAGACACAAAATGTTAAGAAATTATTTGGTATTCATATGATCATAGATCTAGAAGGACCTCTGAGGTCATCTCATCTCCCATTTTTTTCGGGTGAAGAAACTGAGACTCAGTGAATTATACGAGATCACCATCACAGAAGTAGTAAGTGTCACATGGATCCTTTGACTCTAAAGCTTATGACCTTTCCACTGTACCAAGCTGCTGCTCTTGATATCTCACCCAGGAAAAGAAGATTAAAAAAAAAAACAACCTCATCTCCATGTGCAAGCCTTGGTAACAGTGCAGGGTACAATGTGTTCAAGAAATTGTTATTATTAAGTGGACAATATACAAACCTTATGTGAGTTTGTATCTCAAAAGTTAACAGTTGTTTTGTGAAACAAATGTTACTATGCTTTTTGACTAAAAAAAAGTTACATGTCATAGGTACATGCACATGGAAACCATTTTTTAGCATTTCTAAGAACTTAAATATTTGTATTGGGCAAGGACTCTGTTAATATTGTTGTCAGTAGTGTGTTCATTGGGACTTCTAACATTGATACTAGCATTCTATTTCAGATAAATCTATATTTATTTCATAAAGTGTTAAAGTTAATGTGGATCTTCAAGATCAAATTAATGATAATGTGGTATAATAGAGTTTTGGATTTTGAGTTAAGAAAACTTGGGTTCAAATCCCCTTCCTACTTATGTGATTTGTGACTGTGGACAAATCATTTATTCTTTCTGAGCTTCAGTTTCCTTATTTATAAAGAGGGGAATAATACTTTCAGCAATTTCATAGGGTTGTTATGCTCAAATGAGTCAATGCATTTAAAGCATTTTCCAAACCTCAAAGTGGAAGGAAGGAAATAAGCATTTATTAAATGCCTATTATCTGCTAGGTGCTATGCTGAACATTTAAAAATATTACTGCATTTGAACCTCAGAACAACCCTGAAAGGTTATCCCCATTTGATAACTGAGGAAATTGAATCAGAGAGAGGTTAGGTGAATAGTCCAGGATTGCACAGCTTGTGTCTGGGATTGGATTTGAACTCAGGTCTTCCTGACTCGAGGCCCAGCACCCTATCTATTATTGTAACATCTAGCCAATTCTGGGAGCTATTACTGTCTATCAAGGATTTTGTAGTGGATTGTGAATTAAAAATAATAACTACATAACTTAATATAATTGTTTTCCCTTAAAACCTATGTATTTTACTTTATTCATTTAAGAATATTATTCTGAGAGGGGATTTATTGACTTCATCAAATTACTAAAGGGACATATCTCATACAACAGATTAATAGGCCACAACACTTTTTTTTAAAGAGTGATGAGATTCAGACTTTGCTAAGGTCATACAACTAGTTAATTACAAAGATAGAACACAAACCTAGGTACTTAATTCCTAATCTACTCTTCTTTCTATCACACAAAACTCTCTGAAAATTAGGATGGACTAAAGAAAAACACCGACTCCATAAGACAACAAGAAATATTAAAACAAAGTAAAAAAACTTTTAAAAAGAAGGAAATGGAAGCTATCTCAGAGAAAACAAAAGATTTGGAAAACTGATTAAAGAGAGTTAACTTAAGAAATATTGGACTACATGAAAAACATAACCAAGAAGGCCTCAGATATCATATTTCAAGAAATAATAAAAAAATTCCAATGTCTTAGAACATAAGGCAAAGTACAAAGAGAATCCATTATTCATTTCCTGAAAAGCAATCCCCAAATGAAATCTCCCAGGATCATTGTAGCCAAAATCCAGAGACTCCAGGTCAAAGAAGAAAATACTTTAAGTAGTTAGAAAGAAAGAATTTGCAAATTACTTTAAGAGTAGTCATGGTCAAGTTTATACACATTTTTTTCAAACCCATACCTTACATCTTAGAATCAATATTGTATATTGGTTCCAGAATTGAAGAGCAATAAGGGCTAGTCAATGGGGCTAAGTGACTTGCCCTGGGTCACACAGTCAAGAAGTGTCTTAGGTCACATTTGAACCCAGGTCTTTCCCACCTCTAGGCTTGACTGTCAATTCATTGAGTCTCCTAGCTGCTCACCCCCATCCCCATGATCACACATTTTTAGCAGCCATAATTATAAAAAATGAACAAGCTTGTAATATAATATTTCCAAAAGGAAAGGATACAGACTCATAGTCAAGATTAATTTATCCAGAAACACAGAGTATAATCCTACCGTACAAAAAAATGGACCTCTAATAAAAAAAAAAAAACCTCCAAGTACTTCTAATAGAACTGCATAGAAACTTCATGTTTGACATGCAAATACATGAGTCAAGAAAGGCATAAGAAAGGTAAAAACAAGTGAAACTTCATAAGACTAAACAAAGATAAACTTTATATTCTAGTATGAAGAAATGCTACATTTGTTCCTTCGGAATTCTATCATCACGTGTCATAGAAAGTGTCTAATTAGATGGAGGTTTTTGAAGTGGTTCTACTAGGTTTTGATGATTTTAAAAGAAGAATGAAAAACTAGGGGAAAATAGGGAATATTATATAACAATCAAAGTATGAAGGGGAGGAGGGAATAAGTAACACTTGAATTTTCCTCTTATCTGGATTTTAGAAAAGGAGGAAAAAATACACACATATACCAGTTAGATATATATTTCAGTTGATAGAAAAATGAGGGAAAAGGGAGAAGAAAGGAATGATAAGGATTGTAGATTGATGGAGCTATTCATGTTAAGTAAAATAAACTCTAAGAATGTACAAAAACATTCATAGTAGAACCTTTTACAATGGTAAAGAATTGGAAACAGAGGGGTTGCCCATCAAATGAGGAATCACTGAATATGTTATGACATAAAATATGACAGAACATTATTATGGTGTAAGAAATTATGAAGAAGATAGTTTCAAGAAACCTGGGAAGACATATGAGCTGAGGCAGAATAAATTGAGAAAAACCAAGAAAAAACAATTTTTATAATGACAATAACATAAAGACCACCAACTTTCACTCTAATCAGAGTGGTCAACGTGATTCCAGAGGATTCATGATGAAATATGCTACCTATCTTCTGATTGAAAGGTAAGGGACTCAAAGCATCAACTACAACATATGTATACACACATAGTATGACCAATTCAGGAATTACTTTTGCTTAAATATATTTTTTATTATTAGGGCTTTTTGTTTCTTTCAGTTGGAGGTGGCGATAGAAATGAGAAAACTTGGATTTTTGTTGAATGAAAAAATTAAGTTTAAAAAAGAATATGTAAAACTCAAGTAAGTTCTAGATATGTCTACAAGAAAAAAGTGTGCAAAGGGCTTATAGTGTTCATTATAATGTTATAAGGGGCCAGGCTTTATGTTTCCTTCTCTATTCCTGAAACAGTCACCATTACTGGACCTAAAGTTGACTCTCAATAAAGTTCTTTAAATTGTTTGCCATTTTGTGAGAAGCTTATAAGTAGAAAGGAAAATTAGAGGTGTTATAGATATTCAGTGAAATACCCATTCCTTGAGGTCCAGGGCTGGTTTCTTTTTCGTATTATCCCAAGGGCCTCCAACAATGTCTTATGCACATAGAAGGCACAGAAAATGTTTGCTGAATTGAATTTTATCTGTGCTACCTGAGGAACAAGTATTTTACCAAAATTGTCTTCCTTCTTAAAAGCAATCCAATGTGCTTTTGCAAAAACTAGTCTGAAGATATTTAAAGACTTTGGGAATGACTTCCAGCTGGTTATGTTAAAGTTAGTATTCCAGAATTCATTTTGACTGCCAACGAAATACTTGCAATCAGAAAAGAGTTTTGGGGGTGAGCAAAGATGGAAAAAAGGGAAGAAGTTTAGTATAAGTAAATTTTGAAGGAGACTATTTTAGTTCAATTTGGAGAAATCATTTTTCTTTTGGAGAATAATCTAATAATTTAAAACTTCATTTAATCTTTTCACAACTGTCTATGTGAGATTTTTCTCACATAGATTTGTTACAGGTTTTGCTGGCTTATGCCATTTCTAGAAGGAACTCTGCTGAAGAAAGCCAATTCTGAACTAATTGAGTGCAAAGAGAAATCATCTTGATGGGGCCATTATTTAAGAGAAAATTCCTCTCTGTCTCCTATCTTCCCTCTGTTCAGGCCTCCTCTATATTTCTCATATCCTCTTTATGTGAGCCGATACATTGTTTTCTACTCAGTTAGTATCTGGTCATATTTTAAATCTCCCTTTTTTCATTTAAGGTGGAAAGTATAAAAATGGCTCAAAATAATTTGAGGTTGAGCTGGTACACTCTTATGGAAATCATGGCAATTATTTTGACACTGACAAGAAATGTGTGGGCATAAATCTCTCTTTCCTGCCTTACCTACTGACAGTGCTCTAAATGAGACCTCGGCTTTCAAGAAAGAGTCTCTTAGCTAAGTTTTTATTCTTAATTCATAATTAAAATGCCTCCTTTTAAAGGACTATTTTTTTTGGGGGGGAGGGAAGGACTAGAAGGAAAAGAAGTATTGCATTTTTTTCTGAAGAACCTACAAAACTATTCACTCACAGCAAAATTGAAATAAAATATTCTGACTTTTGGTCCAAATCTGTGATTTTGCTGGTGAGAAATTTTCTTTAAGATGTCTTATGACCCTTTTAGCTTTCTTATGCTGCCACCCATTACTTTCAAAGGAAAAGAAAAGCCATTCATGATGGTGTATTTTTAGACATTGACCACCTTACCTTGTTGCAAAGGGAATAAAAATAATTAAATTGGAGTGAACCATAATTTGAAACAGAACAGATTTCAAAGCATAGACATCATCATAAACGTTCAGATGAGATTTCTTGAAAGCCTAGTAATGAATGCATGCCCTAGATTGTTTTAAAAAAAGAAATCTACACCTTACTTATATAAATTGGCCTCATTTACCGGTAATTTAAGTATAATTTCTTCCCTCAGACATTCCCATACAATTTCCAATGATGGCACTGGGTGCTATGTATAAGTTATCTGATAGCTGAAATAGGTTATTAGATGACACAGTTCATCTGCCGATAATGTAAGCAATTTATTTAAAGTATATTTGGTATTCATCTGTGTGTTATGCTTCCAATAACACTAAAAATTCAACCTGCTCTACAACATTTTGGATCTCATGAAGAGTCCTCGACTCAGTCTATGTGCTAAATAATTTTTATACCAACATTTTTCCTTAAACAGCTTGAAAAAAATTGATCCACAAAGCAATTAAGTATATTTCTTGTCAGCAATTTAATTTGATTCAACAAGTTTATTTGGATAAAAAAAGTTTACTGTGAAAGTGCTAGACAGTGTGTAAGGTACTGGGGAAGTATTAAAATAAAATAAAAGAAGCATACCTGCCCTTAAAGAGAATACAAGTTTTTGTGGGGATAAGACTTGTGCAATATAGGTACAAATAATACAATAAACATGGAAAATATTAAGGGCACAAGTGATATGCAAAACCTATTGAGAGTGCAGGGGAGGAGATATAACTTCTGGCTGGGGGAAGGGAGGAGTTTCATATACAGTAATGTCTTAGCTGGACTTTTGGAAATGATTAGTATTTCAAAAGTGGATACAGGGATGCAGGACATTCCAGTTCCAGAGAATGACATGGATAAGGATATGGTGGTCAAGAAGAGGGCAGTTAGGGCTATCATGCAGAAGAGGACTTAGACATCTTATCTCCAGTTGTAAGAGCTGGGACCAAAGAAAACATCCTACAAAGAGACAGAGTTCATCTTATTATAAGAAATAACTTCCTAACAATTAGAGATAATTGAAAATAGAATGATTGACCTAGGAAAGTCCCTCATCGATTTAAGAGTTCAAGTAGGAGCTAAATGATCATTTATGAGTTGGGGGAGATTCATCTATTTAGGGGACAATTGTATTGGATAATCATTCAACTTCCTTCTAGGTTTAGTGTTCTATGATCTCAAGTTTAGGGAATGGCAAATGGTCTAGTATGGCTGGATGAAATGAAACATTGTGAGTTTAGGTTAGGAAGGTGGCTGAGATTCAGATTCTTCAGGCTGGTCATGAATGAAAGAAAAATTAAATTAATTTTGGGCATCATATATCAGATATAGGAAGGTCTTAATATGTATTTTTTGAATTGAATGAAATTGAATTAGAAGGCAATGGAGAGAAGTATGCCATATTTTCTGTTACTTTTGCTATTTGCATGAAGATGAAGAAACTTCAAGAATCATGCTTATAGTGCTTCAATTTCTTAATTGGTAAAATGATAGTATTGATCCTTTTTACATTTTAAGGGTGGTTTGCAGGTGAACTAAGGGTTTCTAAAGCAAACTATAAATATATAATGCTTTAAAAATGTGTTGTAGGAAGTATTTCAATCATCATCATCATCACTGCCTACTATGAATCTGTGCTTTCATCATATCCCATGGATATCTATTCATAAATCCTCCATGCATTAAAATATACTTTCATGAGGCCATAAAAATATCATGTTAGGCTAACTTTATGGTGATGCTATTGTCTCTTGACTATTGCTATGCTGATCCTTAGATAGCTGAAATACATTCCTACATTCAAAACCTATCCAGCTTGCTGGTCATTTAGAAATGATTCAAATAAAAAAAAATGGGAGTAAGTCTTCTTACAATGAGAATATCTCTACTTTTAATAATAAAAGGCTAATTTACATGAAAAACACAAGTAAAATTTAGTATAAAGTTTGTTTATTCCTTATTTCATCTTAAATATAGTTTAATATAAAATTACCAGGGCTATAATTTATATTCCCAAATCATATCATTTATCTTAGAGTAAAAATTTTTATTAGAAAATTCATATCAGAAGAAAAATATATATAAGAAAAAACAAAGATATGATGATTTAGATTCAGTTTTTCCTATAAGAGATAATATTTTAAAATATTTTCTGACTCATAATTCTAAAAAATATATTCAACTAATAAATATTAAGAGAACAAAATCATCTTAATGAGACTATTTTCCTGCCTCCAATGTTCAGTAGTCATTCTCTGGATGGTTCCCAGCTTTTCATTTATCTCACAGCTGACCATACATTCTTTCTCACACATGTGCAAGCAGCAAGATCCAAGTTTTTCTTGTTTAAGGAAGAGAAAATGAATGGATTGAGGATGGTTAAGCATTAATTAAATATTGACTATGTTCTAGGCACTATACAAATAGAAACAAGATGATAGATTGTTCCCCCAAGGAGTTTATATTCTGATATAGAAAGACAACATATTTAGGATATAGAAAAATGGTGCAAGAAGATGTATTTTCATACTGTTGGTCTGATTACTGTTTTTAGAATTAAACAGGGTAAGAAGATAGAAAATGGGAGTGTGACATACCCTAAAGAATGGCTGGGGAAAAGCCAAGTGGGTCTGGGTCCAAGCTACATGTCGTAAATGCTCACTAATCAGCCCAGGGATTCAGGGTTAAGAAATTTGTTAGGTACAAAAGGAAAACCATTACAAGAAAGCCTTATATCTTAAATTAAGTGAATTGCTGCAAGAGATAATAAACAAAACAATATAAAACTTCTTAGACAATTGCATAATTAAGCAAAGGAAAGTCAAATGTTGGAGGAGATGTGGCAAAATTGGGATCCTAATACACTGTTGGCGGAGTTGTGAATTGATCCAACCATTCTGGATGGCAATTTGGAACTATGCCCAAGGGGCTTTAAAGGAATGCCTGCCTTTTGATCCAGCCATAGCACTTTTGGGTTTGTACCCCAAAGAGATAATAAGGAGAAAGACTTGTACAAAAATATTTATAGTCATACTCTTTGTGGTGGCAGATAACTGGAAAATGAGGGGATGCCCTTCAATTGGGAAATGGTTGAACAAGTTGTGGTATCTGATGGTGATGGAATACTATTGTGCTCAAAGAAATAATGAACTGAAGGAATTCCAGCTGAACTGGAAAGACTTCCAGGAATTGATGCAGAGAGAAAGTAGCAGAACCAGGAGAACACTGTACATAGAGACTGATACATTATGGCACAATAGAATGTAATGGACTTTTCTACTAGCAGCAATGAAATGACCTGGACAATCCAGAGGAACTTATGAGAAAGAACACTATCAACATCCAGAGAAAGAACTGTGGGAGTGAAAATGTAGAAGAAAAATATATGATAGATCACATGGTTCGATGGGGATATGATTGGGGATTTGGCATTAAAAGATCACTATTGCAAATATGAATAATATGAAAATAGGTTTTGAACAATGAATCATGTATAACCCAGTGAAATTGCTTGTCAGATTGGGGAGGGGGGGAGGAAGAGGGGAGAGAAAGAACAAGAATCATGTAATCATGGGAAAATATCCTAAATAAATAAAATAAAGTAAAGAAAAAGAACAGTTGGGGAAAAGAAAATGGCATAATTAGAATGCTCTCTAAAAAAGAGTATACTTCTATCTCAAGAAGATAATATGGATTTTATTTGGTCTGTGTTCTGTTGATAAAGACAAGAGAGAATTGTCTAAAGAATCTTATATCCAAGTCACTTAACTCCAGTTGCCTAGCCCCTTCTGCTCTTCTTTCTTGGAACCAATATCTAGCATTGATTCTAAAATGGAATATGAGGACTAAAAAGAAGAATTCTATATAGATACCGAAGGATGAATCTTAGTTTTATATATGAATGGATGAATTTAATAGCATTTATTATATACTTATTATGTTCTTTAAAAAAACGAATTTTACTTTCTGCTCTAGAACTGCTATTGGTTCCTAGGCAGAGAAGTGGTAAGAGTCAGGCAATTGGGATTAAGTGACTTGTCTAGGGTCACACAGCCAGGAAATATCTGAGGTCAGATTTAAACCCAGAATCTCCTGTATCCTGCCCTGGCTCTATATCCACCAGGCCATCTATCTGCCCTTGCATTTATTATGCTCTAAGTGCTAATATACTATGTGCTAACAGGACTGAGGAAGCCAATAGAAAAGCAGGACCACCTCTGATCAGATCTTCCTGCTTCTAGGTTCAACAGTTTAACCACTGAGATATCTAGAAGTTTAAAGCATACCTAAATTAAAGGGTTGAGTTATATGAGAAGTAGTAAAACACAGTGAAAGAATGGCTTATCTTGGTGTCAGGAAGATCTGGACTTAAGCACTGCCTCTGATGTGTACTAGCTATGCTTATAGGCAAATGATCTAATCTTGAAATGCCAAGAGCAAATCTTTGAGAATAAAGTAGTAGATGTATTTGAGAATAAAGTAGTACTTATTTGTGGAGGAATTTTTCCATACTGAGGATTCAATATCTTAATGAAATTGTTGCTTCAGACTTTAAAAAAGAACCCAAGGCTATCAAAGTTAAGATGTCATATAAATAGCAGGAAATATGGGTCATTTCTCTCCAAGATGATTCATCTCTTGCACTATATCAAAGGTATGAGAGATGAATCAACAAATCAATCACTTAATTGGCAGAACATTTATTCTCAGTATTTACTTCAGAGAAATGAGAGCAGAATTCCCTATCACTGGGTGGGCTAGAGTTCTGCAAATTAAATGAGAATGAATCAGTAGGTGAATTAAATGAAGTTGTTTGAAAAAAAAGAAATTTGTTCAAAATAATTTCCATGAAGTACAGGGATAAAGGATGTCTGGGACAAGAGAGGAGAATGAATATTGAATGGTTTATGGCTGAATGGGAAAAATATGTAGCTTGGGGGTGGGGTAAGCTCTTGAGGTGAAGTACATCTAGTAGTAGTAGATACCATTTAGGAATGGATTTAAATGCACCAAAAGCCATAGTATCATAGGCAGGATGCCTTCAAAACTGACTGCAAAAGGGAGGAGTCAGCAAAATAATGCTCTGTCTTGAGAGAAAGACATGCTTTTCTTTTTTCTTCTTTCCTTTCTCCCTTCTTCCCTCCCTCCCTCCCTCCCTCCCTCCCTCCCTTTCTTCCTTCCTTCCTTCCTTCCTTCTTTCCTTCCTTCCTTCCTTCCTTCCTTCCTTCCTTCCTTCCTTCCTTCCTTCCTTCCTTCCTTCCTTCCTTCCTTCCTTCCTTCCTTCCTTCCTTCCTTCCTTCCTTCCTTCCTTCCTTCCTTTCTTCCTTCCTTCCTTCTTTCCTCCCTCTCTCCCTGCCCCCTTCTATAACTTCCTCCCTCCCTTCCTTTTTTAAAATATAAAATCTCCCTATCTTGCCCTGACTGGAAATAGTGTGGCTATTCCCAAGTCTGATCTTACTATTGATAGAACGAAGCTTTGACTTTCTCCATTTCCAACATATTTTGCTTCTCCCTTTAGGTAGTCCAGTTGGTGCTATTCCTATAGGTTCACCATGTTGATGCCAGACTTAGTATATACATCTGGCTAACTTTAGCTATACTGAAGCTTAGAATTCCAAAGCTTAAGTGATCTACTAGTCTTGGCCTCCCTAGTAGTAAGTATTATAGACCTGTACACCAAGCCAGGAAGAAATCCAGAAGTATTTCATGTCTACAATAAATAAGAGAACAAAGAAGATAAATGGTTTTCAAAAGAAGAAACTATCTAATTATCTAAAAAACTCTTAAAGATTATTAATAGAGAACTAAATGTTGTTTCCTCAGACCTCATCCTTATTTATTGTTCAGTAATTGTAGATATTGTTAATCTTTCTCTGAGACAAGCTTCCTACTTCCCCCCGATTTGTCTTTCCCCACTTTAATCCATCTTACATAAAGTGATTTTCCAATTTTTCTGAAGAAGATTCTTACCATATTCTTCTACTCAATAAAGTCCAATAATCACTCATTACCTCTAGAACAGACTAAAAATTCCTTAATTTGTCATTTAAAGACCACCACAAAATTATGAGCCTACTTTTCCAGCATTATCACAAATCAGTCCCTTCCATACTCCGTAGTTCACCCAAAATGGCCTTCTGACTGTTCATTGCATTTGAGACTCTACCTCTCATTTCCCATCTTTTACATCATCTGTCTCTAATACTCCTCACCTCTGACTTTTAGAATGCCTTACTTTTCAGGATACCACTGACTTTGAGCTCCTCAATCACTTTTCTGGATAATAATCCATCTCTCTATGTGTCTCTGTCTGTCTGTCTGTCTGTCTGTCTGTCTGTCTGTCTCTGTCTCTGTCTCTGTCTCTCTCAAATTCTTACACAAACTGAGATACCTCATGCAGAGCACCACTGGGGGCCTCATCACCTCCTACCTGGTCTCCTTGCTTCTAGGATTTCTTCTCTCAACTCATCCTCCACACAGTTGTCAAAATAATCTTCTTAAGGCTTCACTCATCTTATGTAAACCTTCTGTTCAAAAATCCTTCAGTGTCTCTCTATTGTCTACAAAATGACAACTTAAGCTTTCATTTAAGAACCATTACAATCTAACTGCCACCTTCTTTTTCATCTCCTTCATGAATTCTCTATTCCATCTAAAAGGAGCAAATAGCCATTCCCCCACAGTTCCTGTTTTCAACTTCTTTGAAGATCATACAGAAAGTCATGACAGAATTTGAACACAGATTGTCCTAACTACAATACCTGCCCTTTATCTAATAGCATGCTGCCATTATGGAAAGAATGTAGTACAGTAAAAAGAGCACTGGTTACAAGAGAAGGCTTTTGGGGGAAAAGGAGAGGAGAAAATTGGGGAGAGTGGGAAGGTTTTGATAGGAATGCAAACATGAAGAAAAAAAGAAAAAAGTGTGAATGAAACATTTAAAAAATACATAGAAAAGAGTGGCGATATTGCTACTTCTAAGACAAATTTAACATATATTTTAAACAAACCAAGCTGACTGCAATAGTTTTGAAATTACATTAGTAATCTTTTTTTCAGACTTTGTATGTGGAAATATTATTTTTTGACAATTTCCTAGTTCATGATGTAAAAGAAAGAAGGTAAAAGAAGAGTACTGGCTCTGGATTTAAATCAGATCAAACCACTAAGAAGCTCATGACCTGTGTAACTATGTACAAAACTCTTTAGCTTCCCTGGACCTCCGTCAAGTGAGCAAAGTAGACTGAGCAGAGCACTGGCCCTGGATTTAACTCCTGTCTCTGATTCTCAATACCTCTTAGTAAGCTCTTAGTGACTAAGTGACACTTAGTAGGCTACTTAATTTCACCAATTTTTTAAAAAAGAGGAGATTGGACTAGAGAGATTCAGAATTCTTCCAGCTCTAATCTGTGTTCTCTCATCCCATAATCTGCTCTGAAATCACATGTTAAAGGGAACATACTTCATTGGGAAGGTGATTTGGATATTTTCTGGGCAGTGTCTACATTGAGTCCAAACAAAACATATCATTTAAACAATATATACATGCTAATGGAGAGAAAAACACAAAACATATTGTGCTAGTTTAGGGTCAAACAGGCTTGTAGCCTGATTGATGTTTGGCCACAAAACAATCTTCCCTCTACATGAAACATTTCCTAAAGTGTGTATGGCCAAACCTAAACTGGCTGCTGTCCTGCTCAGAGTTCCTAAAGAAAAACGCTATGCCAAGGAGTGCAGCTGTTAAGAGTTCCTGGAGGGAGTGTAAATAACCCTCCATGGGCAAGAATATAATGTGCTTTGTTCTCTTTGGAGTGGCTGTCAATAGCAGGTGTCCATATCTGTGGGAAACAAACAAAAACTGAACTGCTTCTTAGTTCCAGATGGTAGGGGCTCAAAATAGCAAATGGGTACAGTAACTGATACAAACTGTGTTTTTTACCACCACATGGATCCTTCTATGACATAAGTTTACATTTGCTACAAATTATTTCAGAACTTTTTTTTTACTCAGTGAAATATTCAGAGTTGCTTTTCAATGGCATGATAATGAATCTCCAAGCACTACTGGTAACATCTGGTGCTCTCCAATTCTAACATTATTACTTCACATTAAAAAAGAGAGAGCTTTCATTCCTCCAAGAAAAATACATTGGCTTTATTTCTCCCTTCTGTGAGGAGCAGATATAGTTAGCACAGTGGTTTTATGGGGGAGAAACATCTCTTATTACCCAAGGCTCTGATTTTTTAGAGGATGTTATTGTTACCATATGAAGCCATATTCATGACTACATGCTGGCCAAAGAAGAGTTGAGATTCTCTAAATTTACATCTTAACTCTTATACAATTCCAGATGTTTGAGAGAAACAGAATGAGAATCGGGCACATTCATTCACAATTAGGCAGGACTTTTTTTTATTGCAGAGTTGCTTTTTCCTATCACTATAGGCATGCTTAAAGTTTTATACATACCTATACATGATACTTACAGAATTAAAATTAATGAAGGTTTTTTTCAACAGTAAATTTTTAATCTTAAAAACACTCTTCAAATGCTGAATTTTAAATTACTGGTTTTAATTTACATTACTTCAATCTTAAGTTTGATTATATTAAACATTTAAGAAGTTCTTTACTTAAGAGAAATTTAAAAATTAGAAAATCTTGCAAAAAAGTCTAATATGAAAGTTTTTATTGGCATTAATAAAGTAAAATGAAAGGCTTTTGACAGTACCTTCTTTTTAAAAAATTAAGCATATTCATACATACATATTAGTTGGAACTGTCAAACTCTCAAATGTATACTGCTTACAAGGAAAAAGGTGATGATTAGAATTCTCTAAAAGGTTCAAATAACAAACAAAAGATATGAGAAGACCTCTCCATTTACTTTGCAGAGGTAACACATACAAGGATATGGAACACTTCATATATTTTCAGACTTTTTGTGGATTTATGGGATTAATTGATTGTATTTTCTTATTTATTTAAAAACATTTTTATGGAGTCATTTCTTTGAAGGAGGTGCAGGGAAATATATGAGAAAATTTTGATGGCATGAAAAAAATTAAAAAAAGGTAAAATTTTTAAAAGTAAGATTTGCATAACCCTAAACTTCTATTATATATGTGTATATCTCATAAATGCATATATATTCAAGGAAAAATTCATTTGAAAAAACGTAAAGGTACAAAAGAGCCAAATTCAGGAAACTTATAAACACTAGCTTTTAATATATTGGCATATCTTGTTTTTAAAATGTGCCTAAAGTTTCCTCATCTGACAAATGAAGAAAGGATGGATGATATGTAAGACATCCCCCAATTCTAAAGTAATAATGTTTAAATATTTTAAATGTTCTAGGTCCACAGTTCTCAAAATCTGAACTGTGGATTCACAGGAATCCTTAAGACCCTTTTAAAAGGACTCTAAGATCAAAACTATTTTCATAATATTAAGTGATTTTGTTATTGTTCAGTTGATTTGTTGTGTTTAACTCTTCATGATCCTGGAGTTTTCATGGCAAAGAAAATGGAGTTGTTTGCCATTTCCTTTCTCTTTGGATTAAAGTAAACAGAGGTTAGGTAACTTGCTCTGGGTCACAAGGCTGGTCTTAGGCCACATTTGAACTCAGTTCTTCCTGACCCCAGGCCCAGTGCTCCATCCACAGAACCATATAGCTACTCAATTAAGTCATTATTTACCTATTAATATACTTCTTCCTTTTCAACTATATATTTGGGTAAGGCTAGATTCTCTTCATATACTTCAAGGAAAATCACAATAGTCTGAATCTAAAGCATATATAACAATCTACCTATATTCTATTAACCTGTACATTAGATTTGCAAAAACATGTAAGCCAATACAAAACTTCCCATTGATTTTTGTTTTGTTTTTGGAAAATATTGTTATTTTAATAAAACATGTTATGCATATTCATATGTAATGGACTATTTTAAGTGAATTAAAATATTTAAAACACTTGTCAGTTTTTATTTTTAATATGCTAACTATTGGTAGATATAAATAAAATCCAATTGGGGTATTCAATAATTTTTAAGAGTGTAAAATGGTCCTGAAACAAAAAAAGTTGAAGTTCTTTTCTGGACTCATTCTATGATATTATTCACAGATTCCCACTGAACAAATGAGCAGAAGAATGATTTATATAGTAAAAACAACACTGCAAAGAATAACAACTTGGAAGATTTAAGAACTCAGATCATTCTAAGGACTTAAGCATCCACTATTCCATAGGGCTAATTTTGAAGTGTGCTGGCCACCTTATAATAGTGACATTAGGGACATGAGATCCAGAATGAGATGAAGATTTTTGTACATCATTGGTATAGGAATTTATTTTTTCCTGCCTATGCATATTTGTACTAAGTTTTGCTTTATATTTCCTTTTTATTTTTTAAAGGAACTAGAGGTGGGGGCAGGAAGGAGAGGAGGGTTGTGGATGGTATTTCAAAAAATAAAAACTGAGAACAGAAGGAAAGCCAGAAGGAATCAACAAATAAGCAGAGCAGCCTTGGAAGTTCAGGCTGACCTCATTATATAAAAGAAAAGCAATAGAATTAATAGAAACCTGCAGTTTTATATACAATCCATTCCTGCTCTTCACTATATATGGACATGGTCACTTTATTTGATATTTGTTAAGTTCAGAATTTAAAAAAATTAAACATCTGGAAAATAAAAGCACAGGCACCAAACCAAAACAGAAAGACTGAAACTGTATCTTTACCAATCTCACATTGTTAATCAATATATATTTGACCATGTATAAAGTTAGAAACAGTCTTTTCCCTTCTATAGCATATTGGAAGTCACTCAGATGTCTGTTATGTACCTTCATTCTACTCTTAAGGCTAAACAATCTCCTTCAAAAACGTGGAGATTATCAAGAGATCATCCTGAGGGAAATCTTTTTGTTCACTAATAATAGAAAACATGGTATGTCTAGGTCAACCATATGTCCAGGAAAAAATACAACTCAGTTTCTTCTGCTCTAATTGTATTTATCTTTCTATTTGTATGTTCTCTTGTAGGAAGATTTGAGTTCCAATCTTATCTATAGCATTTATTAGTTGTATGACCCTCAGCAAGTCACTTAAATATCTCTGTTTCCACATCGGTATAATGGGAAATGATAAGAACACCATACCTCAAAGGATTGTAATTGATGAGCAAATGAGCTAAAATGTGTAAAGTATTTTTCAAAGTGCTATAAATATTAGCTACTACAGTCAGTTATAGAAATTTTATTATTATACTATTATATACTATTTATTATATACTATTATACTGATATATTGAGGTGGCATGATATAGTGCCACTAAGTTCTAATGAATATTATATATTTTATTTTACAAAAGTAAAAATGTTTGTTTTCCATAATGAAACCTAAAATGAAAATACGCTGTTTTGGCAGGCAGTGGTGCCAAAAAAATCTCTAGAATTCTAGCACAACATAGTTGGAAGGTTTTTATTTAAAATTTTATATTTATATGGTATAAATTATTTTTTTGTGGGGAAGTCCTTGACAAAATACAAAATTATTTTCAGGGTGAGAATCATCAATGTAAGAAATTAAATCCATCAATGATCATTTGATAACTTTACTTGCCTGTTTCAACTTCACATATCTCAGTTTTTCAGTCTTTCTCTGGAAAGGATCATATCTAAGGATAATTAGCAAGAGACAAGCAACTTGGGAGGGAAAGGGGCTGGAAAGGTTAGGTAGTGTCCAGAGAAATGGGCTCATAGTTACTTTAAAAACCAGAAAATCCCTCAATCTTTAGAGGAATGTGTGGTTTATACATATAAGTTTACTCTTCCACCTGAACAATTGACAGACTAAGTAATTCATTTGCTGTATAACTTCAGGAAATTAAAAAATTATAAGATACTTAATGTTTATCTTCCAAAGATCTTTAGTTGGACTTGTCCATTATTTGAACTTATCACCATTTGCTCATTAAGCTGGCACTCATGAGCATTTTATGGGGAAAGTTAGAAGTTTTTTAAAATGAAATATTAAAGAATATCTTCCTCCTTTATTATCGTGTGCATTCACACGTTTACAGGCATGCGAAAACCCATAATATGTTTTGCTTAATCTATGGTTGTATGTGTTTATGTGTACACATAATACATGAGTAGAAAATGAGTACTATCCATATTATGACATGAAGTTGGTTCAGGGTTAGTGCCATGAGAAACATATTTGAGAAAGGTACTGAAGATGGAAAATGAATTGACCCTAGAAATGAATAGGAATAAAAAAAAACTAGATGGTTTACATTTGAGAAATTGTTTTTTAAGAACACTAAGTTACTTTTCAATACACAGATGTCTATCTTCAAAACAAATTATCTTTAAATGCCATTCTTCAGTTGCAAATCTTAAAATATCCCAGTCTGAGATATTAAAGTAGTGGCTGATACAAAAAGCAGGATATCATTTAAGAAATGTGGAACTGGAGATGGAGATGAGCTGGTCACAGAGTAGACTAAGAACTCCTATAGAAAGGAAGATATTAAGTATATTGGCAGTATGATCTCTGAAGGATCTTTGGGAAATGTGAACAAAAATGGAATAGGACGAGAAAATATGTATGGTTTGGGATCTGAGGAATACCCAATTCAATAAGATCAAAAGGCCATTGAAGTATCTTTCTATTTTATATATCTACTTAATCAATCCTCTAACTCCCTAATTATGCACATGCTTGTGTATATGAGAGAGTCAGAGAAAGAGAGACACACAGAGTAAGATGGATAGAGTAAAAGACAGAGAGAAAAACTAAGATTCATCAAATTTTAGGACTCTATCAAAATTTTGTTATAAATGAGATCCTTAGCCACTTGTATTGAGAGAGGTAGGGGAATCATACCTCTGGATCATGTCACTCTAAGGAAGCTAGTTGACACAATAGATACAGTACTAGACCTTGTGTCTGAAAAACCAATCTCAGATCCTTAAAAGTTGTGTGACTCAGTTTCTTGATATGAGGAAAATCAAGGAATTGAATTCGGTGGCCTCAATAGTTTGTTCTTTCCAGCTCAAAATCTATGGTCCTGTGAAGTCTCTTCTAGTACATAAAAACAAATAAGCCCCTTTCACATTGAGCTGAGCACAGCTCTTTCTGAGAAATATTTGCTTAATTTCTACTAATACCTAATAAAAGCACCACAGACCTCCTCTACAAGTGAAGAATTTAGCATTAGTTAATAGAAAATTTTGGAAAAAAGGACTAATCCCATTATGAGTGAATAGAACATAGCTGATAAATACAAAATAAGGTTTATACCTGCTGAACAATTGTTGTTAACTCCAGGCAGAGCTGGATGACACTATTCCTGGTGAGTGAGTAGTCAGTCACAGCAGCAAAAGGAGATCTAGAAAAGGAAAAGAAAATTGGTTTGAGCAGGAATAGTTCTTCAAAAACTCCAAAACATACTTGCTACTATATAGTCTGTGTATACTGTACATGAAAGGCATTGTTTAGCTCTAGATACAGAATATAGATTTCAGGCAATGATCTTTCCCTTAAGCATGGGAAAAGTGACATTCAAATAAAAAAATTTCAACAATAGTTACAGAGCACCAATTGTATGCCAAGTATTTCATGAATGCACTATTGCAGTAATCTGACCATGTCTCAAGTCTTGCCCCAGTTGAGTCCATCTACCACCCAGGTGTCAAGTTGAACTTCACCTCCTTATTCCAAACTCCATTGACTCCCTGTTGCCTTCAGGATCAAATATAAAATTCCGTTTGCCTCTTCAAGCCCTTTATAATCCACTCTCTTCTTGTTTTTCAGTCTTCTTATACATTACTTTTATCAACAGACTATAGGATTCACTGATGTTGGCCTCTTTGCTGTTCTTCCTACAAGACATTCCATCTCCTAATTTTTCATTGCATTTTCACCGGCAGTTTCTTGTGTCTGGAACTCTTTCCCTCCTACTCTTCACCTTCATGATTTCCTGGCTTCTTCTGATTATCAACTAAAGTCTCTCTGCAGGAATTCTTTCCTACTTGTTAATCTTAGGATCTTTCCTCTGGTATCTTAGATTTATTCTGCATATATGTTGTTTATATATGATGATTTCCATGTTGTTTTCCTGACTGAACTATGAGCTCCTTGATAGCAAGGACTATTTTTTGTTCATTTGTTTTTTTGCTTTTCTTTGCATCTTCATTGTTTATTAATACCCAGCTTAAATAATTTTTGTTGATTTGATTTGACCTCCTATTGCAAAAGCCTCTTAACTCATTTTCCTCCTTGTCTTCAGTGCAGTCCATCCTCCTCACAGTTGCTAATGTAATCACCCTAAATATATATCTGATTACGTTTTTCACCTAACCAATAAGCTCCAGTGACTCCTTGTTGCTTTTGGGATAAAATTTAAACTCTTTTGTTTAGCTCTTAAAAACTTTCACAATTTGGCTTCAACCTACCTTTCCAATCTGTAGCCTCAACATATCTTTTCAACTTCTTTGCATAGTATTCTACCTCCCACATTCTACAAAAATCAAATTGGCCCCCTCTCTGTTCTTCACATAGAGTTCTTCATCTGCCCTCTTTGGGAGTTTGCACTGGCCATCCCTATGCCTGGATATACTCACTTCTCCCTATTGGATTAAAGAGTCCCTGTCTTTCTTCAACATAAAATTCAAGTTTCATTTTGTGGAGTTGTTCCTGATCTTCCCAAATGCTAGAGTCCTACCTCTTACTTTACCTTGTATATTCTTCTGTACATATTTGCTGATACACTTGTTGATCTTTGAGAATGAGGATTGGTTCATTCTTTCTACTGGTATTCCAGGCATCTCAAGGTTATTGAATGATTACTAAGTGCTTATTAATGAGTCACTTGGCCATTTTCTGTTTAATCTGTCCTATCATTCTATGGAGGACAATTTCAAATACTGATGTATTTCTTGGTAGAAATAGATTAGGAGTCAGGAACAGATAACTGATATTTAGAAATTTTAGGTCTTATGAAGATGTTTACCATAACTCCAAAGTTACTAAACCATACATATCCTTAGTCCCAGCAATATTACTAGTAAATGTATTTCTAAGGAGACTTTTTAATGAAAAGGTAAAGGCCTATATATCCAAGTTGGACATTATGAATTATCTGTCCTTATTTTATTCAAATTCAATTAATTATATTTTTTCAAAATTATATTTTATTTTTTTCAGTTTTCAAACATTTTTTCTCCCTCTTACCTCATCTTAAGAAAGAAAAACAAAGTAAAATCCTTTCAATAAATCTTATTCAGCTAATTCCTTCATTGGTCATGTCCAAAAATGTGAAACTCAAAAATGTGGCTCTGTTTAAGGTGACAAAGAACTGAAAACTAAAGGCTTACCTATCAGTTGGGGAATAGCTTAATACAGTATTATGGAATATGAGTGTGATAGAATGGCATTGTAATATAAGAAATAATAAAGGAATAAATTTAGAGTAACCTGGAAAGGCATATAAACATAGAGTGAAGTGAAGAGAGTCAGGAGGACAATTTATACTATAATATAAACATTGTAAAAACAATTTTGAAAGACATAATAATTCTCTTTAAAGCAGTGATAATCATGATTACAGGGGACTGCCAATCAAGAATGCTACTTATCTCTTAACAGGTCATGGACTATCCAAAATAAGATACACACTTTTGGACATGGCCAGTGAAGGAATTAGTTTTGGATCACTATGCTTATTTATTGTGAGGATTTTCTCTTTTTTTTCCTTCTCAGGGTGAAGAGGGAGAAACAATAAATGTTTGAAAATTGAAAAAAATAAATTTAATTTCACAAAGATAGTAATTGAACTAGAATAAAATAACGACTTAAAGCATTCATAATTTCCTATTGGTCAATAATTTACTTTTTCAAAATATTAGATAAACACAATGATTATAATAATATAGTCAAAAGAAGTCTAAAAGGAAGTCAGACTGATTAACTGTAATAAAAGTGCTCAGTCCTAGAGAATTTATAGCAAACCACATCCATTTTATTTTAATGGAGAAATGGAGGAATTCAGGTCTTGAATGTTATATATACAGTCAGACACAATTGGTATTACTTATTGCTTATTGGTTTGCTTATTGGTTTTGCTTATCTGTTTTTAATTTTTTTTTAAAAAAGCTCATTTAAGGATGGAGAAGATAAAGGGTGATGATTAAGATATGAGAACAAATTGCACCAATTTGGTATTAAAGTCCTTCAGAGAAGGAGATTCTACATCCCAAGATAATCATTCCAATATTTATATGAAATTATAAAGTAATTATCAATTTTTATCTAACACATTCCTCAGCTTGGTGAGTTCATTAAGGTTATTTCATATTTTCCTCAATCTTCTGTGGTCTGACTGCTTATTGGTCTATCCATTCAAATTCATTGGACATTTCATAGCCTACTTATGAGAAGGTTTAGATCCAGTGTTTTCTAACATTAAATGTCTCAGTAATTGAAAAATGAAATGAGACATTAAGAAGCTACAAATCAATGAGAAATTTATATGGATATATATGTCGTGTATTCACACACATATATATGTAAGTAGTCATTTATGGACATTTATGGAAATGGATTTAGAAATCTAATAACAAGATAGTTTTTTAAAAGCAAATGAACAAAGCAATCATCAAATTTTGCAACACTGAAGCATAAAAAATGGCACTTTAAGAATTGGAACTGTTCTGATCAATATAGTATTTGAATTTCTGGATTTGAAAAGGTCCCTTCTTATAACATTTTAAAACTTTATTCAAAGGTGATGAGATCAAGCACAATATGAATTTACTTATAAGTATTTCTAATAGTGCCAGTCAATCTTCAATTATACAAAAAAGAAAATCCATTTGATATACAAAGGTTCTAGCAAACTTAATTCTGGAGGTAGTTTTTCATTCTTCTTTCTATTCCTATCCATCTAAGAAGTATGAATTTCACCCTAAGATTTAAACTTTCAATCCAAAGGAGGAAAATATATTATTTCTCTAATGGAAAATTCTTTCCCATTTGGGGTAGCATATTTCCAATATAATTAAGAATTCTGTAGGTCAAGTTAAAATTTCTATATTGAATCTAAAAAATGACCACAGAAACTTGGGCTTTAAAAAAAACAGAATAGGGTAAAGTCACAAGTTAATGTTATATTTTTGTCTTTAAGTAATTATCATGCTCATGCATAATTAAGAAGATTAAGACTAAAAGAATGGCTGTAATTTTGACGGGTCATTAAATGCTACATGAAGATTCCCCAATCATTAGATTAGTTTATATCTTTCAATTGTGAGGAAAGAAAGGCAAACCCCAGGGCAGTGGCAGACTGAACAGCTTCCAGTGTTAGAACAGTAAGCTGAAAGGACTCAGGCTAATATAGAACTCAGCTTAGCTTTGCTCAGGTTTCCTCTTTTGTTTTGCCCTGTGCATTTAAGCCTCCAGGAGACACTGAGCAAACTGCTTACCTAAACAAATTTTAGGGGGCAAAGCTGCAAAGGAGTATGTACTGGCTTCCATCCTTTCCTTCCCCATCTCCTCCAAAACACACACACAAAGGCAAACACACACCAAGTCCCCGGGTTCCAGAGTCTCACAACCATTCCATGGAACAGCTTCCATAAGCTTTATTTTGTCTCAGCTTCCACAATCTCCCTAAACAATCCTTTCTAGCACCTCTCTGCATCCTTAAAGAGTACATCCATGCTACGGGCACTTAAAGACTTTCCTCATTGCAGCCTCAAAGGCATTTAACTTGTTTTGCTAGACTTCAAAGATAAAAGATGTACAAGTGGGTGGAAATTCCAGAGAGGTAAATTTTGATTCAATATGAGAAGACTCTTCTAAAATTAGAGCTGTCTAAAATGGGAAAGTGCTGCCAGGGTGATGATTTTTCTTTAATTAGAGGCCTTTAAATAGAACTAAAAGACCACTTATTAGAGCATGGGATTCATGATGTGAATAGAGGTTGGACTAGGGTTTCAAGCTAAAAGATACCTTTGTCCAGTTCCGACATTTGACAAGTTCAGGAAACTGAGATTAAGAGAAGTCAATAGACTTGATTAATACAGCATAATGAGCAAGTATCAGAGTCAAGATTTGATGTCCAGATAAAATACTCTTGCCTCTATAAGCAGGGTATTTTAACTTTTTGGTTTGTGTCATGGACCCCTTTGGTAGTGTGCTGAAGCCTACTTTTTCAGAATAATGTATAAAATGCACATGATTTTGAAGGAAACTAGTTATACTGAATACAATTATCAAAATATCATATGTTCCTAGTTCATAGACTCATTGGATTTCAGGTTAAGAACTCAAGTTTTAAACCATGGTACTTCTGTAGATGACTTCTGAAGTCTCTTAACTTTCTGCTTCCAGGACGCATGATCTTTATCTCTTTCCTTCTCATCATCTCTGCTGGGACATTGCGCCAGCAATCTTTCCTTTTTTTCTGTTGCAACTTTAATGTGCATCTTTCCTCTCCATTAATTTATTTTTTTCTAACTATGGATATGCAAAATTTCCCTATTTTCCCTCTACTCACAAAATCATTTTCTTTTCACTTTGCTATTTCCTCAATAGCTATCATCCTATCACCATGGCCAAATATTTTCTCAAAGATTAAAATGCTTGTCTCTACTACCTAATTGACAACTTAGTCCTCAACCATTTGCACTTGGACATTTCTTCCCACCACTTTACACTGAAATTACTTTCTTGAAAATCACCACTTATGTCCTGAATCTAATGACCTTTTTTCAGTCCTCAGTCTCCTCAACTTTTCTGCAACTTCTGATACTAATGAATAATCATTCATGACATCTAACAAACCATTAGAGCTTGGTTCTCTTGTCACTCCCTTGACTTAGTTGTGGAATTGCCATCTAGGCATACAGTTCTGGTTACATGTATTTATATACCCACCATACCCTTGACATACACAATGATCTTTGAAATTAGAAATGTTGTTTTGCTTATCTTTGTATTTTCTTCAATTCCTAGGATATTGCTTTATTTATCAAAGTGATAAATTGAAAAAAAAGTTACCTAGGGAAATTTCTAATTTCTTAACTACCCCCTGGACTGGAATACTCTAAGCCTTGTTAGATCATCCAGAAGCAGATGGATTAATATCAAGGGTGCTGTTCTTTTTGGAGGTAAGAACAAGTACCAGAGCAGGGTACTAAGAATTATACCAAGATAGTAAGACCTAAAAACAATCAATAAGCTTAATCCTGCCAGTTTGGAGTATTTATGGTCCTTTGCAAATAAATCATAGTTTTGCAAATTATTTTTGTCCTTCAAATTCTTTTCAGGCAGAGTAGAGAATAGCAGCAGTTCCCTTGGTGAAGAGTTTCAAAGAAGGAGAATTCAGTGTCTGGCAATTCAAAGAAAACCATGAAAGACCACATTGGTAACTCAATCTATTTTTAGACATTTTTACTGGTGCTGGTGTGAGGCCATTATATAAAAAGGTCTAAAATGTCCACAATATAGATTGATAGGACAGATTCATAAAAATTTTTAAAGGAAGATGAGATGTGAAGAACAGCAGGGTGTGCACTAAAAATAGAAGTGAACACACGCTGCAAATGAATTCCAAAGTTCCTGACTGTGCTTCAACTTCCAGGCTTTTTCCTCTGGGAAAGGAAATATTTCATTCAATTCAATGCTTAAAAGAGGAGGGGAAAATGGTTTTGTTAGCCTTCGACCTGTTAACCGGCTTCAGAAAGGTAGTAAACTAGGTTTCTAGAAAAAGAGATATAATTATTTAATTTTAAGTGACAATTTGTAGTTTTATGGGTTAATTTAAAAAATACTCCTCTTCAGTTCTATCTCATTCTATAAACATTTAAAGCATCTCAGTTTTCAAATAGTCAGTAGTTTTATTTTGCATATAGAAAGACAGGCTAACAAAACTCTTGGGAAGACATAAAAAAGGTGAAAGTTAAGAATATTGATAGGCCTATTTCATGAGCAGAAAACTTCAGTCTCACAATGACATGTCTCTTATTTCCAATTAAAAACTCTACTACTGATTTTTCCTTTGATAACATTTCCTTCCTTCTCTTCCAGAAGCTTGCTCCTTCAATCATCCCTTTCTTTCCCTACTATTCAATCTCTTCTTCATCAATAACTGTTTCCTTGATCTCTATAAAGGTCCAGATTTATCCCATATGTGGGGAAAAACTGTTTTCTTGACTCTACTATCCTCACAAGTTACCATAGATTCAGTTGTCATTTCTGTGCGGATTATTCCCAGATCTTTTTCTCTACACCACGTCTCTTCCAAGCTCTTCTCTCACATCTCCAATTTCCTGCTTAGAGAACTGAAATTAGGATACCTGAGTTTAATATTAACTTTACCATTTACTATGTGTACTTAGAGAAGTGATGTAATCTTTCTAATCTTTAGTTTCTTCATGTGTGAATAAGGGAATAAGATTTAGTAATCTAAAGGTCCATTATTTTAAACATAATAATAATATCAGCATTTATTAAGTTTTGAAAAGTGCTTTACAAATATTATCCCACTTTATCCACTCAGTACCCCAGACGATAAATGTTATTATCTTATTTTTATAGATAAGGAAACCAAGTCTGACAGTAATTAAAACATCACAAGCTAGTAAATATTTGAGGCTGGATTTTAATTCAGTTTTTTCAGAATCCAGATCCAGGGATCAATACACTGTAACACCTAATGATCTCCACTTATCTGTCCCAGAGGCATCTCAAACTCATTATGTTTAACAAAGAAATTCATTATATTTCTCCTTCCACTTCCTTACTTTCCTTTGTTTGATACTGCAAAATCTGAATATTCTTTTGCAGTCCCATTTAGAAGATGGCATACATATCTCAGTTCCTCTAGCAAATTAGTCAATTCTATATTTTCCCTTTTCCTTGTTAGATTTGTTCCAAATTGTGAAGAACATTAAAGTTCTGTGCTTTTTACTGTTATTGTGTATGTATTTCTATAATTCAGTTAGTTTTTTTCTTTATGAATTTATATTATGAATTATTATATTTCTATAAGAATTTACATATGAGGCGCTTAGAGCATATATGTTTAATATTGATATCTTCTTGTCTGTGGGTTCATTTGAGCATAATGTAAATTCCTAGTTTGTCTATTATTTTATGAATTTCCCTTTTCATTTTCTCTGATTGCAACTTCTCCTTTGGTGTTAAAAGATATATAACAATTTTTCTTCCACATTTTTATTCTGTGTATGTCTGATTTTTAGATGTTTCTTACAAGCAACAGATTGTGAGGTTTTGTTTCTTTATACAATCTGTCATAATGGATTATTTAATCCATACATATCTAAAGTTATACAAGGTTTACATTTTACTACATACATATATATTCCTGAATTAGTATTTTTTTGTTCCTCTGCTTTATAAGAACAGTATTTTGTTTCTTTAGTTCTTTCAATTTATCTTCTTTAAGGTAACCCTATTTTCACAGGCTCCCTCTCCAATATTCAAGCATCTCTTTTCATTTGTCACCCCTTTTCCTGGCTTTGGAGTTTTACTTAGTTTAGTAATTATTTTATTACTTCTTTTTATCTGGTAATCTAACTTCTACTGCTTTTCTCTTTCTGGTAAGTAGCTAATTAAATTCTTCTGCTTTCCTTTAATTTATTTTGTTAGTCTTTTTATTTTCTGCACCTTTTCCTATAAAGGATTTCTTTATCTCATTTTCTTCATTAATTCCCTTCACCTTTCATTTCTTCTAATTTTTTTTTTACTCTTTGATTCATGAGCCTTATACTTATTTATTGCTTTTTTACTATCTGTGATACTAATGGAATTAAAGCTTTTAGGGTACTTATTTTCAGTTCCATTCCAGACATTTTCTGTTACTGCCTTGTATATTTTGGCTCTTCCAGTTTTTTCTGTTGTGCCTTATACTGATAAGTATTAGTTCCTTTGGGAGATGGGAGGAAATTAGTATTTCCACAGAGTATAAGTTTCCCTGTATCCCTAACTGTATAATGTCATTTCTAACCCCTGCCCTTTTCATGATTATATTCTTTCCCATTTTCCATTAAATGTCCTTTAAGGGGTCACATCTTCCTAGCCATTCTGGATTGTGGCTATCCCCTGGAGCACTGATTGCCTTTCTCTTGGGGTAAAATTCTGTTCATGGGGGGCACAGCATTCCTTCAGAGGTGGTTGCATTTCTGAACATCGAATCTCAGCATATTATTCCTATTAAAAGTCCCCCCTCCCTTTTTCCATTATACATCTCTTCCCCCTAGAGTGTTTGCTCTTCAGATGAGGTGAGTCATTCTTTTCGCTATTTCAGATCTTTCCTTTGATACTTCATTGATTCTTCTGTAGCCCTTCTACCTGAGAGACTACAGGAGCTATTTTTATTTCATTGTTGACCATTGACTTGATTAGGGTCATAACACATCCTCTTCTATTTTCTCCCCTTTTATGCACCTCTCATACCTTTATTTTCTTTTCACATAAAAATTTCATTAATGCATTTGTAAAGGACTGTGTGTTTTAGTTTATGTTATTTCAGGCTCATTCTTCCACTATCACTTCACCAATTAAAATTTTGTTTTCTGCAGAATCTTGTGCACTTTTAGAAAGAAATATCTAAGGGGTACTTCTCTTAAGTTTTGTTGTTTTAGGCTTTTTTAATTGTATAAGTATAATTCTCTTTTTTCTCTTTCTTATAGTCTCTAAATATGGGATAATTTATTTTATTTTTGTTTTCTGTAGCAGCTCTTATTTATCTTTTTTGCTTGCAAAGTGGATAATCTGCTCATGTCTTTTTTATGGGAAAATGCATAAAATATCCTGGTTTTATTGATAACTATATTATTATTGATTATTAAACTCAGGTTTACAGGATATGTAATTTTGAGTTACATTTTAACTTTTATTTTAAAGGCTATATATTCCATTCCCTCCTGTGGTTTCTGTTAAGCTTATAATAGTATTGTGCTATTTATATTTCCTTACTTTTATGTTAAAAGTTTTTTCTTCTGGCCCCTGTAGATACAATTATGCATAGATATAAATATGTATATATAGTATACATAACATATATGTATGCACACACATAAAGGCATACATATATATATAAACATATGTGTTTAACAATGGAATTCTTAAATTTAACTCCTTTGCAACATAGATTTTTTATTATTTTTATTATTTTTTATTATTATTTTTATTATTTTTTTTTTCCTTTCTACAGGTAGATTCTAGAAGTGAGTCTAGTGGATTCTTTCAAATCTTTCATGTATTATTTCTTAAATTATAGCATTCAATCTTTTTTGACATGCTCTGGGAGAACTATGATTTCAAGTTGCCTTTATGTCTCCATATCATTGAGATCCATATGTAGAGATACTTATGTAGCAATTACATACCTTTTTTAAACATTATTACTTCTTTATCCTTATTTTCCAGATTATACTTCAATCAAGTATCTTTATGTTCTCTTCAAGGTTCAATTCAAGAGGTATTTCCTAATTTATCTTTGAAAATACCATATCCTGCTAGTAGAATGAAAACTCTTTGAGGGAAAGAATTGTCTCACTTTTTTATTTGTATCATTTGCACTCAGACTTGTACTTGGAACATGATAGACAATTAATAAATGTTTTTAATCAAATGATTGACAAGTTTCCCTATTTCTTGACAACTTTTGTTTGCAGTAGCTATGTATCTACAATTTTATCTGCCACTACCAACTTTAAGGAAATGTACTTTTAGTGAGAAATTGCAAAAAGTATATCCTTTGTCATACCTTGAATCCCGATTTCAGAAAATAGCAATGAAATTTATGTAAGTGGACTAGACATGCATTATTGTACTATTACATAATCATTTATATTAATGAGACTATTTTAGTAAATGTATTTTTGATAACATTTAAATTTTCAACTAAAATCACTTGAGCAAAGATGTTAGCAAAACTTCAATGATATTTTCTTCTTTAAATTAATAAATTAATTTTACAAACATAAAAGACTTGTCATATATCTGCATGTATTTGTACTATAAAACATACAAGAGATTTCTTTTACCTGTCCAGCCATGCCAGCAGACTTTTAGCTGCTCCAATCAGGTCCACAACAGAGGTCAGGAAGTCATTTGGCAATTTCCGGCTAGTCCTCCCATCATAGTGGCCACTCCTCCTCCTTCCAATAATAAAATTCTGCAGATTTTTGGCAGATGCGTTTAACTTGTGAGAAAGGGTTTTGAGGTTTTCAGTTTCCAGGCCATAGTTCTGAATTTTAAAAAAAGTGACATTTAAGATCATCATCTTAGCATGTTGTCCTACAAAGTAGCAAGATTTCTATGACATAGTAACATAGATTTTCTTAGTAAAAGTTTATGTCTACTATCTATCTATATGTCTATCTTTCTCTCTCTCTGCATGTCTATCTACATGTCTATCTATCTATCTATCTATCTATCTATCTATCTATCTATCTATCTATCTATCCATCTATCTGTGTCTGTCTGTCTATCTAACACTCACTCTGTCTCTGTCTCTCTCTCTGTCTCTTTCTTTCACCTAATCTGTTCATCAGTCTGTCTACCTACCTATCTATCCTCTATCTACACATAATTTTAGTATGAAGAATCAATCTCAAAAATAGATGACTTAAGATCTTGAGAGATCATAAACTTTAACCTTTTCAATCACACCTTATTTAAATCATTTCAGGCATATAACATAGATATATCTTCTACCTTGATGAAGTAAAAGGAAACATTTGAAAAACTTTTCTCCATAAGCTTGACCATTTAGAAGTTTAGAGGATTTCTTTCTTTCTCTTCTTAAAATTCTTACCTTCTGTCATAGAATCAATACTGCATATTGGTTCCAAGGCAGAATAGCAGTAAGGGATATGGGGCAGGCAATTGGGGTTGTGACTTTCTAAGGATCACACAGTTAGGAAGTATCTGAATCCAAATTTGAACCCAGGACCTCTTGTTTCTAGACTTGGCTCTCTATTCATTGAGCCACCTAGCCATCTCTAGTCTAGATTTCTGGGGGTTAGGAGCCTAGTGTAGGGGAAAGAAAAATAGAATAAGAGATTTGGAAGATGATTAATGCTATGATAGGTTTATTATTAGGATGAGGGTGAGGCTTGAAGTATACATTGAATGTAGACCTTTGTTCATGGTTCTCTACTCAGGCCAAAAGGAGTTGAGGCTAGAACATTTTATGGATATTGTGAACATATTTCTTACAGGACTTGTGTCTATTGTTTTTGCCCATACTCATTCATCTTCCTTAACAAATAGCCCTTTCTACCAATAATAGACTATTATGGACTAATACATAAGATTTAAATAGTATGTATATAAATAAAACTATTACCAATAATTATGTGTTATAATTATCTTGGAATTCAGGGATGAGTTGGGTGGGGTAATTAGCTGAGCTAAGGGAGATATTTCTAAGCATATCTTAGAAGGGGACATTTCGGGGAATAGGTCCTTCATGGCTAGCATATGTGGGGAGAGGAGGAGATTGCATTTCATTATCATGAAAGTCCTGCTGTTCATGACTATGCTGGGTCAAATGGGCAACACAACTTGCTTACAAAGGCAGCTTTAGTCTTGATCTCTGTGACTTGTGACCCTAACTATACCAGTTATCTCCAGAAAGGGGTATGTGGCAAGATCCCAAGGGATGTGAGAACAATCAATGGAGGGATAGAAGATGAGTCACATTTGCTTCCCTTTGCTCACCACCATTTGTGGAGCTGTCTCCAGTAACTATACCACTTCACTCCATCAATTACCACTTTTACCACCTATGTTTTCCCTTGTAGTTGTACCAGGTGAGGGGCAAACACAATAGTTATAACCTAAACTAAGCCAGGCATCTTCAGGCAAAGATTCCTCCCTCACTGCCAGTATTCCTGCTCTGGACTCATTGTTTCTTGACTGTGACAGACACCTCTTCATGTGTGGGATATGTGCTCAGAAATTGATTGTTCTATAAAGCTACCCCCAAACACACACACACACACACACACACACACACACACACACACACACACACACACACACATACATACACTTAGTTTTTCAGTAAGAAAGAGTGAATAGCTCAGAATGAGCAAAAGTGAATGGGTGGTTATTACATTATTTTTCTATCAAAACCAAAAGTTCTCTGTTTTTCTTAAGGAAAATTCCATTTTTTCATTTCCTCAGATTCTAATTTTCTTTATTCCCCTTCACTTTTTACTCAATTGAAACTGTTCTCTATCAAATAACCAGGGATATGATAATTAACAAATATGACGGCCTTTTTCAGTGCTCATACTTCTTTACCTTTTAGCAGTGCTTAACACTGTTGAGCATGCTTTCTTCCTGGAAATTGTTCTTCCCTCTTCTTTTATCTTAGAAGTTTTTGTGACACTGGTCTCTCTTAGTTCTCCTATAACCTTTCTGACTGCTCTTTCCCATGGCTCACTGTCCAATCATGAATTATAATCCTTCTTCCTAATTGTGGGAATTCCATAAGGATCTGTTCTGGGTCCTCTACTCTTCTTTCTATAAGTTTCCATTTGATGATTTCATCAATCACCTAAGTTTAATTACCTATCAAGGCACTGGATAAGGCAGAGAGTAGAGAACTGGACCTAAGGTCAGGAAGACCTGAATTTAAATCCTTCTTTAGGTACTTATTAGCTGTGTGATCCTAGGCAAATTACTTAGCTTATATTTGCCTCAGTTTCCTCTTCTGTAAAATAGATATAATAAGAGAACCTACCTCCCAGGGTTGTTGTGAGGATAAAATGAGAAAATATTTGTAAAGCACTTTGCAAATCTTAAACTTCCCTTTTCCTGTTGAAAGCATCAGTATCCTTCCAGCCACCCAGGTCTGCAATCTTGGCTTCATCCATGACATCTCACTTTATCTCAAACCACATAGGCAATAAATAATAAAATCCCATAATTTCTTTTTTTTACCTCTGCAATACTTCTTGTACTATGCCCTGTTCTCCATACTCATGCAACCACTACCTTCATTAGGAATTTATCACCTCTATTACAATAATCTTCTAATTAGACTCTCAGACTCAAGTCTCACTCCACTCCAATTTTCCTTCCAAACAGTGACCAAGTTGATTTTGGTAAAACACAGGTTATCAACTCAGTTAACTCCAATGCTCTCTATTGACTCTAGGATCAATTATTATGTCACCTTTCAAACATCCTTTTAGAATTTTTCCATTTTTGTGTATGCTTGATAACATTCAAAATTATTAGTATAGTTCTACACACCTAAAATTTATAAATAATAAAAATATATTTGGGGGATTATATCATTAATTTTATTTTTACTGAGAGGAGTACAAACGAAAAAATGTTGATGCTACTGATCTATGGGATGTGTTAGAGGAAAGCTATAGGATTTCTAGAAACATAGGTCCTAGGGCTAACAAAGAATAGAGAAGTTCCTTGTTTTGAAGGATTTTATGTTATTTAAAAATTGTTTGTTTGTTTTCTACATTAAAGTTTCTAATTCTCTCCCCTCCCTGCACTGGAGAAGGCATCATTTGACAAAAAATTCCAATGTATATATTCAACTATTGTCATGGATGTTTAGTTTGTTAATTCTTTCTCTGGAGGTGGGCATTCACAATGATTATTCAACATATTTCTGCTACTCTATATAAGGTTCTCTTGGTGAAGTATTTAAAATCATGAATTATTTATCATTATAACTAACCCATTGAGTATTAAAATTCTTCTAAGATGTCCTTCACAAAATCCAAACAGTCAAGTGACAGATTTCTCCAAATGTTCATATTTGCAGAATTTTACTAATGGCATTTTACTAACTTCATTAATTTTGGAACACTGTAAAGGCACCTTAGTGAAATCCCCAGAAAATGAGACTTGTATCACTACTCATGCTGGAAAATCAAAGGAGATGGAAACAGAACCTGTATAGTACTTGCTTATACATAGTTATTTACATGTCTTCCTCATTAGATTCTGAGTTTCTTATGGGCAGGGTCTATCTGTGCCTTCCTTTGTATCTCCAGTGCTTAACACAGTGCCTGACACATAGTAGGTCTTAATAAATGAATACTGATTGTCTGAAAAACTTATGTTGCCCAGAAAATGGAAGGTAGTTGGATAGGCATCAAATTATTCATTAGTTTATCGTTTTTGGAAAAGCACAATAGATGGAAAATGAATTGAGGAAAGAGTGTCTATGTCAGATAAAATTTGCCAAAATCCACTGGCCTATCACTTATTCCAAACAGACCCACTGTTACAAAATCTTTACTCTCTAATCTCCATATTTTCTCAGTGATGCTGGTTGGTTGCCAACCATAGAACACCAAGTTACCAAAATAATTAAAATAACAAATCAGCATTTCAAGTATGTCAGAAACATTACTAAGCACTGGGAATACAAAGAAAAAACAAAAACCAATATTTTCTTTCAAGGATCTTAAATTTTGAATGGGGAAGATAAATAGGTTGAAAGAAGATATATACAGAGTAAATGGAAGGTAATATCAGAGAGGAAGGCAACAGCATCTGGGAAGACCTACAAAGGTCTTTTGGGGAGCTTGGCATTTGAAGGGAACCTGGGTTTTTATTGAGGAGTTGGGAAAGGAGAAGTTTAGATAGCTACTCAGCCAGGGAAAACAAATGAAGATGGGAGAAGGAATACTGTATGTGAAGAACAAGTAAAGGTCAGTACAATTGTATAGTACATAGAAGAGATGAACATGTCTGAAGAATGGAAAGGTTGGAAGAGGCCAGGTTGTGAAATGCCAAACAAAAGATTTTACATTGATCATTGATCTTATAGGTGATCAGGAGGTACTGCAGTTTATTGAGGATAGAGCTATGAAATGTCTGGACCTATTCACTAGGAATATATCTTTGTCAGATACATGGATGAATTGGACTGGAAAGAAGTCAGAGATAGGGAGATCAATTAGAGAGATACTGAGGCAATAAGGACTTTAAAGAAATGACTGTCTGGAAAGAAAGGGAATACTAAATAATAGATGTAGTGATAGAAAGGACAAGAATTGGCAATGGATTGGATGTATGAGATGAGTGAGAATGAGGAATTGAGGATGACACTTGGGTAACTGCAAGAATGGTGGTGCCCTTCACAGCAAATGGAAATAAAGAAATCGAGAGGGATAAAAATGAGTTCTAGTTTGGACATGTATTTGAGAGCTGCCATGGAGAGAGGAGACATAAGTAATGTCAGGAATGGAGGGAGTAAGCAGGAAGACAAGTATGATGGGAAGTAATATGCAATAACTCAAGAAAAACAGGATGGAGACAGATTGTGAAGTTTCAGAAGACAAACAAAGGAGTGTCCATTGTTTCTTAGAGTCAAGAGTGGGGTCCTGGAGTTTTTTGAGCTGACAAATAATATGATAAGATTTAAGAGTTAGGAATTTCAAGAATTTGACAGCTGAGTGAAGGAACTCAATGATTCCTCAAAAGGTCTGGAATTCAATTTCTTTAGAAACATATCCAAGATCATTCACGATATAGACAGGCTAATAATGTGTTTAAACCTCAACTGTTAAAGAAAGGGCACCTTTAATAAAGTAAGCTCTCAAAATTATACATTTTAGAAAATGAATAAACTTTCCAAATACCATCAAAATAGCCTTTTATACTTTTAAAAACGATGTCAATTCCACAGATCCTCATATATCATTACTTTACATATAGATAGATCCATACTCACATCATTCATTCAACAATTCAATTTCCTACCTAATCTGAAAATAATTTTTCCCTGGCAAATCTTACCTGAAGTCACTTATACATAGCCTCCAGTTCAAAGGATAGATTAGACTATTTTTCTTAGATAGGAAGTGATAGAATTTCTCTGTCTTCTACCTTTTCTAGCCTGCATTTCATTTTCTTGGCTAATCTAGACTGTAAAATCTGTCTGACAGAGGTCAGTTTCAGTGAGGAGTTTAAATTCTGAGTCTTGAAGCCAATACATAGAAATAGGCTCCTTTACTAATTGAAAATCAAGTGGATTTATCTCCCAAAAAAGCCTTTCTCAATTTTGAGGTTCTACCTCGTAATGCATAGAATTTGCACCTATGTCCAAACCTGTGTAATCTTTACACTATCTGACATACTAATTATTCTTAACAATGAATGAGTACCAAAATTTCTTCCTTAGTATTTCCTTAAAAAAGCATTTCAGCTCAAGGCAGTACATCCATCTTATGCTTAAAGCTGAGGAATAAAAAAATAAGATAAAGGTGAAAAATTTTAAAGATTTTTGGAATTTTGAAGATATATTATTAGATTTTTCATTTTTTAAAGTTAAGCAGACTGGTCTATCAGTTGATCAAAAATAAGTATGCTAAGGGTATATCCAAAATAATTATATTGTAACTTCTCTATAATACATGTTCACAAAAAACAACTATAAAATAAATGCATGCATAAATGAGCCATTAGAATGACATTTATTCATCTATGAATACTAATGTGCAGTTACTTCAGCAGTTTTGAAGCAATTAAATTTTTCCTCCCTTTTATTAGATTTGTACTGTGTATAGAGTCTTCTAAACATCATGCATATGGCAGGGGAAAAATTGAATCTGAGACCAAAAATTCCAGGTTTGAATATGTCTGTTGACCCTTACTGTGTGATATACACAGTATATCACACAAGTGATATTGTGTGATATACACAGTATGTAACACAAATGATATACACACAAGTGTAAAGTGGTTGCATGTATTTGGATTTCCATTATTCAAGGTATATATTTCTCTGAGGTGCAATTTCCATAATCTAACAAAATAAGATGACCACAATTTTTCTGGCTCCCATATATGTAGTAAGTGTTAGATAAATAAATTTACATGAAAGCTATAAATGAAAAAGCATTATACATGTGTAATAGCATTGTTGTTATGATAGTGATAATGAGATGAGACTGTTGTACAAATGTATTTATAATAAAGATTATAAACACTTTGCTTACCTAGAGTTATATAATTATGATCATAACCATTTTTTAAATGAGGAATTCACTTAAAAATAGAACTAAAACTCAGATTGTAAGTAATTGCTAGGTTATAGTACAAGTAGCAGTGGAAATACTAGTTAGGACCTGGATCTTCTCAGTTTACTCATTTAAAATGAAAGAATCCAAGATGAACTCAGCTCAAATAGATTTAGATTCTATTAGATTATAAACATGCAAATGAAAAGAAAAGAAAGAAGAGGTCCAAATCCAGGAGCTAGAAATAAGGAGTCAGAAAGGAGAAAAAATCTAGGAAAGCACAAAGATGAGCAATGATAGAAAAGTAGATGGTCCGCAATGGGGAAGGTGCATCAATGAGTTGAAAAGTTGAAAGTGCTATAAAAATAGTATCCATTATACAATATTTAAAATACCCTGAGCCTGTGCAACTTGAAGTATTCTTTTCCTCTGGAAATCGATTTACACTTTTTATAGTGGAACTTAGTTGGAAAATCGGATCTACTTTTCAGAAATGTTTTTTTACAGGCAACTTTATTGGAATGTGCCTATTTCATAAAGTGATCCAGAATTGGAAATTAAAACACCTACCTAGAAAAGAAGAAACTTAAGAATGAAATGGCAAGGACTTTAAGAAAGCAAAGATCAGATTTGGTTTCTAGAGAAGACATTTAAAGAATGAGATATCAAAAAGTTTTAGAATTGAAAGTCTGGCTTTATAAAATATGGTTGGACAGAATTTGGAATGTCTCTTTCTCCTGGGAAATATTTTATGCCCTGGGGGATCTTGGTTAAAGGATCATTTTAATTTTTGCTTCTCTCCTGTATAAGCTATCTTACATGAGCTATCTTTTAATGCACTGGAATAATCATTCACCATGTAATTTATAATTCTTAAGGGAAATGCTTGGAAGAAACTATGAAAAATGACATGACTTTTTTTCCAGGTTGATTTTTCCATAAATGTGCTACTCTGTCATCTCTTTATATTCAGAGACAATGCCTGCAATATGAATTTCAAATGAATACCTTAAGAGGGAAAGGTGCTTTAGAACTGATTGAATTTTCCCAAAGGCTGGTAGGAAAAACTCTTAGAGCAAGTTGCTATTTTTAAGTTTCCCAAATAGCTGAACATGGTGACACCAGCTGAGATACGGAGCTTCATAATTTGTAACTTGGCACTGTTTCCCAACTGAATAACTATGTATAGATTAAACTCTACACTCTCCAAAGACTGCATGTATGTATGTGTGTTTCTGTGTGTTCACCTGTGATAGGAATTTTTCAGCTTTTTATGGGAGATGGGAAGAAGAATAGAAGGTATACATTGAAGATTACCAAGTATTTTATATATTCTGTAGTTATTTTAAATGGAATTTTTCATTTTATGTCTTTTTGCTGGGTTATATTGGTATTATTATGTATTGAAATACTGATTATTTGTGTGGGTTTAAATTTATATCCTATAAGTTTGATGAAGTTAATTGTTTTTACATTTAATTTAGAAAATTAGTAATTTTAGTTACAAAAAGTAATTTTTTTCCTTTTTTACTTATGGTTAGTCCCTCAGTTTCTTTTTATTGTCTTATTAGAACATTCAGAACTTCTTGGTCTATGTGAAATAGAAGTGTTGACAATGGATGAGCAGAAAGTGGTAGCTTGCAGAGAAGTAGGCAGAAGAATAAAGTTTTTTTAAGCTGAAATTAAAAAAAAATAAACTTTTGGCAGCAAAATTTTTACAGACCAGTAGAACTTTATCTCTATTCAATACCAATCAGTAGACCTGGAGCTAGAAAAAACTGAAAACAGCTCAAACTGTAGACTGAAGTTTTAAGCTTTAGGTCTTATAAACTATTTGGTTCAAGATTAGTAGTCATCAGATTAGTTTGGGAGAGCTCAAGTTTCTTCTCAATTTCTTTGTTAACCTTTATTAATACTTTTAATGCTCCAGTGGGTCTGCAAAGTCATTGATAAATTTATTCCCATCAGTAACATAGAGCATAATCTATTCATGCCTGAATATACTATTCCACTCTCCCTCATCCTTCCTAAATTCCTCTGTGTATTGGGGATCTTTTTCCACACTCTCTTGATATCATGAGATTTCCAATAGAGTATAGAGGCTATCCATCAATCACCCTACATTCTTACCATGTGACCAGTATAATTCATATTCATAATTAATGTGAATAATACATATTGTAAAGTGGTTGCATGTATTTGGATTTCCATTATTCAAAGTCATAATTATACATGCAATATATAGTATTTGGTTTGAGTCCACTGGATTTATGCAGTATGAATCAGAATAATGAGACCACTTCCTGGGATTCATCATTCACACTAATCAAGACCTAGCTCTATTTCTTTGACATCTTTTATACCACTTTCCCTTAATGATTATTTGTTTTAATGTGTTGCAGACTTCTCAGCCCATCATGCATCTCTCCATTGACCTATAGCCAATCTTCAATTTCATTTCTTCAGAAACTAGACTGTTTCATACTTTGCAGCCCTAAAAAAATCACTGGAAAGACATTGCTATTAATATATATATATATATATATATATATATATATATATATATATATATATATCTTATTTAAGGAAGAAGTTTGTCATTATTAAAATAAATTTGCAATTTTCCAAATGAAATCCAGCCCATTGTCCTCTTCCTGTTGGATTCTGGTCCAGCTAATTATCCATTTTTGTGTTTGTCAAAGGTGCATGTGTGCATGTGTATGTGTTCTCACACATGTGTGCAAATATGATTGTGTCTGTGAGTTCCACAGGCTGTCTATCTAAGTATATATAGTATGGTTTAAATAATGTGGGGTTTTCATACATTTAATTCTTTTGAATGATTATGATGTAATAAACAAAAAGGCAACTGCAAACAGGAATATCTGAAGGTACTCAACATTTATATGGAACATCAACTTCCTCTCCATTAAATATCCTCTGACATTTGTGAACTTCCTAGGCAAACTGTCTCTTTCTATTACTTGTCTCACTTGATAATAATCAGAAGATTGTTGAATAATGTTATCTCTGCTATTATATCTTTTAAAGAATATTATATAATTTGTACATAGGCATGGGAGTTGCTTTGTTGGAGGACAATTGTTAAGATGATATTTTGCTCTACATTTTTTAACTAGTCAAAAAACAATAAGCACATTGAGACAATTCATTTTCTATATCTTTCATTCAATTGTGTGATAGTAAATATGCATTTTACTGTAGGAAGTAATTTCTAAAACCTTTTCCTATTATCTTTAAATATAATTATCAAAATGTCCTTGATAAATATTTAAACAATTCTCATAATACTATGTTATAGTAAAAACAGGAAAATTGTTTTCTCTTCCCACAAGTGTTATATTCTATAGGAAACTTACCAGTGCACACAGTAAATCTACTGCCTCCAATATAAGCTCTTGATGGCCAATGCGAGTGACTCCCAAGTCTTCCAGTTCCTGGTGGGTAATTCGAAGCAGCTGGTCCCCACTGATCTTTTCCCTCTCAAAGTTCTTAATGTACTGCTGAAGACAGTCATCCAGGCCTATAGAAGGAGAATGAAGAGGAATAAAAGGAAAATATGTTAATTACACAATAAGTGGAAGAAAATACAAATTGAAAAGAATTTAAAATTTTTTGGCTGTGTATGATCAAATGAAAAAACTCTAAGAAAGAGTTGTTGTTTTGACAATTAATTAAGGCTAACGTTTCATGATCCCATTTGAGATCTCTTTGGGGTTTTCTTGTCAAATATACTAGCCTGGTTTGGCAGTTCCTTCTCCAGCTTATTTTACAGATGAGGAAAGGGAGGCATGAAGTGTTAAGTAACTTGCTCAGTCACACAGCTAGTAAGTGTCTGAGGCTGGATTTGAACTCAGAAAGATGAACTTTCCTGACTCCAAGGCTATCACTTTACCCACTGTGCCATCTACCTGCCCCTGAGCAAAAGTGGTACTCCTTAAAAATGGAAATTATGAAAGGAAAGTTACATGATTGAGTATGAATGGTTACCCTTAAAATAGAAATAAGGAAAAGAAAGTTCTACATGTGATTCCTTTGGGTAATTCATTTCCTAAATTACTATAGAAAGATATAAGTTGGAATGTGTTTACTAGTTTAATCTTACTCTTTTCCCCATTTTCCCCCAAATAGGATGCCAGTCATAGTATTCATGAAATGACTGTATTGGTTTAGCAATACTACTTAGGAAAGACTTGAGCAAACCCAGGTTGCAATATCATTGTCAGTATAAAGGCAAATTATAAAGGGTGATGAAGGGACTAGATTAAAAGCTAGACAGATCTGTCTATCACAAAGTCCATTATTATTTTTCAATAAGTCCATAAATTAGTTCACAGTAAGTAATTAATAAATGTTTGTTGATTTGACTCACTTTTTCTAATCAAGGATGACATGCACAACAATTCACTTAAAAACATTATTGAAGATATTCATGATTAGAAAAAGATATGGATGAATTCATTGCAATACTGGGAGAGATTGCATTTACCACCTAAGTGGTGTCCTAGCTTTATAGATATTAATGAAAAAACATAGAAACGTCTACCATGTTGAATAGATCCTATCAAGAGGATTTATAGAAAAAACACAGGGCAAAATCACATAGAAGGGGCAGAGTTGGAGGAATATCCTTAATGATGAAATCCTATATCCATCAGAATATCATTATTAGTTCCATAATTTTCATGAAAGTATCTTTTTCCCATATTTGAAAATTGTGAAAACAGACATGGTAACTTTCTTGGAATTCCTTCACATATACTTAGCCATGTAGTAAAACCTCTGAGTATACATTCTAAATTCATAAATCTTGTAATAAAAGGTTTTAACTCATTTAGCAAAATTTTGTTTCCTCATATGTTAATTCTACACATGGAGAAAATGAGGGTCAGAATAAATAATCTGCCAAATCACTAGATTTGAATACAGAGAGTTAGCTAGGCAACATCCTATATGCTAGGGATTCAAAGACAAAAAATAAAAACACAATAGATCACACCATAAGATGTGAGTCTCAGACTTTCTGACTCTCAGGATGTTATGGCAAATACATAATGATTTGTAAAGCTCTAACTCTGTATGCTATTTCATTTAAATCATAACTATCTAGTTTTTAATTAATGATATTTCCCCTTCTACAATCTTTAGCCAAATTCAAAGCACAATGTGAGAGCCAGTGCTTCTCTTTGTTTTGAATTAATGATTAGCCTTCATGATATTTTAGCTATGATATTAGTTTTTTACTAATCCAAATTTAATTGTTCTTTTCTGTCTTATCTGTGAATTTCTCCTAGTTTTCTGTCTTTAACTGTGTACTTTAGGGAGGAATTCTCATTTTTCTGGCTTGAACAATAAAAAAGGACCAATAATGAGTGTTTATTTTCTGTAGGTGTCGTATTGTCTACAATGATAACATCCTGAAACTGTGCATGAAATAAGGATAGCGCTGAGATACCATATATATTCTGAAATGCCTTTCAAATTTATATAAAACATATAATGATATTCAGTAAGGTTTTAGTGTCATATGAATATTTTTGTTTTCGATTCTTTGAATATTAGTCACCCAACTGAGGTATGTATGCTAGTTCACTAGAAAGTACTCAATGCAAACATTGAAGGTTATTTATCCATCCATCCACAAATAATTCTATGCTTAAAAGTGGTGAATTTGGAGTAATAATCAGGAAAGCTCCTCTCAACAGTGGAAGACAACATACTCATTACTATAACTAAATAGCCAAGAATAAGTCTCTGGAACAATTCACTTATAACAGTTTTGAAACTTTTCTGAATAAGGCCTTTTGATAACTATTCTTTTTTTCACACCAGGGGAAAACAGTAAAATAAGACTGCTTCTGAAAAGCTGCTTATAATGAGGCAACAATAAAATTCAATGCTAGGGAACAGCTTACCATCCTGAACAAGTGAAAAATGGAACAAACCTTAGAGTAATATCTTAGCAAAACAAATTCCTCTATTGTTTCTATCCAGAAATCTATGCCTTGTTCTGCATCCCGAACTAGAAACTGAGGGGATATCCATCAATTCGGAAATGGCTAAACAAATTGTGGTATATGGTTTTGATGGAATGCTAGCATGCTGTAAGAAACTATGAGCAGATTAATTTAAAAAACCTTGGAAAGAACTATGTGAAATACTGAAGAGTGAAATGATCATAAGAGACCAAGAGAATATCATAAACAACTACAGATTAATTATTTGAAGAATAACTTGTAAATGTTCACCTCTAGAGAATGATCTGAAAAAAGAAAACATGAAAGATATAATCTATGTATATATATATATATATATATATATATATATATATATATATTTGCCAGAGGATGTTGGGAGAAAAAAAGGGGCTGGGATACCTGGAAATAAATATTATGAATTAAAGAAACAAAGAATTTTGTCATAGTGGCTCAATAAACCTCAAATGGTAATTTATCTATTACCCCCAATTTGCAAATTTAGAGTCTTTCCTTAAAGTGTTGTACCTCTTTTTCCCCATTCCTTCCTATGAAAAAATTAAGAATGTGCTAAAAGAATTTAAAATTTAACTAGAGGAAAAATTAAAAAAAAAATTAGAGAAAGCCAGAACTGAAAGATACATTAGAGATAACAATCAATGACATTTGCCTAGTGCTTTACATGCATTTTCTCATCTGAGCTTCATGAAAATTCTATAAGGTAGGTGTTATTATCATTCCCATTTTTATAGATGTGGAGAGGCTGAGAAAGTTAATAACTTGCAGTGACTTCAGAGTAAGAGAAAGTGAACCTGAATTACTTCAGGATTTCCTCTTCTCTCTCTCTCTCTCTGCCTCTCTGTCTCTGTCTCTGTCTCTGTCTCTGTCTCTTTCTCTCACCACCTCTCTGTCTGTCTGTCTGTCTGTCTCTCTCTCTCTCTCTCCCTTCTCTCTCCCTCCCCCCTTTCTAAAGCAATCCAAACATGTCAATCACTCACCTCATCACAAATTTCCCTACTGCCTCTAGCATAAAATAGAAAATCCTTAACCTAGCATTTAAGGTCTAACCACAGACTGGTGCTTTTCCATTTTTTTTAGCTTCATTTTTATATCATATCTATTCACTCACATTATATTGCAGACAAAATTGGACTCTGACTTCTGCCTTGAAATCAATACTCCATCTGTGATCAACCATTTGTTAAGCAGTGTGGATGAGAAAAATTGAAAAAAAGCCTGCAGCTATCAAGTATTGTTCACTATTCTGGGTGCTAGAAATGCAAAGAAAAAAATAAGCATTTCCTACCCTCATGAAGTTTCCATTCATAAATGAAGTCTATCTCTTATGCTTGGAATGAATGCATTTTCCTCATCTCCTCATTTCAAAAACCATTCTCTTACTGCAAAGGTTCAGATCAAGTATTTGTTTCCTTCCATCATGCAGCCTGTCTGATTTTACTTGACCAAGTCTCCCTTTTAAGTTATCCTTCCACTCCCCTAACTCCAAGTTTGTCTCTGTCACTTCTTAACTCGGCAAGTATCACTTCTTTATTAATCAAAGGTAAACTCTTTGAGGGAATTATTTAAAAAAAACTCTTTGTATTTCAATTTCTATTATGGTTCCTTGTATACACTAATCCCTTAATAGACATTTGATGAACATTAATGAAATGATAAATTGTATGTGCTTTCATTTATTAATCCATTAGTAAAAATAACATGACTCTCAAAAAGGAGGTCATGGGTTCAAGATGTAGATCAAGGCATACATTTTTTGCATACAGAATATATGGGAATTTGTTTTGTTTGACTATGTATTTGACATAAGAGTTTCCTCCTCTATGGAGAGTGGATGAGGAGGTAAAAGGTAAGAAGAATAGACTAACAAAAAAAAAAGAAGAAAAAGAACTAATAAAAGAAAGTAAATGGAATAATTGACATGTCTTTTTAAAAAATATTAGAGAAGTAAACAGAAGGAAAATGAGAAGCATATAAATATATCCTTATAAAGATAAAAACAAGTTAATCTAATAGATTTTTATGTTCATCCATGTAAATGGAAATACTCACTGTATTTGCTTTTCATTAAATTCAGAATAATACATAAAGTATTTTGAAAATTAAATAAAATGAGAACAGTACCTGTATTCTACTTATCTGACTTTTATTAGAAATTTTTTAAGTCTTCAGCACTATGTAAATATAAACTCTCATCATGATGGTCATCATTACTATTACTATTATTATTGTAGCTTTCCATTGCTGAGAGCAAGAGTGAGATCATTCTTTTAATTGAATTCTTCAAAATTGTAAATAAGTATATCATTTGACTACTTCATTGTCATCAACTAACATTAATTGTATTTAATTTCATTTAATTAATTGCATTTCTTAACAATTGGTTTATACATGACAGGTATGGCTTTCATATAAGTTTAAATATGTAACTTGTAAAACAACTCATGCATTTAAAACTTGAGTAAAGAAGTAGACACTAGGCAATCAAAGAACAAAACATGTTCAATTCATATCTGTAAGTAGAAACTGCTTTGAATTACTCATCATAGCAAAGCTCATTTTATATCAAGAAGGAAGAAGTGGTTTTATATATGTCTATATATATATCATTATAATAAAATATACAAAACCCAAACATTCCAAAACCATATGAGTATGTCAATAGATTCAGAAAAGTCCTTAGCAAAATTCAATATACCCTTATAATAAAGACTCTAAGAAAAAGAGACTGACATTCTTCTCAACATAAAGATATTTGTCTGAAGCCCCAATTTCAAAATGAGATGAAATGAGCAAGATTAGAAATACTCTCACTAAAAACAGGTACAAAACGAGGCTGTTTGTTTTTTTTTTCCAGTTGTATATGACATCTTATTAGACATTTTAGATATTTCAAAATGCCAGAGAAAAGTTGTTTAGGCAATGAACAGTGGGAAGAGGAGTTCACAATATTATTTTCAGATGACAATGACTTAAGTGGAAAATGCCAAAGTCTCCCTAAAAAATAATTGCTGGAGACAATTAATTAATTCAGTGCAGTTAAACACATGATTATAAGACTAGAACAAAGATAAAATAATGTGGCTTAATTAATTTGATTTTTATATACTAGCAGTATTAATTAAGAAAAAATCACAAAAAGAAATCCTGTTTACAATAATACTTGGGAATTAATCTATAAATATCTTTGACCAGAATAAGGATGAATTTAAACTATAGTGATTATAATAGTGGGATGAAAGATAATCAATGTTCATGGATAAGACAGACTAATGTAGTAAAAGGTTCAATATTCCAAAATCAATTAAAATTAATTCATTAATTCATTAAGTTAATAAATTTCATACCAATTGAAAGAGAGGCAGTAGACTGTGGTAGAAAAAAATGGTGGATTTGGAGTCAGAACACTTGGTCTAAACCTCAGCTCTACCATTTATTACTCTGTGTTACTTTGAATAAGTTGTATAATATGAAACTTTCAAGAATGAATAAAAGGATAATAAAATGTATATGGAAAAACAAATTTGCAATGATATTATGCCTCTGCTATTTGGGGAAGGGATGGGATTTGAGCTGATAAAGATAGTCTTACATATTTTTAGACTTTAAACATATTATAAAGATATTTTCATCAAATCCATCTACTGTGGGTAGGGTAAACATTCTTTATTCTATAAACATTCATTTTGTGCTCATTTCATGCACTATATGCAGGCACTCTAATAGGCATTGCTGGGGATACAAAGAAAAAGGCAAAGGAGTCATCATTATGGGACTCACTGCTTAGCCTTTCACATGGAAATTTAACATGAGATACACTATGAAAGTGCAACAAGAGAATTATAAAGTGCTACTTTTACTAAGTGACCTAAGATCCTTGCCAAATCTGTGATTTTATGGTTGTATGGAGGACATAGGAAGCAGCAATGTAAAGAGAATTTGGAAAGCAATAATATAATAATTAGGCAAGCTTGTGTATGGATGGAAGGTCAGTCTTGAAATCATCAAGACCTAGTTTCAATTCCTCTCTTTAATGGACTAGCTTTGAGACCACTTAACCTTTCTGTGTCCCAACAACTCTTACGGAAAAGAAAAGAAAGGCAGCTTAATTTTTGTTGTTGTTAGTGTGTGTCATGGATCTCTTTGACATTCAGATGAAAGCTATGGATCTCTACTCAAAATAATGTTTTTAAATGAATAAAATAAAATGTCTAGAATTATAAAGAAAACCAATTATTTAGACATATGATTATCGAAACATAGTCATTTTAAAGAAAACACTAGTTCACTGACCCCAATTTAAGAACTTAACCTTTTAAAAATGAGGTCATTGTCAACATTCTACAACTAAGAGTTCTTTGCACTAATGAAATCATAGGGTCAAGACTAAAATACATACCTGCATACATTCACACACACTCACAAACACACTCATTATTTGACCACACTCAGATGTTCCTAGGAATCAATGATTTTACTTAAGCAGTAAGCAAATAATCAATTCTGTATTGACAAAATGTCCAAGTGGAAAGAAATAAGACACTAACAAGATGATTCCTCTACTATTAAACCTAATCTCACAATGATTTGAGGTTGATTCATCATACACAAAAGCCTTCTTTCCATCATTCCAAATGTATACAATTCAGGGTTCTTGCATTGTTATATCCATTATCTATACTGATATATATGATGATATATAGTAGTCTCTCAGTGATCGAGAATGACTATTGTCTTTGTGCAGTTTCATCTATGGTGTACCCTGATGTGGCTTTGGAGTCCAAAGGCTGAGGTGCAGAGTTTGTGGCACATGGGGCATGGGACGCCAGTTGTTACGGGAGGTGCGGTTGTGGCCTGGTGTCGGCGTTCACGCGCAGCGGCAAGACGTTGACATCGCTCATCTTCAAAGGTGGTGGTGGCATGGTGAATGTGGGTTCGCCAGCTGCTTCTGTCAGAGGCAGCGAGTTCTAGTTGCTTTGGTGTCATGCCAGCCCACCTCAAGTTGGACTTTAGCTGATCCTTGTATCTTCTCTTTGGTCAGCCTTGTTTCCTGAGTCCAGCTGACAGTTCACCATAGAATACCTGTCTTGGTATTCGCTGTGGGTCCATGCGGATGACGTGTCCAGACCATCGTAGCTGGGTTCTGAGGACCAGGACTTCGATGCTGGTGGAGTTGGCTCTGTCAAGGACTTCCTGATTGGTGAGTCAATTCTACCATCGGATCCTCATGATTGACCGGAGGGAGTGTTGGTGGAATTGCTCCAGCTGTTTCATGTGCTTCCCGTATAGTGTCCATGTCTCACAGCCGTACAGGAGCGAGCTGAGGACCACTGCGTTGTACACTTTGAGCTTCGTCGCAGTGCTTACACCTCTGTGTTGGAGGACTTTGCAGCGCAGCCGCCCAAGTGCCTGGCTGGCCTTTTGGATCCTGGCATTAATCTCGTGGTCTAGGGACCCGTCATTGGTGATGGTGCTGCCCAGGTACTTGAAAGTGTTGACGTTGGAAAGCTGTGTGCCATTGATTGTAATGCACGGCTGGTTAGTTGTCCTCCCTGGTGCAGGTTGGAAAGCACCTCTGTTTTGCTGAGGCTGATAGTCAGGACAAACAGTTTTGTTGCGGTGGAGAACCTGTCCACAATGGTTTGGAGATGATTTTCTTGGTGGGCCATGAGAGCACAGTCATCTGCAAAGAGAGCTTCCAGAATGAGTCTCTCTGTTGTCTTTGTTTTTGCAGTCAGGCGGCGAAGATCAAATAGTGAGCCATCCAGTCGGTATTTGATGTAGACACCCAGGTCTAGATCCATCACAGCATGTTGTAATACTTGGGTGAAAAATAGGTTGAATAGTACCAGAGCAAAGACACAGCCTTGTTTCATGCCATTGGAGATGTTGAAGCGATCGGAAGTCTCTCCACCAGATAGGACTTTCCCCGTCATGTCGACATGAAAGAGCTGGATCAGTTTGACAAATTTTGCTGGGCAGCCGAGCTTGCTGAGGATCACCCACAATGCGTCCCTGTTCACTGTGTCGAATGCCTTTGTCAGGTCTATGAAGAGAATGTAGAGACTCAGGTTCTGCTCAAGGCATTTTTCCTGCATTTGCCTCATTGTGAAGACCATATCAATGGTGCTGCGATCTGGTCAGAAGCCACATTGTGATTCAGGCAGGTTCTGCTCTGAAACAGATGACAGGAGTCTGTTGAGTATAACACGGGCAAGGATCTTTCTGCCAGTGGAGAGTAGTGAGATGCCTCTGTAGTTGTCACAGGCTGCCCGTGAGCCTTTGTTCTTGTATAGGGCTACGATGGAGGCATCTCTGAGTTCTGGGGGCATGTCTTCCTCTTCCCATATGCTGGTCAGTACTATGTGGAATGCCTGGAGCGCCTTTCCATTTAAAGCCTTATACACTTCAGTTGAGATCCCGTCTTTACAGGGTGCCTTGCCTGCACTCATTTGTTTGATGGCTTTTTGGACTTCCTCTATTGAAGGAGGGACATCAAGTTGTTCAATGGAGTGGTTTTGGGGTATCTGGTCAAGGGTGCTTTGGTCGACTGAAGAGGGTCGGTTGAGAAGCTGACTGAAGTGTTCTTTCCACCTGTTGCTGATGCCTTTTTTATCTTTTATGAGAGTGTCACTGTCAGAGGATAGCAAGGGAGTGGTGGTGCGTTTTGATGGCCCATAGACAGTCTTGAGGGCACTGAAAAATTGTAGTTTTTCATATCAGCAAACCGCTGGATTTCTTCTGCCTTTTTTTCCCACCATCGGTCTTGCATCTTCCTGATCTCACGCTGTGCCGTGGCTTGGAGAGACTTGAATCTGTCCATTTTAGGAGCAGAGTTTGGGTTATTTTGCCACTTCATAAAGGCTTTGTTCTTCTTGCTCAATAGGTCTTCAATAGCAGTGTTGTTCTCGTTGAACCAGTCCTGGTGGTTGAGTTGTTTTGGGCCTAGGACTGCCTTTGATGTTTCCTTCACTGCGTCTCTGAACTGGTTCCATTTCTCAGTTGAGCTTCCAGTGAGTGGTCCCTTGGCAGACAGCTTGTCGTCCAGGCAGGACTGGAATGTCTGCAAATAAGATGGATCTCTAAGATGACTCACGTTGTAAAATGCGCGAACTGTCTGGGCATATTTTGGATGGAGAGGTGTAATGCGCATTTGAAGAGTCGCTCTAACCAATCCGTTGTCTGTCCAGCATTCAGCTCCTCTCATGGCTCTGATGATCTTTACATCCTGGATGTCTCGCCAGCATACAATGATGTAGTCAATGAGATGCCACTGTTTTGATCTTGGGTGCATCCATGTTGTTTTATATTTGTTTGCCATTCTGAACACAGTGTTTGTGATGGTGAGTTTGAACTCTGAGCATTTGCTGAGTAGCAGTAGGCCGTTGTTGTTCATTTTGCCCACGCTGTGTTTGCTGAGCACTCCTTTCCATCTTTCATGGTCCTGGCCATCATATATATGATGATAATTATAAATATACATACATACATACATAGGTGTCTATATCCAGTTATCTGTTTCTATCAATAATTTTCCCTGTAATGATTTCTTTTCACCTTAATAATATGGGATGGGACTTCTTTGTTTCTTGTGCTACCAATGAAACATGCCAGCTTGTCTCATCTCAATGGACATCTGTGCCCAATCACCTGCTGGAAGAACTTGTAACTTTTCTTTACGTCAGTATTTTTAGAATGAGTATAACAAATATAGGTCTTATGGAATTCCTTAAAATTATCTATGTTAACAAAATTAGGCCACTATCCTCTGGACAAATTCTATTTTCAGTCTGTGTCTGCCAATTATTCATATACTCTCACATTCCCTCTCCTCCCACCCCAAGAATATCACTCAATTTCAGAATGCCTTATGGCAAGATTTTCTCTAACAGAACATGATATTTTCCTCTTAAAAAGTGCAATGTTATTAAAATTAATATATACAAAATTCCCTGAAGGATTTAACAAACAAGACTCTGTCCCCTTTGACCACAAACTCTGAGAAGTGAGCTTTCCTCTTGTCTTACATGGGACCTGGACACCACAGCACTTTCCAGCCACTATTCTCATTTCACTCCTATGAAGCCCTGGACTCTGCCTCTGGTTGCCCAGGTTTATCTAATAAGTGACATTCTGCCTTAATGTGCCTAGACTTGAGCCCCTGTGCTATGGCAAGGAGAATATATTCTCTTTTCTGATTGCCCTTTTTGTATTATCCCCCCCCCCCGTTTAAAAAGTGAGCTTTTTGAGGACTCTCCCTTAACGATCTTATTTGCTTGTTTCATATTCCCAGAGTATTATGATCTATAACACAGCCAAGAAATGAAAATTAGCCAAGAAATTCTTGCCAAAGGAATTAAAATAGAAGGCCTTCCAAAATTTCTCATGAATTCTCGATCCAAAATAATATTGTAAGTGTTTATATATATATATTTGTATTAATGTGCATCTATGAATGTACCTACATTTCTAAGTGACACCAATGTATCATTTAGTTTACCATTTCTGATTTATGTAACAGAAATTTTCCTTACACAATTACATTTTATGCTGGCATTAGCCAAGAGCATTAAGTTTCCACTGTAAAATTTATATCCCATTAGGGGGCAAGTTTATTATGATCTAGGCTAGACAAGTTATTAGTACAACTAAAATAATGAGGAAAATATCTGTTGTGCGCTTTAAAAATTATCCCAGAGGATATTATTTCTGTAAAAGCTTATTTGCATATATTATATCTCTGAAGCACAACACAATATAAAGTGCTTAAAGATTATTTAGAAAACACTACTTAATTTTTCCTAAAAGTAGAGATGACATGTCTACCAACCTTGATTAGTGCTATCAGTCTTATTATTCACACTATTGTCATCATTGCAATCAATCAAGTAAAAGAATAAACAAGAAAACATCACCTTGGAAAGGAAGAAGGAAAACTATAGATAGAAAAAATTGGTGTCACTTGCCATTAAGCATTTTTACTGCTGTGGAAAGGAAAACTGAAGCAAGTTGTGGACTTACTGCTAATCAGGTGGAACAAACAGCAGTTGGAATGTTAAAGACAAGATATTGACAAGAATGACAGTTGGTGGGGGGAGGTGCAACTGGAAGTAGCAGGTGCTTTCCTGACAAGCTGAGAGAGACTCAAACCCAATCTAGGGAAATCCCAATTCCCTCTTCCCTAATAGAGGTAATATGGTAGGCTGGAAGAACCAACACCATAGATGAAAAAGCACAAAGACAATCGTCATCCTCAGTTACCGAGAGACTACTACTACTACTACTACTTCCCTAATACCTCCCCAATCCAAACTTGTTACTAAAATTCATCTTTATTTAAATAAATAAATGCAGTCAGATAAGAGGACTACCGTTTCAGGGGACATAGAGGGAGCTGAAGCTCAGGACAGCCATTCAACTATAAATGGTCCTTATTGGACTCCTGCTGGGTGACCTTGGTCGGGAAAGGCTTGTTCCTCAGGAGGGTCAGTGCTTACCTGCTCTGGGATATTTTCAGCATCAATTCATAGAGAAGACATCCCCTCAGGCTATCTTAGTTGGCCCATTTCTTGGGAACCCCATTTTTCAAAAATAGCCTATAAGCAGGGGGCATCTCTCTCCTTTTACCTCACTGGCAGCCATATTCCCTCTTTCTCTTCAACTCTTCCATTCCCTGTTACAAAACCTTCTGTATCCCCTGTTCTTCAATCCCCAAAACATTTTCCCTATAAGTATTACAGTTTTTGGCAGTGCCAGCTAGGTTTTCCAACCTATTTGTCAAGAATTTGGGAAGAAGAAGGCAGTTGTAAGTTCCAGGGAAGTTTCAGAGAAATTGGGCCTACATACATTTCAAAAGCCTGTGTGACTGTGGAAATCAGCCATTTTGAGAGCAGTGTTGAGTGCAACTAATCTGCCTAGCAACACCGCAGCCAAAAGAAACCACTCCTTCTGAAGGGAAGAAGCAACTCTTAAAGGACTTAAAAAAACATTTTTTTTCTGTTGCAAAAGGCTTTTCAAGATACAAGGCGGCAAAAAAACAATTACTTGCCATGGGTTGATTGGACATTTCTTTTATATGTTTTACAACTTATTTTTTGTCAAGATTCCAGATTATATTTATTTTCTGCTTAACATCTATGAAATCTTTCAATGGCTGAAGATTAATAATTAATAATAAATAATAAAACAAATAACTGTAATATTATGGAAGGTTTTGTAACAGGGAATGGAAGAGTTGAAGAGAGAGAAGGAATATGGTTGCCAGTGAGGTAAAAGGAGAGAGATGCCCCCTGCTGAGAGGCTATTTTTGAAAAATGGGGTTCCCAAGAAATGGGCCAACTAAGATAGCCTGAGGGGATGTATTCTCTATGGACTGATGTTTAAGATACCCCAAGCAGGTAAGCACGGACCCTTCTGAGGAACAAGCCTCCTTGTAGACCAAGGTTGCCCAGCAGGAGTTTGGGTCCAATAGGGACTGTTTATAGTTGAATGGCTGTCCTGAGGTTCAGCTCCCTCTATATCCCCTGATAGTCCTCTTATCTGACTGCAGTTATTTAAATAAAGATGAATTTTAATAACAAGTTTGGATTGGGGAGGTATTAGGGAAGAGGGAGTTGAGATTTCCCTAGATTGGGTTTGAGTCTCTCTCAGCTTTTGAGCTGAGACCAGGTCTAGCAGGCTGGTGGAGGGTTTCTTTTATTTGTGTCTATGTTAATCTGTGCTAGTTTTCTGAAGTTCAAAGTCTTAGCAATAGACAGCAAGAGGAAGAAAAGCTCTGACCTTAAGAGCTGGTTGGGCCTGTCTCTTAGGGCTGATGCCCCTAAAGACTGGCCTTATCATTCAAACTGATTCCCTTAAGTCCTTTTGTTTGATGACATGATCACAGGAATCCAGGTAGAGCACACAGTTGGGAAAATCAGGAATAGAGGCACTTCTACCCAGAGACACAGAGAGAGGCTCCTTCCTGTCCAAGGGCCAGAAAGCCAGAGAGCCTCAGGAGACCAACTGCCACTCCCAGTTGCACCTCCCCCCACCAACTGTCATTCTTATTGTCAATATCTTTTCTCTAACATTCCAACTGCTATTTGTTCCACCTGATTGGCAGAAAGTCCAAAACTTGCTTCAGTTTTCCTTTCTACACTGTTTCTCTTACATTTATGAGTAGTGGTATTTTATTTCATTTTATTTTTTTAAATTGATCTTTATTTTATGTATAGTGTCATTTTAGCCCTATTCTACTAAGGATAATCCCCAGGTGAAGTCTGGTGTCTGGCATACACCAAATAGCAAAGGGACTATACAAACTAATGACTGCTCTCATCTAACTTCTCTTCAGGCCCTCAACTGACTTCCCAATTCACAGAAATGGGTCAGAGCCTGAGGCACTATACTGCTACCAGGTGGAGACAATAGAGAAGAAGAAAAATAGAACAGTAGGAAAAGTCCTGAATTTGGAATTAAAAGACTTAAGAGCTCTATTCCTGTCTCTTTCTAGTAATGTGACCTTGGGAAAATCACATGCTATCTATGGTGTTATTTTCTCAACTGTAAAATGGGGATGAATATACTTGTGCTATCTATCTCACAGAGCTGTTATGAGAAAATTGTATTGTAAAACTGTAGGGATTCAGAAACATGAGAGCTCTTGTAGGGGAATGTGGGAACTCCTGGTCTTGAATATTATTGTGCTTTCTAAGGCAATGAAACAAACCAAAACAACAATAAATTTATGAAACTCCCCCAGTATAAGCCAAGGTATAGTTTTCCAATCATAACAAAGATCTTTCGTCACTAAGAATTCTTTTAAATTTAGATATATTGGATACTATACTAGATTTGGGAATTAGGGAAGTATGTATTCAAGTTTTGCTTTTGACATTTAGTAGTTTTGTGATCAAGGATCACATTTATCCTTCCTTATATCTAGACTACTCTAAACTGAAAGTTATTTGTAATTTGCATTGGAGTAGAGATTCTGGGTCCTTACCATATTAAGAACTAATGTATTTTTAAAGAAATATTTTAATTATAAAAGGAATGTCCAACTGTAGTCATTATGTAATAGCTAAAAGTAACCCCTTTTTCAAACCTATGAAAATAATCCTGAGATCTTGGATCCTTGTTTTAAGCAAACAAACAAAAGACTACTTAATTCATGTCAACAATACACACTGATACTATCATTTTCTTGAGCAATGGAGCCATAATCAGGAGCTATTCTGTTATTCCCATTATTTCAACATACATAATTCATATGAAACAGAGGACCTGATTTCAAATGCTATCTCTGTCAATGACTAACATTGGACAAATCATCTCTCCTCTAGGTTTCAAAGACCTCACCTGCAAAATGAAGGGGTTTAGACAAGGTGGTCTCTAAGGTCTAAATCTGTGAAACTACCACTTTTTGCCAGGAATCTATATTAGCTTTTAGAAGCTATTTACAAAGTGCCGAGTCATAACTTAATATGTTGTAGGTCTGCATCTGACATTGATGCTAACCCACTATTTATTTGACCTTAATGCTGTTCTGGTTCTTCTGATTTAATTATTGCTTGGTAGCCTACTTTCATAGGCTACAGCTCACAAGAAGAAAAGACAGATATGTCAATACTGTCTTCTCCCATATCTCCGTATCAGACAGCTGTCAAGATGATGTTTAATGCAAGATTTAACTTAGGTACATCACATACATTATTTACTAATGTGATCTTATCCTAGAAAAGTATTTTCTAATTACTGTAATGACTGAAAGACTAATTAGTTATTCTCCTGGGAGACAAGAGTAAGCAGGGAGGGAAGGAAAAAAGAAGAGCGCTGACCCAACATATGCAATGCCTTCATACCATACAAAGCGGTGTCCAAGAAACTTCATGACTAGGGCAATAAGAGTCTCTATTCATTTCTCCTCCTCCTAGGCTTTTTAAAGGTTTGGTCACTGCCTAAATGCAGCTGTGCAAACAGTCTTCTGGCCAGCCATTATTCAATTTTACTCTCAAATCCTCCCTTTTGTGAACTACAATGAAAAGACCAAAAGGAATGCACAATTTGCATTCACACACACAAATTGCTCTGAAACTTTACACAGCCTCTACACGGATAGTGGTAAATCAGTCGAGTGAAAGAGAACTAAGACACAAACTGAATGTCTTGGACAACCAAAAGATTAAAAACATAATGAAAGCGATTTCTCTTGGCCTGAAACAAGTAGCAATGAAAGAAGAACTATGGAGATAAACATGATTAGTGAACTCCCTAAAAATTGTAGAAGACCTTGCATGTGCATGAGACTTGTAATATAAAGTCTATGACAATGTTAATGCATCTCTCTTCTTAAGAGTTTTAACCATTCTGATTAAGAGATGGAGAAATAATTGCTCCCTTTAATGAATCAGTGATCCATATAACAACCTTAAAGACTGGACTACTGGATTCAGGGTTACTTCTCAAGCTTATGAAAGAATTTTGCCAGGACCTGAGGTGAATCAAATATTCTTTTTTTTCTAAGAAAAGAACAGGAAACATTAATAAAAAGTTATAACGTAATAGATAACTAAAAATATTTTTCCTAGTCAATAGAGAGCCGGGAGCTAAATTCCCTGTAGATTCAGTATTAACAAAAGTAATGAACACTTAAGAATAATTTGGGTCACTCAATAACAATAAAACACTCTGTCCTCTGTATCAGATTCTGACCTCCCTGAGGCAAAGAAACATAACAGGTAAAGACTTAAAAATAGAAACTTACATCTCCCTTCAAAACTTAGTCATGGCAGGCATGTGTTCACTTCATTTAGAATCTGAGCTGAATGTATGACCTTCCACACCTTTTTAAAAATCCTTTTATTATATGAATTTCACTTGGAAAGTGGGATAAAAAATTTGTAGCTGTGTCAAAAAAAAAATCCAGTGATGCAAAAATAACGAATAGAAAGTAAAAATGATGCCAGCAAAGCTTGTATATGCAGAGTAACAGAGCAATTGTCCTTGAAGACGTCTGATTTTTTGTGTAGTAATGTTACATCCATGTGGGTTTTCTTCTCTCTGCATTATGTCTAACTAATATTGTTATCTACTTTCTAACACAGTATGCGTCAGCTATGAAGATGAGAAATGCAACCTTGGACAATTGATGAATGTTTAAATTTGAGATACTTTCTGTGTGATTTATTCTCCTTAATCTTTGCTCTCTTCTGACAGTTCTTGAAGAATCCAAAATGTTGCTACATTTTGCAATTTGTACTAGGAATAACTCTAAATCGAGATTCCTAAAATTGAATGACTTGTCCAAAAACGTCAGTGGGAGGTGGGTAGCCTCACAGCTTGATCTGGTGAACCCTCTCATTTGTAAAGGGTTTACTTGGGAGTGTGTTGAAGAATAAAACCAAAGGAATAATTGAAAATCAAGCCTCTTATTCAATTTGATCTGGAAGGAAAACTAGTGGGAACATATTGTGACACTTGTCATCTGTCTCTTGAGAGCTGGTCTCAAAATAAAGTATCCTCATCAATTTAGGTCAGAAGTTCTAAATCTTTCTTGTGTTGTGGCTCCCTTTGGTAGTCTAGTGAAGTTCATGGACTCCTCAAAATAATGATTTTAAAATCATAAAATAAAATCCATAGGATTACAAAGGAAACCAATTTTGTTGAAATAATTTTTTTTCTTTCTATTCAAGGGTATAGATTTTATGAAATCTAGGGTCTGTGGACCCCAGTTAAATAATGTGCATCTTTAAGTTTTTGTTTTCTTCTCACAAGAATGATTTACTAGTTTGTGTACATATCAATAGCAGTTTGGAGACAATGTAACATTTCTGTTAATTCTGTCAGGTCCTTATGTGGCTCAGTGGATACTGAGGGAGACCTGGACTTGGAGTCAGGAAGATCTAAGTTCAAATCCAGCCTCAAACACTTATTGGCTGTGTGACCCTGAACAAGTTACTTAGCTTCTTTTCATCTCAATTTCCTCATATGTAAAAATAGAATTTTCCTCCCAAGATTGCTATGAAGATAACGTAAATTATTATGTGTAAATCATTTATGCACTTTGAAATGCTATAGAATTCTAGCTAGCTAGTGGTAGTATATTACAGTATTTAGGACTTAAAGGGAAGTGGTTTCTCCCTTTTTACTTTAGTCCTTAGGGCCCGGCACATAGGACTTTAGGGTATTTGGAGGTAAAAGGTGGTATCAAAAGAAATTTTATTTTATACATTTGTAAGTATGACAGCACTTACTTTATAGGGTTGTTGTGAGAACAAATGAGATAATACGTGCAAAATCTATTGTAAACTTTACTGCCATATATATATGTGTGTATATATATTATATATAAAACCAATACAGAACCACAAATATGATATTAACTATGTCTATCATCTGCAAGGATCTTGATGCAAAGTACATGTTACCATTTTTTTAAATTTAAATTTTGCATCAAAGGATGTCAATGAGACATGAGCAACCGTGATTCCAGTAAAATTACAAAGATGCTTACAAATGAATCATAATGAATTTAAATATAAAACTCTTTAAATTTACAGTAATAATAATAATAATAATAATAATAGCGAACACTTATATATCACTTACTATATACCAGGCACTGTGCTAAGTGCTTCACAAATATTATCTCATTTGATCTTCACAAAAATTCTAGGAGATAGATGCGACTCTTACCCCTATTTTACAGTTGAGGAAAATGAGGTAAACAGGTTAACTGACTTGTCACACATGGTCACACTGCTAGTAAGTATTTGAGGCTGTATTTAAACTTGGGTTTTCCTGACTCCAGATCCAGCACTGTATCCATTGACCCACTTGCCAAATTGGCTGCTAAGCAAAAACACAGTAAAAGAAGAAATGTGATGGTCTAAAAAAATCCCCCATAGATATGGGCTTATGGAAGTAAAGTTATTGTGAGCTGTCATATCTAATATCTTCACTAATTATAAAATATGTTAAAAGCAGGCAGTTTCACCCTTTACCATAAGTTGTTTGTAAAGTTACATTACCTGTAATAAAAGTGCTTTGAAAACAAAATTATTTTTTAAAAAATTAGGATAGTAATTTTTAGGCATTATTATTTAATATTAAATTTTAATATATATATATATACATTGCTTTTAGAAATGAAATATTCTTCTATTGTGAATATTTTTTAAACCCTTACCTTCCATCATGGAGTCAATACTGTGTATTGGCTCCAAGGCAGAAGAGTGGTAAGGACTAGGCAATGGGGGTTAAATGACTTGCCCAAGGTCACACAGCTGGGAAGTGTCTGAGGCTGAATTTGAACCCAGGACTTTCTGCCTGGAGGCCTGACTCTTAATCCACTGAGCTACCCAGCTGCCCCCAATTGTGAATATTTTGAAAATTATTGAGCCAGATAATCCCTAAGATCATTAATGGCTTGAAAGTGCTATAAATCTGTGAAGGTTTACAAAGATGGATTGTGGTATAATGGACAGAAGGTAAGTCTTGGAATCAGGAAGGCTTGAATTCAAATCTTATCTTTGATACAGCTTGGCTATCTGACCATAGATGTGTCGGGTAATCTCACAGTGTCCTCAGAGAGCCCTCTAAGAGTATCACATACAGAGCAAGTGGCAAACTGTAACAGTGGAGGGACTTTCCACACTGACCAAATCTCAGGTCATTCATCCCAAAAAGAAAAATGGTGTGTTTAATTTCCAGGCAACCCAATAAATCAAAATCTGTATTTAGAAACCTGATAAATTATGGAGTAATTACCCACAAAAGGATTCATTACATGCTTTTAAAAATGCTAAATCCCTTTCATATGCATTTGGGTTTACAAAAGCTTGATTTAGATATTACTTTTTCAGGAACACAACTATTTCACATATTAAGGGACAAGTAATAGCATCATTTGAAATTTCCCAAATTTAATTTTCTTTTTTTTTTTGTCAAATCAAAGGACTATGTCAGTAGAAGCAAAATTAAAAAAAAAAACAAGAACAATCAAATAATGGTTTTTCTTAAAGTTCATGTAGTCTCCTTGTTCATGAGAATTGTTTCATTTTTTTTAATGGTATCTTCAGAAATATGTGCACTGTTTGGCACATGAAAAGATGCTTTATAAATACTTGTTGATTAATTAATTATATAGAGTGATAAATCTTCCTCCTTTTAGAAGGAAAGCTTGTATCCAAAGTGGAAGCTCAAGCCCCATGACATGACCTCAAGAGATGTGTGATCAATTAATATGAGAGTCAGATGATGGATGACATCTTATCCTTCCCACAATCATAGTGTTTGTCTCCAACACAACTACAATCACCCTTCAATCACTGCAGTCCCAAACTGATCCCACTCCACCCTCCTCTATAATTATTTCCAACTATCTCCCTTCAAAGGTGAGAATTAGCCCCTCAGGACAATAGTAACTTAACTTCAACCTGAGCACCTATTGAAGCAACAGCATCATTTTCATTGGGAAAATCCTTTCCTTCTCTATCCCACCCCCAACATATTCACCATGAAAAATTACTTAAGTGGTGCACAATTTTTTAAAAAATGGAAATAAAAATTCTAGGCAATGGTAGGCAATGACTCTGTTGCTGATTAAATTCTCTTTCAACAGAAATAAATCAAGTTCTTGGATGTAAATTCTGATGATATTTTACCACCCTGAGATAAACTGTCCAAAACCTAGGGAGATCAGCTTGATCTGAAGCAAAAGAAATGGCTAATTGTAAACATGAAATAAAAAAGTTTGTCATAATCTTGATGAAAAGAAAGAAATGGTTATCAGGTTTTCTGGAGCATAATGTACTTTTTTATACATCAGATGTGTTTTCGTATCTTTGTTAGAAAAAAAAATGGTCACATTGAATTTATTTCACACCTACATGCAACAGCATAGATTGGGAAATACTCATTTACTCTTTTTTTATCTCTGTCCTCCTATTATCTATTCTGAAACAATTGCCACAAAAATTACATTTAACATTTTTTTCTTTTAAATTGTGGATAAAAAGTTAGTCTCAATGTCTTGAAGACCTAGATTCAAATAGCATTTTTGACATATTGACTGTGACCTTAGACACATCACTAAAGTTGAATGCTCTGAGCAACTTTCTAAGACTGTAAGATACAGAAAAAAAGTTACTGATCCACATTGATGGAATTTTCTTGACCAGGACTTCACTATATCTATAGAATCAAAGTTCTTATCATATTTTAAATCATAACAATCAACTTTCATAATTTGTCTTTGAAGCAATTTTAAAATCCTTTAAATTATGGTATCTTTCTTTCTACTTCTATTTGTATTCTCATTTTTTTTACCATTGCTTGATATGGTGCCTGGCACACAGTAAGCATTTAAGAAATGCTCATTGACTGCTAAACAATATTGAAGTCTGATCTAATTCTAGGATGGTGGCTTTTTAGTTCATGGTTTCTTTTAAATGACTACTATTGATCACAGCCAAAATGATGTAGAAGTAAATAAATTTTGGCACAAGAATTACTCCTATCATACCAAAGAAAACTTTTTGCTGTGTTCAAATTATGGTATTTTGCCTAGTTAGTTTTATAAAGATTAGGCAATTTATATGAGACGCCATGGTGCCACGACCTATCAGAGTGGTTACAATCTAATGGAGGATAACAAGGTACCGAGAAATAAACAGTCTAGTGGAGCTGCATGTCTTGATATTCATAAATGGGGCTTTGACATAAGTGGTATTGTAAAGAAGGATGGGGCACCAGTTTGGTGGATAACATAAGAAAGAAATGGCGCATGAAGAGTCCCAGAAGTAGGATGTATTTGCTTTGCATGTGTGCACAAGGCATGTGTCAAGTAAATTTATCTGGCCAGATCAGGAAGCATGAATGCATTTTTATCCCTTACTCTCACCAATACATCTTAATAATGTGGTGAAAGATTGAAGGTACATCAAATCACATACCCCCATCTAAAAAAAGCCAAATAAATACTAATTACAGGACCTCACTCTAACACATGAACACATTTAAGGATAATAGGAAAAAAGTCAAATAAAAGAAAGAGAAAGGGAAAACATTTTTAAGCCAACCTACTTTGTCTCTTTGGCATGCCTAGGTGAATGGGAAAGGGCATTACCTATTTAGTGTTCTTCTAAGTAAAATGCTTTGTAGAACTAAATTCAACATATATATATATATATATGTATAGTATACATATTTATTTAAGCTGGTATTATTCTATCTAGTCATTATATACATATTTAAACATGGAAGAGATAAAAAAGTAACAGGATGCAATTAGTTTCTATCTTAAATTTATTCATCTGTTTCAGGTACTCACTCTTTTGTTACCAGACTCCTCAATTAATAAAAGGTTGCAGGTTTAAAACAACACATTTCTTAGGTTTTCAAAAAGTCTAGTGTCTCCTCTAGAAGGTCTATTCTTTTGTCTAGAAGAAGGGAGGAAGGTAAAGACATTCCCCAAACTCACCAGAAATCATTAAATCATTTAGGAAGAAACTCAGATTAATACTCATGTGTATTATCAACACTACTTACCAAAGCTGTCACTTCACTAATGGAATCCTTAACAACAAAAAAGGATGAGTTTTCATTTTCATTTTTCCTTAGTTTAATTTATAAATAATTAGCTTAAATTTAAATCAATCACAAATAATAAGTAAGAAAATCACTCATATTTTATGATTCAATGATATTTTACTTAAGGGTATTTGAGTATTTTAAAGATAAAAGATATACAAATCAATTTCAAAATAAACCTACTTCCAAGAAATGTTGGAGATTACCCGTTATACTCAGAAAACCACACCATTAGTGTTCATCATTCTACAAGAAATTGAAGTGTCTACTTAAAAATGAACTAATCATCTATTTCCAACTTCAGTAAATCATTTAGTTAGGATTCTTCAAAATCATAAAGTTGTGGTTGATTTTTAAATAAGGAGAATAAATAACCATTATCCAAGTAGAACACAGTATTGCTATGATGCTTTGGTTTCCAATCATCAGTGCCCAGATCACAAAATCTGAATGTTACAAAGTACTTATTAAGGTTTTTTTTGCTTATTTGTTGTGTTAATTCTTAAGTATTGATATTATTTCAAAATATGTTAACATTTCACTTCAATCTTGAATCATCTTTAATATACTCCAACTTTTGAGAAGGGCAAAGAAACACAGTCACATTCCATTATGTTGTCCATTTTTTTATAGCACACACTTATGAGCCATTATGTAGACAGCTCTCTCTTTATCTCTGTTTCTTTCTTTGTGTCTTTATTTCCCTCCAAACTCCACACAGGACATTCATCAGTCTGGCTCCTAGCTACCTTTCCAGATTCATTTCCCAATTATTCTCTCTGATATAGTTTATAGCCAACTGGTCTACTTAGTATAAAAACATGACAATCCTTCTCTTGTCTTGGAACCTTTGCACTGACTTTACCCCCAAGTTGGGAGTGCACTCCTTCCTCAGTCATTTGTTAGAATCATAGATTCCATCAAGTTTCCACTCAAGCTATACATTATATGGCACTTTTCCTGATTATCAAAATCCTACAATGCCCTCTCATCCTTAACTCATTTTTACTTTGTATATATTTGAACTGCTTCTCTATGTTCATACTGTCTGCCACCTCTTTTATTTCCCCACTCTAACTTGGAAGATTAATTTTTTTTCTCTTTATAATTTTATTTTTGGTCATATTGTTTAATTTCCAATTAATTTTTGATTTGGCTCTCCATGTACCCTTACTAATCATTATTTTTATTGCCTTATGATCTGAAAAGGTTGCATTTATTATTTCTGCTTTTCTTCATTTGTATGCCATGTTTTTATGACCTAGTATATGGTCAATCTTTGTGAATGTGCCATGTGGTGCTGAAAAGAAGGTGTATTCCTTTTTGTCCCTATTTATTTTTCTTCATATGTCTATTAACTCTAATTTTTCTAAGTCATTCACCTCTTTTACCTCTTTCTTGTTTATTTTTTTATTAGATTTATCTAAATCTGATAGTGGTAGGTTCAGGTCTCCCACTAGTATAGTTTTACTATCTATTTCCTCCTTCAATTCTACTAGTTTTTCCCTTAGAAATTTGGGTGCTATACCATTTGGTGCATACATGTTGATTTTTCCTCATTGTCTATACTCCCATTTATCAGGATGTATTTACCTTCCCTCTTCCTTTTAATCAGGTCTATTTTTTACTTTGCATTTGTCAGATATCATGATTACAACTCCTGCCTTCTTTCTATCAGTTGAGGTCCAATAGGTCTTGCTCCAACCTTTACTTCTGACCTTGTGGCTATCTACCCACCTTATGTGTGTTTCTTGAAGACAACATATGGTAGGGTTTTAGATTCTAATCCACTCTCTTATTTGTCTACATTTTATGGGCGAGTTTATCCTGTTCACATTCAGAGTTATGGCTGTCACTTGTGAATTCCCTAGCATTTTCATATCCACTCATAGTTCTGTCTTTTCTTCTATTGCTATGTCATTTTAAACCAGTGGTTTTCTTTTAACCAATCCCCCTAATCCCCTCCCTTGATATGCTTCCCTTTCTGATCTCTCCCTTTTTGGTCCCTTCTTGGTTTTTTTTTTAGGGTCTGTAAGTTCCCTCCCCCTTCTCCTTCCCTCCTTTTTTATACTTCCTCCTCCTTTGCCCCCTAAGTTTTACCTTCTCCCTTACTCTGTAGAATAAGATAGAATTCAAGATCCCAATGGATCTAGATGCTCTTCCCTCTCAGAGTTGATTTCTCTGAGAAAAAGGTTTAAGTATTCTCTATTAGCACTCTCTTCCTCTCCTTCTTATAAGAGTATTCTTCCCCTCCCCTTCCCATGTGTATCTTTGTGTGAAAAAAATTATGCTATTTATTTTGTTTCTTCAAGGATCTCCTGGTATCCTCTTCGATTCTCCCTCCTTTTTCTTTTTTTTTAATATCATCTTTTAACCCTTTATATCCCGATCTTTTCCTATGAGTGATTCTTCTAATTACTATTATAATGAATAGTTTTTGAGACTTACAAATAACATTTTCCCCATATATTAATATATATAATTTGATCTAATTGTAGCCCTTAAAGAAGAGATTTTGAATACAAAAATTTTTTCCCTCTTTTCCCTCTTTTTCTTATTTACATGTTTCTCTTGATCTTTGTGTTTGGATATCAAACTTTCCAATTAGTTCTGTCTTTTCTTTATAAATACTTGGAAATCTTCTATTTTGTTGAATGCCCATACTTTCCCCTGGAAGTATATAGTCAGTTTTGATGAATATCTGATTCTTGGTTGAAGACCCAGTTCTCTTGCCTTTCTGAATATCATGTTCCAGGTCTTGCGGTCCTTTAATGTGGAAGCTGCCAGGTCTTGTGTGATCCTGATTGGTGCTCCTTGGTATCTGAATTGTCTCCTTTTGGCTTCTTGTAGAATTTTCTCCTTACCTTGAAAGCTCTGGAATTTGGCAATTATATTCCTGGGAGTTGTCTTTTGAGGATTTAGTGTAGAGAGTGTTCTATGAACTCTTTCAATGTTTATTTTGCCCTCTTGTTCAAGAACATCAGGGCAGTTTTCTTGGATGATTTCTTGTAGTATGATGTTGAGATTTCTGTTTATTTCTGGCTTTTCAGGTAGACTAATGATTCTCAAATTGTCTCTCCTTCCTCTGTTTTCTTGGTCTGTCACCTTGTCAGTGAGATATTTTATGTTTCCTTCTATTTTGTCAGTCTTTTGGATTTGCTTTACTAATTCTTGCTGTTTTGCAAGATCATTGGTTTCCAGTTGCTCAATTCTGGTCCTTAAACCCTGGTTTTCTGCTTAACCTTTTGATTTTCTGCTATGATTGTTTGATTTTCAGCTATAATTTTTTGATTCTCTTTTGGTTCAACATTTCCCACTTTTCTTACCTGTAGGCTTCTATCTTTTTGATAATCTCTGATTTAAATTCTTCCAGAGCTTGTGGACAATTTCAATTTTTTAGAAGGTTTTGTTTTTGTTTTAATTTCTTCCTGTATATCCTCTGTAGCCCAGATTTTTCCTCCATAAAAATTTTCGAGGGTCACTGTCTTCCCCCCCCCCACCCTTTTTGGAAGGAGTTTGGGGCTCCTCTGCACAATTAGCCATCACTGTGGAGGATTTACCTTCCATTTTTAGTCAGATATCTGAGTCAACTGGGCAGGCTCTCTGTTTATGGTGTTAAGGAGCAAGGATTTTGCCTGAGGCAAGCTCTTGAATCTCTGCAGCTTCACTACCTTCCTGGGGGTGCCTATGGTCTGCGCTCCCTCCACCTGCCAGGATTTCGGTTGTAACTGCTCTCAGGTGTAGGTCCTTGGTGGTCTTTGTCAGTTCCTAAGACCTAGAGATGTCCCTGCTCACTCCAGAGGTTCCTCTTGCTCACTCACTGATTCTGGCATGCTGGCTCTGACTATGGCTCCACAGGTGGGTAAGATTAGGGTAGATCAGCTCACATTTGGGTGGGAGATTTCCCCCCTCCTTATAATGTGGAAATGCCCAAATCCAACATACCTTCAATGCTTCACCCTAATATAGAGTCCCTTCATTCTTATGGCAATGGTTTTTTTGGGGGGTCTTTTTAGGTTGTCTATATTGGTGGGTCTGAGGAGAGGAAGTGTCCCACATCTAGACTGCTGCCATGCTTACCTGGAATTCCAAGCCTAATTTCTTAATGGTAGGAATTATTTCATTTTGTCTATTTTGTCTTTATGTCCCCAGAGCCTAACACTGTCTGACACATAGTAAGTGTTTCATAAGTGTTTGCTTGATGAATCACAAATGGTTTTTACTCTTTAGCTACTATAATTCTTTCAAATAATTAAACTATTTTTGTGCTCTGGCTTAATCGAAATTGTTTCTACACCTTCTAAGTTATAAAAAGGTAATCCACAATGAATGATGATGGCATGCTAAATACTTTGTTATACAACATTGTTTTTGCTTAAGTATTTATTATAAATGCCTTGCAAACAAAGGCTTGTCTAACCTTTGTTTGTAGAAGTAGCAATGAGTTTTAAGTGAAATCTAGTGTAGGACCTAAAACAGAAGTATGAGATTTCCTTATTTAGAGTTAGTAAAAGTGAACTATAGGACAAATTCTACAAAATGTTAAGTACCCAAAAAGATAACTAGCTAGCCTTATTTCTTTTGCTTATGTAATAATGGTCATGATAACAATAATTGCTCTCCTAATATTTACTTTACACACACAACATTATTTCAAGCTCACAATTATTCTGTGAAGTAGGTAATGCTTTACCATTTCATCCATTTTACGAATGAAGATTCTGATATCTCAAAGAGCTAAAACAATTTTTAAATGATGCAATTGGGAATTCAGGCCATCTGACTCCAAATCCAATACACATTCTCTTAAATCATGCTATCTTCCATATTTTATTATTTGATTTAATCCAGTTCAATAAGCATTTGTTAAATTCCTGTCATATGCAAAGCATTGTGCTCCAATCTAGGGTGGAAAAATATGCCCTGATCCTGAGCATGTTATTTCATGCTTATAATCTAGAATAGGAGTTTATGAACAACAACAAAAAAAAAAACAATAGTACTTTGACAATTGTATTTCAATATAATTAGTTTCTTTTCTAATTTGCTGTGGTTTTTTTATGTATTTGAAAACGTTATTCTTAAAATGTGTGTATAAGCATCATCAGTCTTCCAAAGGAGCTTATTATGACACACAGTTTAAGAACCAAAAGGTTCCTTCAAAATAAAGGCTTTAAGTGGAAAAAAAGAAGCACACAAATATGATACAAGAGAGAATAATTTACTATAATTTGAAAAGAGAGACATCTATGCAAAGTTCTATAAGATATTCATAAGGAAAAATCATTTTCGCAAGGAGAAAAAATGTCACAAAAATATGAAGAGACTTCTGTGTTGGCTCTTAAAGAAAGGCAATTCAACAGAGAGCTTGATGGAATTAAATACAAAAAGGACCTTTCTATTTTTATTGTTTCATTCATGTTCAGCTCTTCTTGTCCCCAATTGGAGTTCTTTTGGCAAAGACAGTGGAGTGGTTTGCTATTTCCATCTCTAGCTCATTTTATAAATGAGGAACTGAGGCAAGCAGGACAAAGCATCCTTCCTAGGGTCACACCACTAGTAAGTGTCTAAGGCCATATTTGAATTTAGGAAGATGAGTTTCTCTGACTTGGTACTCTATCCACTGTGCTACCATTAGAGATCATCTAATCTTACCCTTTCTTTTTGCGGAGACAACTGAAACCAGGCAAAGGAAAACAACTTTTTCCAAAGTCATGAAGATCGTTAATTCAAAGCTGATATTTATAACCATGTCTTCTGATTCTAGATTTTGTTTCCAATCCTCCTAAACCTCCACTATTCCATACTGACATGTTCAATATTACAACAATCTTAAAAAGGTGAAATTTTCACCATTACACTGGACAATACCATGCATAGGGTAAAGCAAGGGGAATGGCACCCATAATTGATTATTTAAACTGTAAAAGGATTGAAAGCAATGCTATGACTGAGGTAGGTACAAGATTTAGAATGAAGACCTGGTTTCAAATCTCAGCTCAGCCACTTATTAGTGTGACCTGAATCAAACAATTTGACTTTCTGAATTTCAGTTTCCTCTTCTTGAAAATGAGGCTCTAAAGTCTCTTTCCATTTTATGTTTTGACATGATTATTTCAAATTGAATATAAGATTTATATGCCCCATATGAGATTTAGACTTTTCCTAATCAGATGAGTGACACTAATGTGATAAAAAAGTTTCCCTTTCCCTACTATTCAACTTCCTAGGCAGTTTAGAAGGAGGCTCCATTTTCTCAATTACAAGGTCATGTAATTAATATCAATTATGTCTTTGCTATACTCATTCTTTTTTTTGCAGTTTTTATCCAAATCTTGATGTTTATTCTTACTCTGAGACTTTGAGAATGACAGGAGGAGAATTACATCTGTGTAATCTGGGGGTGAGAGAAGGGGGAAGGAAGGAGAAAGCAAGGAGGGAAGGGAGAAATGAGACTAGACACAGCAGGTTTTCCAGACTTATTTAAGAACAGACCAGTGGTACATCCATAGCTGAGTCCATGGTAGAAGATGCAGCATACAGAATGCTGATAGAAAGGTGAGCACTGGATTTCAGGGTGATATCTGAATGTATAAACAGGCAAGGATGTAATCAGGTAGGTAGTAAAGAGAAAAAAAAAGAGATAACTAAAAAAATTAGTGATTGAGTATCCAAGTGCAAGGCATTATGGTAAGTGATGTTTTTGTATTCACTGTGAATATGAACTAAAGAGAAGTCAGGTAGGCACCACAAATATTACTGTCTCCATTTTAAAGATGAGGAAACCAAGCTTAAGAGGAGTAAAATTATTTGGCAAGACCACATAGCTAATATGTGACATTAACTGTGATCAAAAGTAAACTATTGGACTCTTAGTTCTGCACTCTTTCCCCTCCATCAGGCTACTACTAGGACTCTAGGGAAACAGTCTAGAGAAGTCATTCAAAATGACACAGTAAGTTATTGATAGGACAGTGTCTAAAGTCTAGGCCACTGTTCTTTCCAATGTACAGAACTACTTCCCATGCATGGATGTGTTAAAACTCAAATGAGATAATGGGTGTAAAACATTTCAAAAAACCTTAAAGAGCTATGTAAATGGCAGTTATTATTAAGATCCTCTAGTCTGGGGAATGACTTCAACACTAGATTCTTCTATTGCAATCCTCTTGAGCTCAAGAAACATTATAGAGCAATATAGCAGCATATTGCTAAATGTTTTTTAAGAACCAGACTCTCTGAGGATGGGAGGATGCATACACTTTAAAATTTAATCTGTATTAGAAATACTTTCTTAAGTCTGAAAATCAACAAAACAATAAATTAAACTGCAATCGGTAGAGCTAGCAGGTATCTGTTCCAGCTTATGTTTAAAAATGTAAAAATGGACTTTCATAGGTTAGAGTTGGCTCCAGAATGCCCCTGCTTGCCAAATGTATCCTCATGTGACCCAAAGCACAGTATCTTAAGCTAAGAGCTAACAATGAATAGCTCTAGTCTCAGGGGTGATTCTCTGGCCTCCATCCAGAAATATTAAAAACAAAAGAATTTTTTTAAAAGAGGAAAGAATCACTTCCCCTATGAAAAAGAAGGTATTCAGGGTTGCAAGACAGTGAAAAACTTCCTTCCTATGGTCCTACAATATTCAGAAATATCCTGGATAACTTCTAAAACTGACATTCTCCAGAACTTGCAAGTCTAATTTGATAAGAACTAGGGAGTTCAGGGAGTGTCTTGGTTGATTTTGTAGAGATGTCATGCTTTATAAATCTTAAAAGTGTCATATTTGTATAACTAGGAATTCTCACTATTATTAAAAAAAAACAACTGATGTCTCTGTTTTGAGGTCTTTCCTTTCCATAGTTCAACTCTATATGTAGACTTAATTTTATTTCAATTTGTCAGAATAATTTTATTTCAAAAGTATTGATACAAGATAGAAAAAAAATTATGGAAAACACAAAATAACAATATACACTTTAATTTTGATCATGCCAGTCTTTAATGTAAAAACAAAACCCCAAACCCCTTAATTTATGTTAAAGTTAACATCTACATACTTCTTAAACAATGAATTTCACATAATGGAAAAAAGGTTTCTTACACGAACCTCTTCCTTGCTTTTAAAAATTAAGATTTGATTGTTGGTCATTTAGAGCAAAATTAAAAGCAAAAAATTCAGAGTAAAAAAACAGAAGTAACTTAAATTGACTCATAAGATCATGTGACTGCTTGCTAAACAATTTACAGCCTATCAAGCACACTACATTAAGGCAATAATAGTCCAAATAAAAGGCACAAAAAGTTCTTGGTCTATTAATGATTACCTTATCCCACCCAACTAATTCTATATTCATGGAAACACAGCATCTCCAAACTCCATTCATTTTCACTGGCTTTCACTCATGCTTGGAATTCTCTTCCCTTCATCTCCTTGCTTCTTTGATTCCTTCAAGTCTCAGGTAAAATCCTAGCTATCATTTAGAAGAATCATTTTCTTTCTGATTTTCCCTTAATGTTAGAACCTTATAGTCTCTTAAGTACTATATTTCCCACTTAATTTGTGTATATCTTGTTGCATGAAGAAATTTGTAAGTTGTCTCCCCCCACTAGACTATGATCTTCTTGAGGACAAGTAATGTTTTTTTGTCTTTGTATCTGAACACTTTGAACAGTGCCTTGAATATAGTAGGTACTTGACAAGAGCTTCTATTAATAGGAGCTTTTGAGTTGATCCTTTGACCATGTGTCCTCTAAGATTGAGTCTACTTTCTTATCCCCAAAAATTTTATATGAAAAAGAGTAGAATTCTCTTTGAGTTCATGGAGATTGTCTTAGAACTACTGTTCTTTCAGTGCCCTGCCAACTGGCTGGTTTATTGATGATTGAGGACCAGTGGGTTGGGTTCATGGAAGACTACTAGAAAACTCCAAATCCTTACTATTCATCCTAGAATCCTTCCTATACAGAAGGAAGAAGGGGAACAAAGTAATCCTATGTAGGGCTTTTGTTTTTTATAGCAAAACTACTTTTTATTAAACTATACTTGTTAAACTCTACATTATATCTACTGAATTATTCATTTTGAGCTGACCACATTTGAATTTTCTTTAGAGGATTTAGAGATTTGCATATGGATTCTTTCCACATATATGTCCCTGGTGATCAATTTGAATGTAAAAATACTCTTATCTGAAACACAATTAAAAAGGAAAGTCAGTTATCAAAACTGAATGTTATATTATCTCAGTACCTAGCATTTTATTTAAATAATGATTTTTGGATAATCTACATAGTTTCTGGGTTGTCTTTGTTAGCAGGAATAATTCTGAGAATTGATTAGTCAAAATGGCTTCAAGTAGTAAACTGGAAGAGAAAGTAGTATTTTGAAAATTCTGTTTAGGTCCATTATATCCTTCTCTAATTTTTTAATCTATAGGCTCATTAACCATAAAAAATTTCATTTTCAGTTGTTAAATATCTATAAAATCTTTAAAAATGAAACTTTCATTTAAAGTTCATTACTTGGTATATCTCATATATATATATATACATACATATATTTTCAAATATAGTCTTTATCAGGAGCACATGGTTTTATCAACTAATTACATGTAAGAAGCTCTAAAAATTAAGATTTATGGCAATATTCCAAATTTTGAGTGGCTAAGAACAAATATTTAGCATAATATATTCTTGATTATGATAGTATTAATAGGCTACACATTCCACCTTCCTGTCTGCATGCTTTTAACTCATGCTATTTGTTATGCTTGGAAAGAGTTTTCTTTCCTTTTAAATCAGCTGAATTCCTACTATTATCCATTAAAGCCCTAGTCAAATGGTATATATTTCATGGGCTCTTCCTTAATTACTGATCAGAGCTATCACCACCCTCAGACATCACAAAGAAATTTATTTTCTATTGCTTTAGCTTTTTTCATGTGCTTGTGTGTATTATTGTAATCAAGTTAGACAGTGAGTCAATAAATATTTATTAGGCACCTACTATGTGCCAATCAGTGTATCTAGTGGTTCAATGGATAAAACATTGGGACCAGATCCAGGAAGATCTTAGTTCAAATCTGGTCTTGGACACGTCCTAGATGTGTGACCCTGGGCAAGTCACAGCCTCTGGTAGAGCACTTTAGTTTGTTTTAACTCATTGAGAAGGAAATGGCAAACCACTCCAGTACCTTTGCCAAGAAAACCTTGTGAACAGTATTGGTATTCTATGGTTCACTAGTTTATAAAAAAGTTAGACAGAACTAAATGACTAAACAATAAAGAAAGGCAAAAAGAGATTGTCTTCAAGGAAGGCATATTCTTATGGGAGAGATATCATGCGAACCATTATTTAAATAGCTGTTAAGGATAAATTAGCAGGATGTAATTTCATAAGGAAGGCATAGAGGTCAAATATATAGGGGAGTATTTGGGAAAAGACTCTTGCAAAAAAAGTAGAATTTGAGGCTGAGTACTGAAGATTAGAAGGAGGGGCATTCCAAGTATGGGGGCAGTTAGTGAAAGAGTATGAAGTTGAGAAATGGAAAGTCATGGGCAAGAAACAGCAAGAAACTGAGTTTTGTTGGATTGTATAGCATATTGAAGGAGTAAAGTATGAGAAGATTGCACAGGTATGAACTGCTTTAAAAAAACTAAACAGAAGAATTTTATATTTGATCCTGAAGGGAACAGAGAATCATTGGAATTTACTGAGGAGGGAAGAAACACAAGCACACCTGCATTTTAGTAATAATATTTTGGCAGCCCAGTAGAAAATGGACTGAAGTGGGGAGGGACTTGAGTCAAGGAGATCAGCCAATAAACTATTGGAAGAGACCAGGTCTGAGGGTATGAGAGGCTGAACCAGTGTGTTGGTAGTGTAAGAGGAGAGAATAGGATATATATAAAAGCTTCTTGTGAAGGCAGAGAGGATAGGTCTTGACCACAGACTATAGATATGAGATGAGTACAAGTGAGGAATCAATCATGATACCTAAGCTGTGGGCATGAGTGAACTGGAAGTCAGTGTTACCTATAAGTCAGAAGAGGGGAGGGTTTGTGGAGAAAGATAAATTTTATTTTGGATACATTGAGTTTAAGATGTTTGAGATGCCAAATTTGATATGCCCAATATATATTTGTTTCTTAATCCTCTAGCTCATAAATTCACTAAGGCAGGAACTCTATCACATCCTAGCTAAACTCTCCATCTGTCCCACTGCCTAGGATAAAACTAGGCACACAGTAGGTGCTTAATACATCTTTTGAATGAATGAATAAATAAATAAATGAAAGAGAAGAGGAAATTTATCTGTTAAAATTATAGGATTCATCACAGGAAATAACATAAATAGAATATACAGTTCCCAAAATATCATATTCGCCGTACTTGTAAAAATTATACCATGTATATAGCTACATTGAAATTTTATGAGCAATGTAGTAACAGAAGTTTTTCCAAATGGACCAAGAAGAGCTTGAAGACTAACCTAATTATTTTTTACAAATACTTATACAAGTTTTTGTAGTGGGAAGTGACCTGAAATACCAACTAGACCAATCCAAAAATTGAATAGGAATTCCTTCTCTTATATCCTTATTAAGTAGCCTTCCAGTATAAGATTTCTACTAGAGGAATTCACTAGAGCTCCTGGTATAGCTCATCCCACTTTATGGTATATCATTTGTTAGGGAATGTTTTCTTACATCAAGCTGTGACCTGCGTCTTTGAAACATCCACCATTTGATCCCAGTTTTGTCCTCTGAGACCAAGTAGAAGTCTAATCCCTCTTCCATTGATTATGAAGTTATCTTACTGTGCTCATTCCAAGATAACGACATACTGATGACATGTGAAAGTGTTTTGTAAACTTAAACCTCTATACAAATGTAGATTATTATTATTATTCCATCATCATCCACTCATTTATTATGTCCATTCTACTTACCTCCACAATACCCCTTGGTCTATTCTCCATCTCTTCATCCCCATGCTCTGGTTCATTCATAAAGGAATATCAAGGAGGTAACTAGGTGGATCATGTATTATATGGAGAACCAGGCCTAGAGATGGAAGTCCCTGGGTTCAAATTTGTTCTCAGACACTTGCTACATGTGTGGCCCTGGGAAAATCACTTAACCCCCTTTGCCAAGTCCCTATTACTCTTCTGCTTTGGAACCAATACAAAGTATTGATTCTAAAATGAAAGATAAGGGTTTTTTTTAAAGGAATGTCAAGATCTCAAAAGTTCCTCTCAAGGTTTTTTATGCTCTAGGAAGATGAGGTTTTGTTTTCTTTATTTCTCAGGAGAATCAACTAGTCAATAGTTAAATCAGCTATTGGATTACTCTGCCATGTGCAATTAACCACAAATTACAATGAGGGATGACTGGTTTGGCTCATTTAAAAATGATTGCCTTCAGTCTAATAATACTGGAAAGGGGTAAAAGAAGCTAAGATTTATGTTCATTAGTGTGGAGAGACACTGAATCCTGACTATAGGTTTCAAAATCTGAAGCAAGATATGACTGGCGCCTGAAAAAAATCAAATAATGGTGGTCCAAACATCTATTTTCATAGTGAAATACTACTTTGGTTATAAAGATACCATTTTAAAGAATTATCAAAAAACATAATATTACATTATTATCATTAGAAAAAGTAACATTGCTTTAAGCCATGTAGCAGAAAAAGTCAACACCTTGCTATTTTAAATTGTAGCCAATTTTTGATTATTAGAAGACTGTTTATCTCGTTAGTGGGCTATCCAATCCTCTTGCTTCCTCCTGATCATTTCTTAACCCAGTTTTCTAAGCTTATTCACTCTAATGCTATTAGTATCATTTACATCCTGGCTTGTGACAGAATTCTCAACTTAATAGTTCACTGTTCAAAAATGGTTCAACTTGGCCAAAAGGAACAGAAACTAAAACAAGGGACAGCTGTTATAGAAATGGAAATTATTCATTAGGGGAACTCAGACCACATTACTTTTAAATAATTCACATACGTTTAAATAAGCTTTTTTTAAGTGACTGGGGCCAAGGGATCTTTGAACTATATTTGCATATTTTCAATATTGTCAAAGAGCAAGGAGGTCAGTTGGTAAGGGAAAAAAAAGATACAGGCTAAGAGGGAAAGTGTGAAACATATCAAGAACTGAATTTTGTCTATTTTCATTCCTTCTCTTCAGTGTTCCTTGTTTCCTAATTTGTGTATATCTACCAAAACAGTAAGAAAAAATCTTTTTGTTCTACATAGCTTTTATTAAAATTGGATTTAGTTGAATATAATTATGCTAAAAATAATTTTTATAGGCAACAAGTTCTGAACTATTTTTCTCAAAGAATAATCAATGGGAAGTTTCATCCACACCTAAATGGAAGAACAATCTCTGTCTTTTCTTTAGAGCAGAGATTGCTTTATTCTTTGTGTTGGCATATCTTTTCATTGTGAAGAGCTTTGAAAAATGCCTAACATAGGAGATAGTGCCAAGATGGAATATTTTAGAGAGCAACCTGATGAACTCTCTCAACATTTCCCTCAAAACAACTTTGAAATAGTATTTCAAATTGAATTCTGAAGAGAACCAACAAAAGGTCAGAGTAAGTCATTTTTTTCAGGCCAAAACCATTTAGGAGGTCAACAAGAGAGGTTTGTGACACTGGAGTGGGGGCTGGCCTGGAGCACACATAACAGCAACATTCATGGCAAACCCTGGAAGTCTTTGTGGCAGAAGCACCAGCAGCTTCAGGAGCTTTCCAGCCTACAGATGGAAAAGGGTTCAGACAATTTGTCAGAAAGAGATTACAGGAAGGGGCAGCTGGGTAGCCCAGTGGATTGAGAGCCAGGCCCAGAGACGGGAGGTCCTGGGTTTAAATCTGACCTCAGACACTTCCCAACTATATGACCCTGGGAAAGACACTTGACCCTTATTGCCTAACCCTTACCACTTTTATGCCTTGGAACCAATACACAGTATTGATTCCAAGATGGAAGTTAAGGGTTTTTATAAAATAAAAAAAAAGAAAGATAGGAGACCTTTTTCTGGTCCTGAGTACAGAATCTGGTGCTATTGTGCTGTTAGGAAACTCTGGTATGGAGAGCTTGTTGTGCCCTCCTAGGGCAGCTCTCCAACCTCTGACCCTCACCTGACACCCAGCTCTCACTTATGGCTCCTAGTAGCTGCTAGCATGTGGCAGTGGCCACACCTTGGGCAACGGCTTTGACAGGCTGGCTAAACCTTGTGAGGGTAGCCATCGGGTCGACGTCAACCCCTGGTGAACCAGGGCTTTGCTCACCCAGCATGTGAAGACTGCTTCGGCGGAACAGGCGGTAGAAACCAATAAGAAGGTTCAACGGCTGAGATGGCGACGCAGCAAGGCACTGTGGAGTGCTTAGGGTGTGTTGGAGCACAAAGGACAACACGGCCATCCAATGCAGCTGAGGAAGTCTCTAGGTGTAACGACCTTTCGTGCCACTGGACCCAGGCTTCCAACGCAGAGAGAGTGGGACTGTCTCTGTGCATCGACTCTTCCACTTAAATCTCCTTCACGCACAAGTGTCTTTGTGCACACTCATCTATCCATAGATGAAAATGCACAAAGACAATCATCACTCTCTGTTACCGAGAGACTACTACCATTACTCATATATGTTCTGGAGCAGAAAGGAGTGCTTATATTCCATCACAAGGGAGGAGAAGACCTGCTCACAGTTCTAGAGTCAAAAGGAGCACTAGTGCTTACACTGAAGGGGATCTAAGGTTCTTCCTCAGGAAGGAACAAAGCACAGACCAGGAGACACATGAGTACATATTATGGCAGATCACACCACTTTGGAAGCACTGAAAACTTGCAGAGCCCTAGAACTAGCTCTGAAAACAATAGCATAAAAAAGCCCTAAGCTTGGGACAATCCCTCTTCACCCCTAGATGATCAAAGCCCAACTTTAATAAAAAGTTCAAAGTCAACAAATGGGTTAGAAACATGAGACAAAAAAAGAACTGGATCATAAAAAAGATACAATAGCAGCAGGAAAGATCAAGGCACATCAGAAGAAGATAACAACATGAAAAGAGCTACAAGCAAAATCTTAAATAAAAAATTGCAAATTGCACACAAGCCCAACAAGAATTCCTAGAGCTGTTAAAGGTAGATATGAGTGGTAGAGGTAAAAATGAGAAAAGAAAATCATGAAAAGAGAATTAATTGATTAATATGAGGCAAAACAAAATAAAACAACATATTGAAGAAAATAACACCTTAAAAAACAGAATTAGCCAGTTGGTGAAGAAGTTAGAAAAAATTTACTGAGGAAAAGAACTTCTTAAAAAAGCATAATAGGTCAAATGAAAAAGGAGGTAAAAAAATTCACTGAAGAAAGGAATTTCAGAAAAAGCAGAATTGATCAAATGGAAAAAGAGGTACAAAAGTTCACTTAAAAAGTGTACTCTTAAAAGTTAGAATTGGGCAAGTGAAAGTTAATAACTGCTTGAGAGAACAAGAAACAATAATACAGAGTCGAAAGAATAAAAAAAGACAATGTGGAATATCTAATCAGAAAAACAACTGACCTGGGAAATGGATTGATAGGACAGATAATTCAAGAATTATTGACCCAAGGCCTAGAGACGGGAGGTCCTAGGTTCAAATCTGGCCTCAGCCACTTCCTAGCTGTGTGACCCTGGGCAAGTCACTTGACCCCCATTGCCTAGCCCTTACCACTCTTCTGCCTTGGAGCCAATACACAGTATTGACTCCAAGATGGAAGGTAAGAGTTTAAAAAAAAAAAAAGAATTATTGACCTACATAAAGGCCATGATAAAAAAAAGGCCCTAGACTTCACATAAAAATAATATCTATTCCCAAATTGATTAATAATCAAAAGATATAAACAGGCAGTTTTTAGAGGAAGAAACCAAAATTACCTGTAGTGATACAAAAAATGCTTTCAATTACTATGGATTATAGAGAAATGCAAATTATAACTCTGAGATACATCCCTATACTATCAGAAAAGACAAGTGTGGGAGGGGTTTTAAGAAAGTAGGTAAACTACAGAACTATTGGTGGAATTGTGAATTGATCCAACCATTCTAAAGAATAGTTTGGAATTATGCCCAAAGAGCTATAGAATTATGCAACTATAGTTGTTATGCTAGCATAATTGGATGCAACTATCATTGCATAGTTGTATAAAACTACCCGGTGATCTAGACCACTAGTCATCTGCATCCCCCAAAAAAAATCAGAGAAAAAGGAAAAGGACTTATATGTCCAAAATATTCATATCAGCTCCCTTTGTGGTGGTAATGAATTAGAAATTTAAGGAATGCCACTGAGGGAATGATTGAATAAGTTGTGCTATGACTATTTTGGAGTACTATTAAGAAATAATAAACAGGATATTTTCAGAAAAGCCTCAGCAGACCCATATAAATTGATACAAAGTGAAATAAACAGAACCAGCACACCATTATAAACAGTATCTAAAATATTGTAATGAAAATCTGTTGTAAAAGACTTAGCTACTCTGATCAAAACAAAGATCTGATATGATGCAGAAGGTCTCATGATAAAAAATACTATCCTACTCTTGAGAGAAAACTGATGAATTAAGTCCAAATTAAATTATAATGTTATCATTTTCTTTTAAAAAAGAGGGACTGTCACATATTAGGTGCTTAGTACTTGTCAATTAATTAATTGGTGAGGAATCTAGAGTTTAAAGGAGAAAAACTTGGCACAATATAGTCTACACTTTGACTATAGATTTATTCAGACTAGAGGACTCAAGACTCTACCAAGTCTTATGATTTATCTGGCAGATAGGATTTAGAAAGTTGCCTATTGTAGCAAAAAGTCAAGTAATTTGTGTAAAGTTACTTAATTAGTATTGGAAAAATAATTTGAATTAAAAACTTTTTGACCCTAGTACCCTACCCACTAGACTCACTGCCTACATTTGGTTGATATTCAACCCAATGGAATTGCTAATGAACCCATTACCAGAGGAAAGAATAAAGTAAATAGTTTTTATTTCTGTTTTCTAAGTCCACTGACAATACCAAGACTAAGGATAATAATATTATATATACATATATATATAATAACATATTATATATAATAAAGGCTCTAAATTGTTCCCTACTTTATATCTCTCTAGCCACGAATGGGGATGAGGAGTTAGAAGAGTACCGTTTCTTTCTTTGCCCCCCAAATTTACTAGATTTTCAGATAGAGCGTGACATTTTTAGATAAGAATAGCCATCTTCTTAGTCTTACCCTCCCATAATATTTACCATAGAATTTATTGTGGGTCAATTGAATCTTGGATGCTTTCAGGGTCCAGGCCTCTGAAATCAAACCTAAATACTTAATGATGTTTCAATGGAACACTGACCAAATGGAAAGCAAGCCTCCACTGCCTTAATCTGAATTAGGAGCTAATTAGTTTAACTTCAAATCACCAAAATAGATTTTATAATGGACTCAAGTGATCAAGACAACTTTTTCAATGTTAATTTGAGGACTGCAAATAATTACATGGTAAGAGAAATTATTCTTTACAGTAGATCACTAAATAACCTACATATAAATAAAAAAACATTACCCAAACATGCTAAATTAGCCCAGTTGTAATTAGTGAATCACACATTTGAATTAAGACTCCAAAGATAGGAAAGAAACTGTCTATCAAATTAATGTTCCTTCTTTTCTGAGTTCTATAGTTAACATAGTTAACATCTCTGCAAAACAATTTGGACAGGATAACTTGTAAGGGTAAGCATAGATACATAAATCATTTCAATTTAGAGTTCTGAATTTGTAAATGCTTGCCAGCCACATTAATATTAGCACTAAGTGAGCTATTTATGTATATATTCCTTGAATAAAATATAATTTGTATTTTAAATTTAATTATCTGCATCTTCTTTTTATGGTGTTGAGACAACATCATAAAGGTGCAAGGAATTGTGGCCCTGAAATTTACTACCTGTATGACCCTAGGCCTCTGTTTTCTCCTTTGTAAAATGAGTAGGTTAGACTCGTTAATCTCTAAAGTCCCTTTCAATTCCTAAATTCTGTGAAATGTTTTAGGAGTAGCTAATTAGCTTTTTCTGATGATGATGATGATGATGATTGATGGCATTCAGAGTATCAGAGATCTCGGGGTAGAAAAGGAACACAGATTCGTCTAATTTTCTCATCTTACAAATAAAGAAACAAGTGACTTTTCCATGATTCACATAGTAAATGTCAGAGGTCAGATTTAAATTAAACTAAATTAAATTCAGGTCCTCTGAAATACATATGATATATATGTGTGTATGTATATATTCATATATGTATACATATATACCCATACCATATATCTATATAAACATACGTATATGTAAACACACATAATATAATAATAAACTCCTTTAAACCTGAGGAACCTATGAAATGTGCTGCTAGTATGATTATCTCTAAATTATAGATGAAGAAATCGAAGTTGAATAGTTTAAGTAGCATAATTATGGGCACATGGTAAATGTTACAGGCAAGACTGAAAACTAGGTTTTTGGGGTTCTCAGTCAGCCTTCTACCCATTGTGTTAGAGAAATAGCTTTAATTAATCCCCTCAAAAACAGTAAATATATGAATAAACTAGAGGCTCCAAAAAACTAGAGTTTCAAAAACAAAAAACAGTCAGCTGAACTTTTAACCAACTGCACAGGCCAGATGTTGACATGGAATCAGAGGACCTTCCTTGATCTGTTGTCCAGAGATATTCCCCCAAATGGCTAACAAATAAAATATAGAGAAACAGTTCCTAAATTTTAATTCATTAGTTTTAAATGAAGTGAAGTAAAACTATTTTGATGCATTAACCAGAGGAAACATTTATTTAGTCCTCAAAACCAGCTTAAAGAAAAGCAAATGCCCCATTTGATGAGTTCAAATCTGTTGCCTTTGGGAAGATAGTCACTGATTTAGTCAAATCCTGAATTTTTTAACATTTTCAGGGACTTAATGCACTTGGGAGACAGATTTCAGTTTCACAATGTGCCAGTCTGTCATTTGTCACGGAACATGAAGAACACAGGTGGTTGCCAATAATGTTAGCTTCTCCCTACTGGCTTGGGAATGTGACTCATTGTTGTCCTAAGGAGATAACATTTCTTGCTAAGGACAACTAAAGTTCTCACTCCATCTTTGATTAGAAATCAAAGGCTATAAGAAAAAAATATAACTGCCTTATGTTCCAATTGTTTTTTTTTAAGTGATTAAGCTCTTTTAATTAAAAAAAAAAAAGAATAACATGATGGGGGGGAGAGAATGCTTAAAGAGTTAATGCTCAAAAAAGTTCATCAAAAAGATAATAAATGACATGGGAAAGAATTTTGGAACAGGAAAACATCCCTACATCCAATCTGTGCTCAGTCTTATCAATTGTATCCTTATACCTTTGTTCCTATTCATCCCCTTCTTTCCTCTTAAAAAGTTCTGAAAATCTTTCATAGCATCTTAGCAACTTGGAAACTTGATGACAATTATCATCAGAGAGCTCAGCTGTCATCCCACAAAGTGAGCCTTTCAAAGTCATCCAGCAAAATACAGTTCAGCTACAAAACTATAATAAACAGAATCTGTTTTTTTTTTTTTAAATAGCTGGACATCTCCTGGATGTAGCAGAGTACTGAATTAGAAGTCAGGAATGCTTGGCTCCCTTAATTAGTCTTTAACTAGCTATGGAATCTGGAAATTGGTTTCCTTAATGTAAAATTGAAGAGCTTGGATTGATCTAGATTAGAAGACTTAAAGTGAGTTCAGGAATGCCTTCAAGGTCTCGAGACACTTTCAGCTAGATTGCTAGGTCAAAATTATTTTCATAAAAATACCAAGATATTTTAATTTCCAACATGGAAATTAAACTGAAGAACATAACCCACATAAACAAAAACTCTTCTGGGCCCTCACTAATTTTTAAGAGTATAAAGGAGTCCTAGGGCAAAAAGTTTGAGAATTGCTGGTCTAAATCAGTACTGTGAAAGTCAAATAGAAATTATTTCTACAGGGCACATATTGACTTAGAAAAAAAGAAATTAACATGATCTATTTTTATTAAATTTTTATTTATTATTATGAAATAATTCTCAATTGTATTTTAATCTTCAGGTGCAAGTTTTTCCTCTGATTTAGAACATATTAATGATTTTCTAAACTAAAGATCATCTGCTTTTTGGAACCATTAGGCTTTGGTATTTTTAAACAAGTCTGCTCTTTTGGAAAATAGTTTGTGATGTATACTATGTCTATATCCCAGATTTTACATACACATGTGGCATACATACAAGAACATAAAAATGCACATATGAATATATGTATTTTCTCTTCATATGTGTATGAATATAATTAGCATATGTATAGACATTTACATGCATATATGTACACACAAAGATACATACACACATACTTTTATCCAGTATTACAACTTAAAGCTTAGCCATAAATATGTATCTATTTTATTGAACTCTAAAGATTACTGAAAGTTCTCATTCTCATTGATTTGACCCAGTAAATATATACAAAATGGGTAAAGACATAATTTGACAATGGTTTTTGAAAATTATTCATTACTTATGGTAAAAATCATTGCCTCCAAAAACATAAACATATCTGTTCTCTTCCCTCTCTTGGAAGGCAATGATTTTGGAATAGTTTCAATAGATAATCAGAACTTTTCTTTTAATTCTTAATGCCATTCTAATATATATTTCAAGGAAAACATTTCCAAGGAAGACAAAAATTTAAAAAAGATAATATAACCAATAAAATATTTTTGTTGCATAGTTTTTCAAACAAGTTATTTTTTCTAAAGAAAAACAATTCTTTCTTTATAACAACCAACTCTTCATATATATGAAGAGAGAACACATAGTGAAAGTCAAAGGATTATGTAGTTTGTATAAATTATTTTTAAAAATTGTAAATGTTTCCAAAGACTTAAAATACATGGCCCCCAAAGTGGTGGCATCTCTCAAAAACAAAGGTTCATGGATGGTTTCTAGAATATTTACAAAACAAGTATGATTACAGAAATTTTATTTTAAATGAAATAAAAATACTTTAAGAATAAAAACAAAAGCAATCCAAGAGGAGAGGGAGGCGGGAAAGGAACCAATTAATGCATTTAACATTTCTAATAAAATTATATCGTCTAAATTTTATAAGGAGTTGACATAAAAATTTAAGATTAAATGCCATTTCTGCACAGGTAAGTAGTGGAATATGAACAGGTAGTTCTCAAAAGAAACACAGTCAATGGCCATCTGAAAAATATTAAACCTATAATAATAATAATAATAATAATAATAATAATAGAAATACAAACTACAACAATCTAAGTCTCATAAAAATTTGCAAAGTTGTAAAAATTTTTTAAATTCATTATTGATAGTTCTATGGGAAAACAGGCACTGCCAATGGAGGCAAGAATAGTTACCATCATCTTAAAAAGTAATGTGAAGTTATCCAATGAAATTTGAAAAAGCTTTTTAACCTTTAATCTAAAGATCTCACTATTAGTCTTATACCTCAAATAATTTACAAATAAGTTATCTATGCAAAAGCATTCCCAAAAGTATCATCTCATGTAAGAAAAAAGAAAAATAAATAAATAAAGCAAACATTGATGACCAAAACTATGTACTCAACTTTGGTAGATTGGGTGAATTGGACTGTAAAGATTACTGAAGTTGCCAACATTGGAAGATTGGCTGAAATAAACTGTGCTTTATGAGTATAATAGAATTTTATTGCCTTATAAAGAATGTCATTAATGAATAATGCAAAGAAATTCAGAAAGACTTGTATGAAGAGATTCAGATTGAAGAGAGAAGAATGAAAGGAAGGATATAATATGCACAATGCCTACAACATAAAGGATGACATTAAACAGCAATGAATTTACCACAATATACACCACTGAAATTAATACCTTTCTGAATTTAAAATACAGATCTTTTTATAATATTCAAAAAATAAAAGAAGTGTAAAATTTCATTTTCAAACATTCTAAATCAAGGTTTATTTTACTAGCACAGGCTTTAAAATTTTTAAATTATTCTTGTTCTTGTTTTTAGCTGTTTTTATTTTTCTAATGACTTCATATATTTGAAATTTTTTAAAGGTAGTTGGATATTTAAAATGTATTCTATCAATAAAAAATAAAGACCTAAACCCAAAAGGTTTTTAGAAAAATAGAGACTTAAGACATTTGGATAAGGTGCCTCAAGGGCTATTGTGGGTTTACCACAGGGCCTCTTTCGTAAATGAGATACTTGTACTTTTTAGGACTGAGCATGGAGAGAAAAACAAAGAAGAGAAAAAGGAGGGAACCTGTTGCCTAGTGACCAAGCCTCAAAGGAATGTGTCTGCTCTGCTTTCTGATGGCTAGGTAAGCTGACCTTAGTGGCCTGACTAAATGATTCTGTTCTGCCCAATGAATAGCCCAAGGATCATAAGGAAATCTCCTCAGCAGGACCATGATCCTAAGGAAACAATTTTAATGAAAAGGGTGACTGACATTTCCCTCAGCAATGGATAAAACGTGATCAAGAAATATGTGTAAGACTTTAATACCACATCTCTGACTTACATATGCATTTTAGAGTCTCCACATTAAAAACATTTAGAAAACTCAAGAACTAATTACACGAAAAATTTAATATTTTAAAACACCAAGTTATTTTTTAACAAATAATTTCTTGTCATCTTGAATATATAGTAAATACTATATATACACATATATAATAATTCAACTTACATATTAACTATGTAGATGGAAAAGTGTAATTTTCTTCTATACTTTTATTTTTTCTAATGTAACTATTGTATTTCTATAGACTAAGATGCAATATCAACATCAAGTCCAAAATCATCAAGATTATTAAAAAAATACATCAATTTAGTCTTATTAGATAAAGAGGAAAAACTTTTCTATCCTAGGAATTTTGGGAAAAATCAGAATAGACATTATTTTAATCCATGAAGTTTAATTGCAAAGAATGAAACCAAGTTGTACCCAAACTCTGAAGGACAAAATCTACTCAGAACTCTAAAACAAATTAAGTGCAAAATAAAATCTGTTCATCAGCTTTCTTCCCCACAAACAGGTTGAGAATGAATCTAAGAAATATAGTATGAAAATATTTTAGTCAGGACATTAGAGAGCCAAGGATTCTTACCTGAGGTCTATGAAATTTTTATAGAATGATTATTTTAATATAATTAGCTTCCACTGTAGTCCTTTTATTTTATTTTATCCATTTAAAAATAATATTCTGAGGAGTCCTTATATTTTACTGCCTAAGGGTTACATGACATAAAAAATAATCCCTGTTCAAATCACACCCTCCCCCCACCACTTTCAGAAATTTGGAAGCTAAAATTGAGAGACTTTGACTTGACCAAGGTTCATTAATTGCAATCTGAGACCAAAAACTCAGCTATTGCTATATGGTCTTATTTATGTCAAGAGGATTTGTGTTAATTTTTTTAAAAGCATTGCATTTAGTTCCTTCAAAATTTGAAAATTTTCTTTTTTTTAAGTATTAGAAATTTTTTTACCAATTACATACATTAAATTTCTATGTAAGTTTACCAAAATTATATAATCCAAATTGGATCCATCCCTCATTTTCCTCCCCCTTCCCAGAGCTTGCAAAAAAAAATTCAATCTGGTTTATACATGTATTATTATGCAAAACACATTTCCATATTGTTAATTTTTGTAAGTAAATAATCATATAAAGACAAAAATCCCAAATCAACAAGTGAAAAATTGTATGTTTTCATCTGCATTCTGACTCCAACAGTTTCTCTGGAGGTGGATAGCTTTCTTTGTCATAAATTCCTCAGAATTATCCTGGCTCATTGCATTGCTAAGTCTATCACAACTATGTACAATGTTCTTCTGGTTCTGCTTATTTCACTCTACCTCAGTTCATGTAGTTCTTTCCAGCTCTTTTGAAATCATCCTGCTCATTAATTTTTACAGTACAATAATATTCCATCACTATTATGTACCACAATTTGTTCAGCTATTTCCCAATTGATGGACATTCCTTCAATTTCCAATTCTTTGCCACAGAAAAAGAGCAGTTAAATAGTTTTGTACTAATAGGTCCCTCCCATCCCCGCTTTTTAAAAATTTCTCTTTAGGATACAGACCAAGTAGTAGTATTAAAGTTGTTTTATTGCCCTTTGGGCATAGTTTCAAATTGCCTTCTAGAGTGGTTGAATCAGTTCACAACTCCACCAGCAATGCATTAGTGTCCCAATTTTGCCTCATTCCCTCCAACATTGATCACTTTACTTTCATATTGGCCAATCTTATGGGTGTGTTTACATGAATTTAAATCAATCAATTAATCCACAAGAATTCATTTAGTTTCTACTATGTATCACATGTTAGATAATGAGATACAAAGTTAAACAATGAACTAGTCCATACTCTCAAGAAATTTACATTCTATCAGGACATACAACATGTACATTTATAGTATACATGATATGTGCACACACATATATACATATGTGTGTATGTATATATGTATACACACACACACACACACATATATATATATATATATATATATATATATATATATAGAGAGAGAGAGAGAGAGAGAGAGAGAGAGAGAGAGAGAGAGAGATATTACATCTGGGACCTGAAGAAAGTCAAAGAAGGCAGGAGGAACAGAATTCCATACATAGAGAAAAGCCAATTAAAATGCCCAAGGTCAAGAGATGGAATATTCTGTTCAAGAATAAGCAATATTAGTCTATCAATGGATTGCAAAGTATATGAAGGGGTATAAGTATAAAAGAATTGGAAGGGAAGAGAGGTGCTGGTTTACAAAGGCTTTAAATGGCAAACAAGAATTTTGCTTTTGATCTTGGAGGTTATAGGGAGTCACAGAGTTTATTGATTGGGAGAATGATTTAGTCAGATCTATACTTTTGGATGATTAATTTGAAAGCTGAAAGGATTCTGAATTGGAAAGAAACTTGAGGAAGGGAAACCTATTCCAAGATTATGAAAATATTCCAGGGATGAAGTGATAAATACCTGGACTAGGGTGGTGGCAGTGTCAGAGAAGAGAATGGGGCATATATGAGAGAAGTCGCAAAGGTATAATGAACAGTATTTAGCAACAGATTGCATGTGAGGGGTGAGAGGAACTGGTTCTTGAGTTGAGTCTTGAAGAAAGTGAGGGGTGCTATAAGAAGGAAAAGAGAAGGGAGTGAATATTGGTAGGAACTGGCTGGTGCCAAAACACAGAGACAACAGGTGGACCTTTGTGTGATGAATGGATAGCCTATTTTTGAATGGTTTATTATTTAGGGATCACCCAGATTTTGAAGGGCTTTAAAAGTGAAGAGTTTATACTTTATCCTTTATTTTTGATTAGATATATACTCAAAAAATCATTTTGCAGACTTTGTAGAAGAGGGCTGGGAGTGAATATAGACTTGAGGATGGGGACATGAGTGACTTTAGACAGAGACAATTAGGAAGACTTTGGAATAGTCCAGGTAGGAGATGAAGTCTTGAATTGAGATGGTGGCTCTGGGAGTATTTGGAAAGGAACAGAAGCAGAAGATGTAGAAGCAAGGAAAAAAAAAAACAAGATGGGTATGTGGGACAAGAGAAAAGGAGGAGTCAAGGATAATGCTAAGTTTACAAATCTGGAAGACTAGAATGGTGGTGCTATTGATAGAAATAAGTTCAGTGGATAGGTGTGTTTTGGTAGAAAGATAATGGGAACAGTTTTGACTATGTTGAGTTGCGTATCTGTTTGAAATGTCCATTAGGTAGTTGGTCATATAGTACTGAAGCTCAAGACTGGCATTGGATATATGGATATGTAAACTATTTATGTGGAAATGACATACCCGTGGGAGATGATGAGATCACCAAGTGAAGATAGAGAAAAAGAAGAGAAGGTCCAAAGCAGAACCTTTGGGGATAATTCTAAGTATTGTATGTGGTATGGATTCTGAATCAGAAAAAATGAAAAAGAATGATAATATAGGTAAGAGAAGAATGAAGAAACAATAATAACTAACCTTTAGAATGCACTTACTATGTGCTAGGGATCCTCCCCACAACTCTGGGAGAAAAGTGCTATTATAATTTGTGTTTTAAAGATGAATAAACTGAGACAGATAGCAGTAAGTGACTCACCCAAGACCACAGAAATAAGTTTCTGAGTCATGATTTGAATGAGTTCTCCCTGACTTCTTGCCTAGCACTTCAGGGTACATGCAGGATGTATGTACCAAAAAATAAAATCAAGAAAACCCAAAGAACAGAAAAAACAGGAGAGAGTAACTAACAATGTCAAATGATGCAGAAAAATATGCAAGGTGATTTGAGGCTTAAAGACAACTAGGCAAATAGAACTGTCATTCCAGGAGTTCATAAGATCTCAAATTTCTCACATTACTGTATAGTAACATAAAAAATAACCATATAAATTTTTTTTTAAAGTAGGCAAAGAATAATGTTGGAACCTTATTCTCCAAATCTTTCAAGTTAACTATGGCTTTCAGTTTTAATGATTCTGGTACACTCTCTAACATAAGAAAGTAATTCAATTAATTATCATGAAATCTGTATTTTGCATTATGCTATTCAGCATTTTATCAACAAGTTTGCTTAATACATTGATACCATGGTTATCATATTTGCTGATGACACAATGCTGGGAAGGACCACTAATATTGTCAAATGACAAAATAGAAACTAAAAACTTCCTGACAATCTGGAACAATGGTCCAAATGTACTAGAATTACGTTGAATTCAGGATTTATGTAAGACCTGCAGCTTGCTTGAAAAAACAACTACACAAGTTCAGAAGAAAGAAAATATGTATTTGTAGTTCATAGTAAAAGACAAACAAGCAAACCTAGAGTTTATTTAATTGCAAACCCAATGAATCAAGTATGTGATAAACTTTTTGAGAATAGTGTTGTATGAAATCCAAAATAATGGGTATAACAGTCCTATTGTACTCTGTCCCATATCTAGATTATTCTAAGTATTTCTGGTCAGAGTAGTAATTACACTGATAAATTCAAGTAAATCCAGTGGAAGGTAACCAGAATGGTACAGGGAGGGGATGGGACTAGATTATCTTTCAAGGCCCTTCAAACTCTGAGATCCTAGAGGTCAGGGTTACACTGAAAACCACAGGCCAGGTGTGGTGACAAGTAACTGTAAAATCAGCTATTTTTGAAGCTGAAGTAGGTTTCTTGAATTTTGTATTTCTGAGCTTCAGTATGGTAAACTAATCAGGTGTCCCCACTAAGCCTGGATCCAAAATGGTGAGCCCATGAGAAGTAGGAGGTGGAGTCATTAGGTAGCTTAATAAAGGACAAATTAGTCATTCTGGAAACAGAACACATCAGTAATGAGATTGGACCTTTGAAGTGTTCCTTCAGCTAGTAAAGGAAAACAGATCTTACCTTAAATATATAAAAAAGAAAAGAGAAGAAAAGGAAAGAATAAACAAGAAGAGAAAGGAAAAAGAAAGGGAAAGGAAAGAAAAAGAGAAAAGAAAAGGAAAAGAAGAAAGAAAAAGGGAATGGGAAAAGGAGAGAGAAGTGAAGGGAAAACAAAATAGTTAAAGAAAAAATATAAGGAGACTAAAGAGAAAAATATCTATTTATATCAAATGCAAAACAAACTGTGGGAAAGGCCTCACAAGGAAATTTTTTGCTTCTTCAACTATTGCAGATAATTTGGGAAATTTGCTATTTAATCATAATAGAGCTCTTCACCCTCATCTCAAATACTGAATATCTGTTGTAAAACACAGATGAGATTTTTTTGTATTGTTTCACTGGTGTGTTTCCCTCGTCTTCAATGCTCTAAGCTCAAGTGACATAGTTCATTTGTTTCCAATAATCATTGTTCCTGCTATGATAATCAATCGATGTCTTCCTATTCCCTGACCGGAAGCACTGCATAATGATGGTGATTATCTTTGTTAAAAAGACTTCTTTGTCAGAGCTCATATTTAACAATGAAATGAGCAATCATGGTCACAGCAATAATGAGCCAACTCTTATAGATCTGACAAAGCCAATGAGGAATACAACATCATTTAATGGTAATAGAGAAAATAGTCATGACACATATGATGTTTCTAAGAAGTAGTGGGGAACTCTGTTACAGTCACTTCTTGCAGTAAGGCTTATAGTTCACTGATGGTCAAATACAGCTAAAGGCTAGGAGACTTTAGCAAGAATGACCTTGTATTTTGTGACTCTTCATTCAACTCACTGGTTTCTTTGGAAACTAGGACTCTGGGAATAATTCAATGAGAAACAGACAAACATGTACCTTATCTGCTTACTGATTAATTTCCCGTTAGAAATCTGGCAAATACATCAAATTTGCCTTTACTTTTAGTTAAAGTAGGCACAAATTGGCAAATTGTTGGGAGAAATACGCAAAGTAAATAAATACTTTTCAAAGAGCTTGAACTATGCCAGAGAATGCTAAACTTGCACACTAATTCTTTAGCCAGTACTTCACCTAGCCTCCATGTTTCCCATTTTTGTTCCTCATTAGATGCTTCCCTCTCCCTTTGTTAGTTGACAAGAATTCCATGGAAGCATCAGAATGCAGGCAGTTGACTTGGCCAGGGGGAAGAAAACTGGAGAAGGAAATGGCAAACTCCAGTCTCTTTGCCAAGAAAACATCAAATGGAATCATAAAGAGTGGGACCAGATTGAAATAACAGAACAAAATGAGGGGGAAAATCACTCTGTCTGCAAATCAGCAACTGTTGTGCAATTTATTCTTAGAAGGTTGTCTGTCTGAGACACTGAAAACTTGCAACTACTGTAAAAAATAGACTCGAATAAAGGACTACAATCCCCACGAGCCTTTGCTCCACTTCCCCAGAATGCCTTGTAATCTCAACTGGGCTGAGATCGAGAAGGTATTTAAGCTGATTCAAAGGCTTTTGAGGGCTCTCTCGTGCTCTTGGACTTCTGTTTTGGGGCAGGCCTGGCTTTTTTTTCATAATATAGGTGAGGTTGTGTCTGGGCCACTCTATGGCCTGGACATGTGTTTCTTATCCTGTATTTTCTTTAATCTTTAACCTTTAATAAACCTCTAAAAAATATAATACTCCTTGCAGAGAGAAACTAATTTCTACCTTGCCTCAGTCTCCCCAATATCCCTAAATTTTAATCTTTACAGTTGGAGTAACCACTTCAGGAAAACAAAATATCTCAATCTTCTGATTCTTTTCTGATCTTTAGTTAATCTTTAATAGCTAGTGCCTAGAATTTTTTTTTGATCCATGTTTCTCTAGCCTAGGATTTTTTTACCCTCGCAAAGCTGCTGCTCATTCCAGCCATTAGATAGCTCACAGTCTCGCTCCAGACCTGTTTGCCGCCCACCTGGTCCTGGTTCTGGTCCCAGCCCTACCCACCCCGGCAGCCACTCCGACTCTGGCTCCTGCTCCTGGCCTCTCACCTGGTGCCCGCTCTCCTGGCCCTGTCTGCCTGTTTCTGCGCCCCAGACCCACGAGCGCGACCCCAGCCAGCTCATCACCCAGATCCTTGGAGCAGATCGCTCAGGACTCATTTCTACCAGCTGGTAACAAACTCGGGGTATTGACCATGTGGGTGGATCAGAGTGTAGGAGGGGAGAGAGAAAGGGAGAGGAAAAGAAACAGACTTTTAAGCAATGGTCTGTTTAAAAGGATACCTTTTGACTGTTCTGGTAATTTCATTGATTTCACCTGTGTTCCAGAAGAAAGATTCAGCCCAAAGATTCAACTTTGGGGAGGCAAATGGGTGGCTCAGCGAACTGAGAGCCAGGTCTAAAGACATGCGGTCCTGGGTTAAAATCTGGCCTCAGATACTCCCCAGCTGTGGGGCCCTGGAGGGCCTAGCCCTTACCACTCTGCCTTCCGACAATAGACATTTAAATGTATAAGAACCCAAGGAACTTAAAGACTGGAGGTTCTAAGGCATTTCAGATTCCAATGGTTTATACAAATCTCTGTATTCTATTGCATTTTTGTTTAAGGTTTACCTTTGAGATTTTAAGTTCATATATTACTGGATTCAATATTATTCTGTTACACTGTTCATTGAATGTACTGAGTTTTAAAATTCTGTTGTTTTCCCCTATAAATGTGCTGAACAAATATTATTGAATAAGCCCATATATTAAAAAAAAGCTTTTTTTCTATTTTTGCCTTTGTAAATTGCCACATAGAGGTAGATGGACTTCAGAACTGGTTATAATTGTATCACAACCTTTGGAAAATTTTATGTGCTAAATATCTCAACTGATTTTAAGGGTTTTTTTTTAAATATGATTTTTGTAATTTTTTTTAACAATCTCTGGTTATTTTGGCCTGCCCCTAACACAAGGTGTAAGGCCAATTCTAGCTGAAGTGAAATATATTTTATAACTCCCAACCTTCCCGTATTTCTAAATATATGAATGGGAGTTGGGGCAGTTAATCTCAGGGCATTTGTACCCCTAAAAAAGCCTCCAAAAAAGGAGCATCCCTCATGTATACTCTTCAGCTCACTATTTAACTTCCACCAGAATGATATATAGATTTCTTGATTATGTTCTTAACCCAAGATGAGTTTTACTTTGTTTAAAAAATATGTTTATTACCAAGGTTGAAAGATTGCTATGATTGTAAAAACTTGTGACAAATATCCATCAATTCAAAGGCTTTAAAAAATGCCATACAGCAACTTATGTGAAATATGAAAGTGTGTTTGTTTGCTATTGTAATTAATTGGGCTATTGAGAATTTTGGGGATTTTGGTAACTACATATTTGTACTACTGTATTTTTTAAAAAATGAAAAATTGTTAAACTTGTTCAATTCATTTGCCTTCTACTCACAGTGATCATGGCCAGATATTAAGAGGAAATGAATCTCATTTTTGATGAGAAAGCCTTGCATTTTATATTTTCTTAGTTGACACAGATTGTCAATGATTATAAGCTATATTTTTGAATTTTTAAAGCTCTTTTATTATTATATTTTTCTTGCATGTGCAATATACTTTTTCAGTTTTTTTATTATTTTTTCTCTCCTTTTTATATTTGAAGCACATGTCACCAGCATTAAGATTTTCTTTAACTTTTTGACTTTTCAGTGCTACAAGTTTGAAATACATTTGCTAATGCATGCCCTAAAAAGCTTATGACTATAAAAATGATGCCACTAATTATTTAAAAGTTATGGGACTTTGCTTAATGATTCTGTCTGATTCCAGGACAAGATATACACACAAGAGCCATTGCACAGTGCCAAAGAAAAGCAAATCCAGGGTGGATTGATGCACTTCTAGGCCAATACAAAGGTTTTGAACCTAGTGTGAAGACTCGAGGTTACTATGTTTAACATGTGTTAAGACATAGGCTTTCCTTGTGTCCATACTCACTCTGAAAATACTCACAGACAAGTATCCCCCAAAACCTTGGCTCCTATAATCTGGTCCCCTTTTCTGTCTTTCATAGTGTGGTACCTTTCTGTAGTCCTGGCTACTGACTGGGTAAATGCATCATTGCTTAGATCATTTTGATTGGGCCCTGATTGAAGGACCTGTTATACATTTATTTTTCTTTTACTTGGAATTTTTACACATAAGACTTTGATAGTCTATATTTTCATCCAGAGATTTTTCTTTTCTTTTTGATTTTTCTGATGTCTTTTTAATATCTCTTGCCAATTGATTCATATGCCTCAGCCATGCATCCCTAAGTGATCCCGGTTTTTTAATCACCCTCTTAATGGGGGGAATGTAAAAAAATATCATTATTTAAATTGCAAAGTTTAAATTCCTTTTGAGAAGAATTTTAGGTAAAGAAGATGCTACCTCTCTGAATCCAGAACTTAACTGTTGGAGAAGCCACCATGAAGAAGCCTCCAGACCATAAGTTGCACAAAATTGAACTTTGGGTGTGGTTGATTGAACATTTATTTGTATCTGTACTTTCATGCCAAAGGGGACTGCCCCCTAACTGGCTTTTTGTCAATGTGTTCAGCAATTATTGGTTTTATTCTTTTGTTTCTCTTATCCTCAAATTATTGTAATCTTTAAATTGATTATGTTTTCATGATCCTTTGGAAAAAAGTTAATTTTTTCAAACGATCAAACGGAGTAATGTAAAAAATAGACTTGAATACAGGACTACAGTCCCCACGAGCCTTTACTCCACTTACCCAGAATGCCTTGTAATCTCAACTGGGCTGAGATCGAGAAGGTATTTAAGCTGATTCAAAGGCTTTTGAGGGCTCTCTCATGCTCTTGGACTTCCATTTTGGGGCAGGCGTGGCTTTTTTTCATAATGTAGGTGAGGTTGTGTCTGGGCCACTCTATGGCCTGGACATGTGTTTCTTATCCTGAATTTTCTTTAATCCTTAATCTTCAATAAACCTCTAAAAAATATAATACTCCTTGCAGAGAGAAACTAATTTCTACCTTGCCTCAGTCTCCCCAATATTCCTAAATTTTAATCTTTGCACTACCTCCAGGTCACATAAGCCATCATGAGTCAGAGACTGAACTCAAATTCAGGTCTTTCTCTGAGGTTAGTACTTGATCTACAATGCCATGCTTTCTTATAATTTTCATATTCCTTTTCTCTTCTCTGACAGTTGTGTGGTTATTTAGATGTGGCCTACTCTTGAAAATTCATTTTATTTCCTTGATCTATTCAATAAAAATTATGAGATTTGAAATTCCTAGTCCAACTAAAATAAGTTATTCAAGTCAAGTGGTTACCTTACCCCCCTAAGAACAATTACCAGGCATGTTAGTATTTGGAAGTATGATTGATATATTGATATTGTATCTTAAGCATTCATATACCAAGACTCATGGTCAGATCACTTAATATTCATTGTATGGAAAGGGAGAGTCCAAAGGACCAGAGCAAAGGACTAGCAAATTCCTGGGCTGGGCGTTGACAGCCACAGTGCCCTGGCTCGGACTACATTCCTTTACAAATCACAGGTTCAATTAATCTCCTCCTCTTTGATTCCATCATGGTCAATTCTACCAAAATAAAAACCTATATCATGTCACCTATTCATTAATCACCTCCCACTTGGCATTCCTAAGGTCCCCAATAAAGGCTGAGGAACTGGTACGAGCCTCTTCTCCTCTCCTCTCTTACACCTCTTGATCTCACAGCCCTTGCTCTTGCTCTTGCTCTTGCACCTCTTAATCTTGCCATGGCCTATAATGGCCTCCTCATGTCTGACTGATGAACACAACGCAGCTGCCCCGCACATCTATTAATCTCTTGGTCCTGTGGTCCATGGGAGATGTCCCAGAGTTCTCAGCTCCACTCATGTTCTCTTGTTTCTCATAATTTCTCCACTTGCATTCTCTTTTTGCATTACATCATTACGGAGCTCACAACTCCCCAGGTGTTTTAACTTGTGGTCTCTGAGTCTTTATTCCTTCGTCTCTTCCTCTGACTGCCTTATCTATCTCACATCATATTCCTCTCGCCTCCATTCTCCTTCTCAGGGCACACCCACAGATAAATTATATAGGAACAGCTGGTGGATCCTATATTGTTATTCATTTTCCCTTCATCAATAATCACAAATGGTGAAACAAATTGTCCATACATATGAACACAACTGAAAAGTCCAATATAATCTGAGATTTATAGAAGGAAGAAATCTTAAAAGTCTTTGAGCCTAACCCCATCATTTAACACACAAGGAATCTAAAATTTATAAAGATAAACTGTGCATTAAGTCTCATCTCTAGTAAGTATCTAAGACAAGATTTCAACTCAATGTTTTCTGACTCCAAAGCCAGTGCTCTATTCACTATGCAATCTAGCTAACCATAGCACATAAACTGTTCATAAATATTTAATTGTTTAAAAGTTACTAAAGATTTCTTATCCCATTAAACAGTAAAGATATTTCTTTGTGGAAAGAAAAAAGTCAGCTAAAAATATTCTCTTATTAAACAGGTGTGTAGCAACAGTCCCTTTCTTCTAAAATCACCTCAAAAGCAAACAAACAAACAAACAAACAACTTGCTAGCTCCTGGACCAAAAAAAACAAACAAAAAAAAAACATTAGACATGGCTTCATCCAATCTGAGCACCTGGGTTTATGTTCCGGTCTATTTGCCTCTCGAACAGCACATATGAAGGATTCTCTATGCTTACCTTCATGTCCTGATTAGCAAAGTTACCAAACAGAATTCTTCTAAATAGGGATGGACTAGCTGCTATAGTACCTCTTATTCACTGGAAAGATAATTATTCTGAGAATAGATGAATCATTAAGAAGATAGGATATTCTATTGAGAAAACTAGAAGTCAAAAGTGGGTTGTATTTTCACTTCTGGTGAAACTTCACCAATTTGATCCAAAGGGATTGGTTTTTTCATACCAGCATTTTGCCAGATAAATAATGAAATAAAAGATGGAATTCAGGGAGAAAATTCTTACCTTTTCATTATTATAAAATTTTCTTTAAACTCAATTTTGTTAAAAATCAGATTTCATGTGAAATTGAGTCCACTTATTAGAAAATTAGAAGAGACTCTTATCTTAGATCAGTATTTTTGAGATGTAAGTGCCAATAAAGAAAATCTAACTTTTAGACATATTAGGATTTCTGTTGCAACATAAAAAGGTTTGTGCATGTTTATTCAAATTTGGTTCACTTCACTTCTTCCTTTAAAAAAAAAAGGATAAATATAAAAGCCTGAGAGAAAAATCAGCAATGATGTGGTAGGAGAGGAGTGAGATATTCTATTGCTAAGAGTAATAGATAAATAATAGTAGGTGTTGGGTTTATTTAACCTAAATAGGTCTCAGTTTCTCTGTCTGTACAATAAGAGAACTGGACTAGATAGTCTCTAATCTACTATTCTATTTTCAGGTCTTCAATAGACAAAAATAGGTTTAAATTTCCACTTCTCCAACCCTTTCAGTCTCTATTAGTGATCTTTGTTAAAAACAATTCCAAAGAAAAAAGTAATTTGCTCAGCATGGTAATCCAAATTTTCAGATTTTTAAAAATACCTTCTTTGATGTTGGGAATCTATTTTATATTTTACTTTTAATTTTTAAAGATAAATTTTATTGATCTGTTGTTTTTTATTTCATCTTCATTTACATATGTATGTATGTATCTATCTATCTAATCTATTCATCCATCCATCCATGTATCTCCTGCCTCCCCTTATGTACGTAATCCCTTGTTACAAAAAAATTAGAGAGAAGTCAAGCCAAAATATCAGCTTAGTCCAACAGTTACCTACAACAAAGCAGCTATTTTATTTTAAATATTAAAATAAATTAGATGAAAATATTGACAAAAGAACAATATTACAAAATTGGCAAGTGTACCTTTTGCTAAACTGCTAATTTAGCATATATTTAATTATTTCAAGGAAGGTGGTGGAATACGCCAACATATCCAAAACCATAATTTTAATTCCCCTTGATTTAAAGAAGGATCACTGCTTTTAAAAAGGATAAGTCCATTTCATTAACAAAGAAATACAGGCCAACTCCAAGAAGACCACTAATCATTTGAATGATATTGAGAAATTATTTTCTCTATTTCCTCCAGTGGTCTTATTGCATAGAATCATTATAGCATAGGGATGGCTCTGGCATTTCAAAGGCTAGGCAGGAGAGCCCAGCAATGGTCTCTGATGATGAACTCTCATCTGTCATCTGAATACAATCCCATGTATGTTTAAAAAGTCTCATTGCCATAGGGTTGGTCACGAAGTGATGATTTTTTAAAATCAAAATAACTTATTAAGTCATCTACCAAGCAATGGAGTAGAAAGAGTATCAAACACAGTTGGAGTATGATAGAATCTTTAAAACTTCAAGCAAAACTTGTAGTTGTGATCCTATGACATTTCTTCCATATTGTGATATCTCTCAACCAATCTTTGCAGGCTCAATAAATGTTTTTAGTCACATGAGTAAAGTATCTCTTAATGATGCCATAAAGAATGGTTAGGAGAACTTACAGGGTCTGTGCTACTAGGATGATGGCAGTAGCCATTGAAGAGGAGAAATACTGGTGCTATATAGCTCAAGTAGTGGTGTCTTGAATTTAGCAAGATCTTGAATAAATTAGTTTGTACAACATTGAATTATAGGTCTTTTATGACATAATGATTCCCTTTACAATCTTTTATGCATTATTAAATTGCTCAGCAAAACCTTTCTTCATCATGCTGCCTTTCAGTGAGGTCCTACTATCAAAGCATTGGGTATTGAGTAAAACTAGAAGGAAAAATCACTTTAACACAAACATTTCAAAAAATTTGTCATTGTGAGGCATTTCAATATACTAATAATAACTCAGCTTTATACTTGAATTTCTATATTAATCTGAAAAAAACATATGGTGACATATGGGTAACAATAACAACCTTCTGAATAAGAAAGTTTCTGAATGGTGCAATGAAAGTGGTACTTGATTTAAAGTCATAAACTTGGGTTTGAAGCCCAACTTTTTGATTTACCACTTGCAAATTGCCTTGGGTATCATTTAATTTTTCTAGATCCCAGTTTCCTTGAATTGTGAGGGATTTGGTCTAGATGACCTCTAAAAATCTCTTATGGTTCTAAATTCTATGATCTTTTGCCATCTTCTAAGTGAACATTGATGAGATTGGGAAAAGTCAACACATATCTAGTACTAATACTAAAATAATTTGCCTGACAGAAAATGCCTCAGCTATGCTCCCAAAAGACTATGGTCCTTTGTCAAATTCTACTTTCCTCATTAACAGCTTCCTGCAGACTTACACAATGAAGCCTGATGCCATATAAAAAACATGAATTAATTTCAACTTAAACGCTGCTAACTTCAAGCATTATGTGTTTTGAAAACCCAGCCTCTAAAATTTGAAGGTTAGGTTTTTTCCTAATAGCCTTCTCTGCTTCTCAGTTGTCACTTTGAACTTAACAATATTTAAACTGATGAAGATCCAATGCCATCTGTTGACTGCATTCCCAAACCTACAACTTTGGGAACCTGAGGCAATAATTGGCTTAGACACTGGACTCAGGATTGGAATGACTGACCTTTAATTTTATTCAGTGCCTTGGGCTATGATGCATAAATCATTCTTATCTGATAATTCTCCAAGTAAAGAGACTTGTCTCTGCAAATAGAAATTATCTCTAGCTTCTTAGATATTTGGCCAAGGGTTTCATGATGCAGATGAGTGGGAAATGGGAATTGGGGAGAGGTAGAGAATTGTTTCTGCCTGTGACCTAAGTAAATAAAAAATCATTTTTCCTTTAATCAGTCTTCAAACATTAAAGCATTTTATATAGATGTAGCAATCATGCCAACATTAATTCAGAGTTTGTCTTAGTACTTTATATTCTAGGATGCTTTCTATCAATGAGGCTGATCAACAGAATGGTACAGAGATTTAAAAAAATGAAAAAATTGCCTTCAATTATTTATGGGTCAGAGTAGATGCCTGCTAGGATGCCTTCCAATCCTGAAATTTTGTGATTCTATAGATTTTTTACGATAAAAGTGCTCAACTCATCATTGGCATTCAAATTTCATGCTATGAAAGGCAAAATGTCAATCAACAAAATCCCCTAAAATTAAAATGTGATTTCTTCATTTGTGTTAATTATGTTTGGGAGAAAACATTCAAGGGTCATATGGCTCACTTAAATAAATTTACATTAAAATATTAAAATGGATGGTAGATGGAGAAATGAGAAAAAAAAACATGGATGAATACAATCCTCTGCAACTTCCAACTACACAAAAAGCTATATAATAATAAACCTGATCATTAAGCAACTATAGTCATTTTTGTCCTTTTGAATTGATAATATGACACAAATACTTAGATAAATTTTATTTTATTGAATACTTTTGGATTTCTATAAATGTTAGCTTGTTAACTTGTTAGCTTATTTTAAGCACTTTAGTAATCTATGTGGAGAAGGCAAAACCTAAGCTATTAGATAAGCTATTAGATAGGCTAATAATAATAGTGAGAATTTATACATTGCTTTAAGGCTTATAAAGCATTGTATCTTATCTCATTTGATCTTCCAGGGTTCCCAAAAAGACAGGTAATCTTTTTATATATTTTACAGATAAGGTAACTTAGTCCAAAAGATGCTAAGTGATTTGCCCAAAGTATCCAAAGAGGGACTTAAATTTGTATTCCTTATTTAGAGCTCCAGTGTTCTCATTCACTGGTCCTGTCCAACTGCATGTGATCTTACTTGGGTTTTTTTTGGCAAAGATATGAGAGGGTTTATCATTTCCTTCTCCAGATCATTTGATAGATGAGGAAACTGAGGCAAACAGGGTGAAGTGATTTGCCAAGGGTCACACATATATGTATATGAACCATGTTTAAGCTAGCATATGGTCCAGCAATAGAACAACATGTTCAAATAAAAGAACTCTAAGAATCCAAAGGATTTCTTTTTTTTTATTTTTCACTTTAGGATATTTCTTTGTACCACCTTTTCTATTGATTAGTAAGACCAATAAAATTCACTTCCTAGAAGATTAATAACCCAATGAAAAACACATCTCGCTTCACTTTCTGTTTTTTTTTTTTTTACTGGAATAATGGACCTTCTGAATGACCTTAAAGTAAGCCCAGAGCACATATACTGTTAGGGTAGATTTGTTTTTTAGGTGATGATGTGACAACATTGAAACCTAAATATTGCCATTATAGACGAATTCCATTTAAATTTGAGTTTCAGTCAATAAAATTGTGGTCCTAAAAGTTGTCTCTGGCTGTTACTGGAATTTCAAAAAGGCTAAATTAGGTTTAAATAAGTTACTTTTTTTGAGGGAGGGGCTTGGGGACATAACTATAATACACATTGTTTCCCTTTGTAATTGCAATACTGGAGTAGTTGGAGAAGAAAATAATGTTGAAGATAATTACCACAATTTAAGATGAAATCTGAGAATTTAGATGAAACTTTAAAGATTAACTTTTAAAATAAAATATTAGCAAAGTCAAACAAAATGTTCTTCCAGGCAGAACAGTAGCTTGTTAAACAAATAAAACCCTGAATAGAATCTTATCCATCTCCAGAAACCCTTTCCTAATAGCCAGAAATCTTTTGTTAGGTAACTCTATATAGCACCCATCATAAAATATTATGTAACCATCTTTTTTGTTATCTCATACTGCCTACTAGACTGTCTTATATGAACTTTTCATCTCTCCCAGTTGCTAGCACACAGTAGGTATTTTATTTCTGTATTAGGCTATTTTTATGTTTTATTATGTTCATTTTCTCAATGTGTATCAAAGACAGAAAAACCTTTTATTCTAACAAGTGATGCTTCATTAAGAATTAATAAATGGTCACACATACTTCACTTTTATAGAATTTCAATATGCCTGCTGCTTAAGATCTGGGACAGTACTATGGTTCAGTGAATAGTGTACAAGGCCTGGAGTCAAGAAGATTCATCTTTCTGATTTCAAATCAGGCCTCAGATAATTACTAGCTATGTGACATTGGGCAAGTCATTTAATACCTTGGTTTTCTCATGTTCAAATAAGATGGAGAAGGAAATAGCAAACTGTTCCAGTATCTGTGCCATGAAAACCCCAAATGGGGTCACAAAGCATTGGACAGGAATGAAACTACTGAACAACAATTTAAGATTAAAAGGATGATAAATTCTTAGAGATGTCTATTTGTTTAACAACACTTGTATACTGCCTGGCAGTTCTATATTAATCTGAACCCTTCATACACGGGAAAAATGACATTCAGTTTTATAATAATGCTTTATTCTGCTCTTTATATTACCTGTAGTTTGAACAATGGGGATTTAATAAAAATAAGCCCAATGAACTTATCAGAGTGAATAATTAAGAGTGCTTCCTCACATTGTATAAGGATAGAATAAGCAACCCAACATAATTCTAATACTCCGTATTATTGAAAATTTTTCATTTAAATTGTTTTAATTTAAATTATATTTCAACACTAAATATAATAAAGAAGTTAATATTTTTCATTAGGTCAAAGTGATCTATATTTTTCTTTCTGTTAATTAAAAAATTAAAAACAGTGGTTATGTTACTACACTATAAAAATGCTCTTTAATATTTTATAAAATTAAAACCAAGAGGATATTCAGCATTTTCAATACATGGAAACAAATAAATAGTACATTTATTATCTTTCATTCTATCACACATTCTTAAGGCTTTTCAAAATAGCTAAAAAGGTAAGATGAATAATATTTTCAAAGCTGACACTGTCTAAAGAATGACACAATTTAATTTTTAAACCACAAGTACTAGATTATTTCTGGACCAGTTATTACAAGGTTACATTAATAAGTCATGCTTATTGTATAAGCAAAAAATGTTCTAAGAATCCCTTAAAATGATAAATGCTTTCAAAGAAAACAGGTCTAATATTGGGTCTCCGAGATGGCATCACAACTTCAAATTATGATCCCAGCAAGCAACCTTATTTGTATCCTAGACAGATATGTTAGGTCATGACTCTCAAGTCCATGATTTTTTTTTTTAAAGCTTCTTTACAAGGGAATTTAAATTGGATGGTTATGGACTCCATAGGCATTCTCAAAAGGAAAGAGGGCTTGCTGTTTGGCATTCTGTTTAGCCATCTGTGGGGAGCTGTTTTAAGGATTCTCTTTTTATTTAAAAAGATTGCAAATATCATGCCCTCTTCTGGAAAGGAAGTATTTTTTTCTCTGTAGAGAACTCAGTGGAAGAAAACGAACTTTATTATCCTGTTAAATCTGGTTGACTATGAGTTTATTCATTCAACTGTTACCTGAAATAATAAATCTGATTGAAAATAAAGTTCTCTACAATGAGATTGTCACTAAAATAAAAAGATATTTAGTACCCTTAGTTTGTCTTTCTAATCACTTGGGCTTTTATCAATAAAGGTTACTCAGCTCTCTAAATCCATTATTTAAGATTATTATTATTTCACACACCTTCAAAATAGTACAGTAAATGTTATAGGGTAACCTTATACAAAACCAAAGAATTAACCATATAATAGCTGTGCTGAAAACAAAACTCACTAGCAATTAATGATGCTATTTTAATGAGATTAATAGTACAAAGGCACTTGGTATTATATAGTCTTGTTGTTACATTAAAAAAACAAATTCTTAAGTCCATTTGTTACATAATGATTCATATCACTAAAACTCAAAATGCTCAAAGACTTGGCTCTGATGATAAATAATATTTGTCTTGCTTTTTTGGCATTATTTTAAAATCATTACTGAGAAGTAGATTACAATCTGTTAGAAGAAAACACTGTATGCTTATTAGTGTTCATTTCTGGCTCCTGAAATTCTGTAATGCAGATTAAAATCAGTATAGGCTATATAATGTCTCATGTTTTGGGGAATGTAAATTTCATTTTATGTTATCTAGTTTTTATCTGTCACTTTCGTTATTTCCCTGTTTTTTTTTTCTCCACTTTACTCTGGGAAATATATATATATATATGTATATATATTTATATATATACATACATATATATTCTTGTTTCATGTCCCACATCTCACTCACATAGGTTTTTGTAATGTTGCCTCACTCCTGTAGTATATTCATCTTTGAATATGGCTGTGGTATTGCCTTTCCTTTTGTTGCTCACATACCTGTTGAAATTCTAGTGCTTCAGTGAATCCCATATTGACTGAGAGTAAGGCCTTTATCTCTATGGCCACGAACATCTCATTTTCTACTAGCATACCTCTTGAACTTAATGCCAATCCATAATGCAAATATTTTTTTAAATTTAATTTTCTTTGTTGGCACTTGGACAGTCACCTCTGTATCTATGTGTCCTTGAATTGGTTCTTCATTTTAGATCATAAATTATAAGAGCATAGAGTGTTTGGTCCATCACAGATCCATACATACAGAAGTGCAAAATAAATATAATTATATAAAGGTCACAAGAAATTAACTTCACATTCTCTTTTGTCTTGCTTGGACACATGATACCTTAAGCAGTTTATGTATGATATAGTTAATGACTCCACAAAAATTATCTTTATGAACTATACTCTTCATAGAGATATGACAAAATCTTGGCTTATATAAGATAAAAAAAATTCGTATTTCAAAATATATCAAAACCTAAAATGACTGTTGAATATTTTTTTTAAAACTGCCTAGTCATTGAAGGATTGAGAAAAAAGCAAATCTGAGTTTACAAAAGCAAATGATAGTATGGATCAATTTTCATCATTTCTATGTTATAGTAATAATGATATAGCATATAATAATGCCATTTTCTACTATGCTTATTTTCAAACTGAAATTTGTCTCATATATTAATTTCTATCTATTCAAGATACATTTACTTAAAATATTGACACTTTCCTTTATAAAACTAAGATTAAGATAAATTTCATCTTTATTCTAGATAAAAATAAAATAATATGCATCAGAAAGAACAGAATAAAAATTGTTACTAATTTCTTAAGAAAAAAAAACAAATTTCCAAAAATGTCCTTCCAAATATACTCTCTCTTCAGAACATTTTACATTTATTCTTGTATATTTTATTTTTCCTTTTTTACAAATACTTACTTCCCCTCAACACAAAGCAAAAAAGTGAAGTTTCTACCTTGGTTATCTTCCCACTATGAGTAACTATAAAAACCATAGTATAATGAGTTTAATATTAATTGAAACATGCTGTTGAGATCAGTTTGAAAACATTTTTGATACTTTTCAATATCATATAGACTAGAAATGATGCATGTAAAAACCATTTTATTAGTTAATATGCATTTATTGAAAGAGGTATTTTGGTATTTGATATATAATAAACATTAGAGATATATAATAAAGAATAGAAGTATTGAGTTGAAAAAAGACAAGAAAGTGACATAAAGATATGCATATGGTTGCAAGAGCATGGAAAAAGAAGTCAGCCACAGATTGTGCTTGAATATTAGAGAATGAGATATTTGAATTATATTTTTGAAGTATAATTATTAAATCTGCCTGTGAATTGAAGGCAGGAATATGCTACATGAAAGGAAATACTGAGGTTGTTCCATGACCAAGTAGTTCAAGGATGGGGAGTGAGGACTTGCAGGTAGTAAAGTGTAGCCACTCAGGTAAAGAAGAAAATGAGAGAAGCCAAATAAGGTGAGAATAAATAATACCAAGTTGGCAATAATCAAACATTCACATTTGATCCCCAAGCACAGGGGAATATTATTGCAGGAAATTATTTTAGCTTTAATATGTAGCACATTTTCAGTGAGAAGGGGACAGAACTTGGAAAGGAAGAAGGAAGTTGTGGTAATTCCTGCATATATAAAATGTACTTTGGCAATGGTTTTGATGATAAATGTCAAAATAAGCACAAACAACATCTTAAAGAGTGGGACAATTTAGGAAGAGAGTTAGATAATGAAACATTTTTGAGTTGAGAAACATTTCTAATCCTAATGCTCTGTTTATTTGAATGTTACATTTCCAAAAGCCAACTTATTTTCATTGCTTTTGAACATATTAAAGTTTAAATCTTATCAAAACTGAAAATTCAAGTAATTCAATTCTATGTAATGTGATATTTACTCTCTATTTGGAGAATTTTCCCCAATATACTTAACACTTAAAATAATTACTTCAGGATGTATGTTCATTTCAGATATTCATATATGCATTTGCATGATAACTTTTATATGAAATTGTGGATTCAGAGTCCTGAAGTATAGGGAATGTATATTTCATCTATAACCAACAATGCTATCACTTAGAAATTTTATGGAATCAGTGGGCAATAAGTTAAGCTATAGATTTCATCAGTAAGGTGTGTGTGTGTGTGTGTGTGTGTGTGTGTGTGTGTGCAGTTCAAAAAGCAAGTAAGGAATGAAAACTCATTAATTAATGTATTCAATAACATTTATTAAGCACCTATTCTGTTTAATGTACAGATCGTTACTATAAGTACTTCATGTTTGAGTTTGCGCTATAAAAACTGATTTTTTTGTCATTTAATTTGTTGGCACAAAAATTATACTTAAAATAATTTTGAACAAAATATGGCATGTTATTTATCTTGGTAATTCTTTTTATTGGTTTTATACTTTTCTTTTCACTTTGATTGTTAAGTTTGTGTAAAATTTCTTCAAATACATAGCAATTATATTTCATGAAAATACTTGGCCATGCACTTCTTTCATGTTTATTTAAAGGTTCTTTTCAGTTCAAAACATATAAAAGTACTTAAGAATGAGCACTAAGTGCTGCCCATAGTTATCACTATTTATGTCTGTGAATATCTGAAAACACATACATTCTGATTTACATTTTAAGGATGATGAAACTGCCACATTAGTAGGGTGTAGCATGCTGTGAAGAACTCCCACAATGCTGCAGTTGTTCAAGTCATATTCATCCTTTCGTGCTGCCTTTATAAAAAGATATGCAATGCTGAACATGATTGATCTATACCACAGCTGCAGCCTAAATTAAAGTGGAATTTTAAATATTAATGTTTCTCTGGCAGGGAGTATTTCCCCAGTGTTCTATACTAAAATTTATTTGGGAAGAGGCTCATAGAGAAGGAAAACATTCAGGTAACATATGAAGTCACCATTTAAGGACGTGTCCTTTTCCAGTTCTTTGACTACTGTTTTTTTTTTTTCCTGATTACATCCCTGTTGTGGCTAAGTTTAAATAGTCATAACCTGTGATGACACAAGAAATATAAAAAGGAGAATCTAAGTCCTCAGATCAATTAAGTATTTTCTATTGATTAGTTTGAGATCCAAATCATTTAAATAATTGTTTCAATTCTCCATTTCAGAATGGTTCTTGCAGACCCATGCCTCAGTGCCTTTGGTTCTTAGGTGCCTTTGCTTTTATCTTTTGAAGTCTCTTTAAAAAGCTTCACCAACAGGTACTAAAACCTGTTTTCCAACTTCAAGATAACAATAGCCATTTTATATGATAGCTAAAAAATTAGTCTGTTTTCAAATGTTTGGTAGTTTAAAGTAAATTAATTTTAAATGGATACCTAATGTTGCAGAAAGTTTACAATGTATCAATACAACTTGTCAGTAATATTAGGGATATATATGACAGTGGCCCTAAACTGTTTATTATTGTCTTCTAAATAGGATTGGGAATGGAGAATTTGTATTTTTCTGGAAGGGGGAGAAGTGGAGAGAGAGAAAATGGAGGATGACTGTAATGATGTCCCCCCAGAAACTCTGCCAAGGAGCATCATGGGAATTTGTAAGGGAGAAGAAAAGTCTGTGTTTATACAGGTAATATGACTACCCATGGAGTCAAAATAGTTTTTCTCTGGGGATTTTAGCCAGGGACTCAAAATAAGGTGAGCTTTCCATCAATTACAAAGGAATATTTAGTTATTTAACTAATAAATAATTCAGCATTTTCACTTCCCCATGTATCATAACACTGGACCAGCAGGACCTACTTGCCATAAAAGAAAGCAAGTACATCTTCTCTTCATCAAGGAGTAGCTATAGTACTGTGAGAGGGAAATCCCAAAAAGGGAAGATGAAGGGCAAAAACAAACTATATAAATGATGGATCAAAAAACAAAATCAAAGACAAATGGGACAGGAAAGCAAACTAAATAGAGAAGGGGAAAAAAGAGGTAAAATTATAAGAAAAAATATCCCATATTAGCCAATAAACCAAAAAATAAAAAAAGGAAAAGAAATATATTGAGGCAGAGAGGAGAAAATATCTGCAGTTTTCTCTCTGCTGTGTCTACTCACCTGAGACACAGAAAGCCAAGCTACATTATTTCTTCATTAAAGCAATTTCATAAATGGTAAAATGATAAGCAACCTTGAGAACTGCCATCTAGTATTTTTGATAACCAATGCTTGTTTGTAGACTTTAATCTCCAAACTCATAAGCTCATGGAAGACACATGTTTTATGAGTCCAGGTAAATCTCTTTTCCTCAAACTCTCCAACATTTTAGGAGTTGGTATTATGAGATGTTGTTTTTGAGGGTCGAGGGGAAGCAATGCCTACTTTTGAAAAAAGGTCCCAGGGAAGATAGGGATAGGTGAAATGAATACCAGATCTTAATTAGCATGTCTTTTAATAAAATTCAGTTGGGAATGGATATCTCTAGATAGCTATAATCTAATACCAAACATGGCAATTATGGACAGGAGGAGGCAGCAACATTTCAGGATGTGGGAAAAGAAGACTGCAAATGGGGGGGGGGGCGGGGAGAGAGAGAGAGAGAGAGACAGAGACAGAGATAGATAGAGACAGAGAGACAAAGAGAGACAGACAGAGAGACAGAGAGACAGAGACAGAGAGAGACACACACACACAGAGACACAGAGAGAGAGAGAGACACACACACACACAGACAGAGACAGAGACAGAGACAGAGACAGAGGTGTTTGGCTGTTCCTGACAATGTAATGTATCATCAGTGACCATATAAATAACTACCAGCGGCTTCAATGTTTTTGTCAAGAGTCCAGTCTGCAGTGATCCAGGAGGGGGGTGGGTAGGAGACGGGGTGAATTGACTGCCCTGAAAACAATTGATTTAGGCCTGCCCGGTGGTCCCCTGGGAAATCCTCCCGCCACTCTTCTATCCCACTTGCATCTTGCATTACAAAGCAGAGCAATCAGCCCGAGCAGATGAGAGCATCCTCAGGGTGGACTCTGGGGAAAGCCCTGCAGCCTCTGCCGTTTATTACCACTACCTCGGCACCAGTGGTAATAATGCTGCGGAGGCGCCTCATCATTTCTAATAGTATCGTCTTAAAACTAGAGTTCCTGTTTGTCTCAGAATAGTTAGCAAATTAGCCGGGTTGAGGGGAAAGGAAAGGTGGGTAGAGAGAGTAAGAAAAAGCAAAAAAGGGGGAAAGGAAGTAATTGGGTTAGAAATTTTCTGGAAGTGTCACGAATCTTATAAGGTAGAGGTTGAGAGCTCCCCCTCCCCCCATCCTCAAGATTGAGGGATTCTCATATTCGTGATTTTCCTTCACATTCCTGTTACAGACTAGGATGGGAGTGCAGTGGGGGAGTAGAGGAGCAATAGGCACGATTAAAAGGGCCCACAAATAAACCATGCTCCTCCACCTGCTTGAGACCACAGATCACTTAAAAAGTCTGAGCTTTCTCATCGTTCCCGCATCCGTATCCCCGGATTTGCTTTATCCCTGCAAGCTCTGCGCCAGAGATAAAATTTCTTCCCTGTGGCACGAATTTATCCTATGCTTCTTGTGCATTGGGTGAATTGGGGTAATACCTGTGCAAGGGAGTATCCGATCTGAGACCTTCCCGTAGACCCCTCGACAACCCCCATCTTCTCGGGTAAACACACCTGCCTTGCAGCGCAAGGAGAGGGAGAGGGCCCCGGTTTGATGGACTGATCAAACAAAAAAAAAATGGGGATTGTGAGTGTGTGGAGGGGATATAAGGGGGCTATTAAAGGATAACCGGGAAAAGACTCCCAGCCTGTCATCACCGTATTCAAAATGATCGCAGAGGGCTGGGGGGATACGTAGGTTTCTTGGCCAGAAGAGGATATTCCTCTAGGAATATAAAACAAACGCCTAGTCGCTGAAGAGACGCATTTCTAGACCTAACAGCTATCTCTCCAGAGAATTTCTAAATTAAAGAAGGCATGACTAAATTGATTAAAGGAAGAATTCCTCTTTCGTTCCCTCCCCTTTAATCCCAAACCTCAAAGCCTGAACCATTGGAATTACCTTTCATCCAGTCCACCACTTGACTCGGCGACCATTTGCTCACTGGTTCCATAATAAGAGCCATTGGGAATGGAATCGATTTCTTTGTCAGGCGAGGAGATCGAATTGAAAAAGCACCCCAGAAATTTTATCTTTTCCCCTTCTGGTTCGTCTTCTCCCTCAGAGAGGTGCTCTCTGGGTAGATGGGTGGGAGCGGGGGAACCGGAGGACGGGAAGCAATCTGCCTTATTGTATCAGGTTTCCCGGTAGCACTCCCTGCTGCAAATTCTCTCAGCAAACCTAGAGCATCAGCGACAGGCAGCCCAGCCCGGGAGAGGGAGGGAGACGCCACCAAATCGCAGCTCTCCTCCTCCTTCTCCTCCTCCTCCTTCTTTTTCTCCTCCTCCTCCTCCTCCTCCGCCTTCTGCTCAGTCCCTTCAGCTGCTTCCCCACCTCCTCCTCTCAGTCCCTCTCTGACTGTCTATGTAGGGTTCCAATTCATACTGCTGCCTTCTCCCGTGGGGGGAAAAAGGGGGACGCTGAGCACGCTCAGACGTCTGCAGCCCTCACCCGTTGCTGCTGCTGCTGCTGTTGGTGGCTGCTGCCACTACCAAGGCTTCTAGGTGCTCCTTCCTTAAACCAGATTAGGGTTAGGGAGAGAGTTTGGTCGACCAAGGTTTTGAAGACTTTAACTCTCCAGACATTCAGCAGTGCTTAAACGTCTATTTCTTTTCCAAAAGCTCCAGTCATCCTCCTCTCTGCAACAAGCTCCTCGATTTGCCTCTTGTAGGGAGATTAAAACCCCAGGCACAGCACACAGTCTAGCGGAAATGACGAGGTGTCTCTTGCCACCAAAAATATCCCCCTCAAACTCCTTTAAATGAGGAGAGGGAGAGAGAAGGCGAAATAGGGAAAATCTCCACCAAACCTGTAATCTCACACCCCTAGATATTAAGGGGGAGAGGAAAGAACCCGCAACTCAACTAGTGTGTGTGGTGTGTGTCAGGTCTAGGACTGTGGGGGCCAGGCACAACAGAAGAACTCCACCTGCAACCTCCAGATGAGCTCCTATGATCCGGGATGCATTTCTAATTGCAGCTGTGAAAGCAGCAGCAGCAGCGGCCTCCGCTGGAGGCCCCAGTGGGAGGAAAGAGCTAGTAGGAGAAAGGGAGAGATCACGATTCCATGGGCGAGAGGTGCGCTGGTATCCACCCCCACCTCTGCCTCCCGCCCCCAACAGTTCAGCACTAGTAGGCAAAGGTATCGAGTTACAAAAAAGCCTTTATTGTGGCGGAAGAGTTGCACTCAGTCTCAGTCTGCCTGAGGAATGGGGGTGGAGGAAGCGGGAAGCTATGGGGAACACCGCTGGGCAGGGAGATTACATCAACAACCTCTGCAGCGCAGCCAAACAGTGGTGGCGGGGGTTTCCTCCTTCCCTATTACCGAACGGGCAACGGAGGTAATTTCTACCAGAAGCAAGCGGCCACAGAAGTAGCTTCTGTGCTTTTGACGAAATTTACAGTAGCCAGAAACCATAGTAATGACATACAAGCTGGTATGGGGAGGGAATGGGGACCCGATTTTATTTCATCTCTTTTTGAAATGGAACCAGGCTTTTTTTTTTCCTTTTTGAGAAATGGTGAATATACATAAATACATGCATACACATATATGCACACGCACACGTACACGTGTATATGTATCTATGGGTAGTATGTGTGTATATGCATTGTGGATTCTGATAGATGCATCTAGGGGTATGTGTGTGTAAATGACTGTATATATGTTTTTTGGATATGATCATATCTATGGCTATATAGGGGTGAAGATATATATCTATCAATAGAAACACATATCACCATATATAGCAGCTTTCTCTCATATATATATGTGTGTGTGTGTGTGTGCATATATATAATGTGTATTAAGGGTGTATACATCTAAAGAAAATTCATTATTCGAGAAATAGATTCTACAAACTTCAAATGTTAAATGATTTTACAGACTGAATAGAATGTTTAAAAAAAAAACAAAAACCCAAAAAGATAGCTCATAGGACTGGATGTAACATAACTGGTTATGATAGAAAAATAATTAGTTGCTTTTGAAGTTACTATCCTTTCATGTTGAAGAAGTACATATAACTCTGGGCTTGGAGTTAGAAAGACTTAAAAGTCAATTACTAACTGTGTGATCCTGGGCAAGTCACTTAACCTCTGTTTGCCTCAGTTTCCTCTTCTGTAAAATAATAGCACCTACCTTCCAGGAATGTTGTAAAGACCAAATAAGATAATTGTAAAGCACTTAGCACAGTGCCTGGCACATAGTAAGCTCTACATAAAATTTAGATTTATTAACATTTGTGTGCATATTTAACATATATGTATAAAAATATAATTAGTAGGTACCAAAAATACTTGAATATTGACTGATTTTATATATATATATATATATATACATTTTTTATCCATCTGTCAAAAAACAGACATCTAGATATAGATGTACATATATATACAGGGCAAAAATTGTATTTTGTCTTTCTTTATATCCCTAATATTTAACAAAATGACTGGTATATAGTAGGTGCTAAATAAATGCTTGTTAACAGACTATGTATAATTATGCACATACATATCATATGAGGATATGTACATACATACACACACAACGATCACTTTAGAAGCTGTTATGTTTTATATTACATAGTTTTATTTATTTATTATGGGTATAGAACTTTAACATTGGGGGTCTATAGAATTTGTTTTCCAAATTGGGATTTTGTCTTAGATTAGATTTAGTCAAAACGGAAAAGAGTATTTTACATAAGTGACAAATAGAGGATAACAGTGGGACTACAATTAGAAAATAATTTGGGGATACTTCCAGAATGTAACAATTTTCATTTAAGTTGGTTTTCAATGCTTACACTGATACTAAATGAAGTATAACTTGTTATTTTCTTCAAAAAGACATGATAAATTAAAGAATTCCAGAACTTCTCCTCCAATCACAATGGCACATATGCTTTCCTGTTCTTGAAGAACGTACTTCTTCCTCATATACAGTATAAGTTGTTCCCCTTTTGAAAATCAATTATTCCTTTTCTCTAATCTGCTATTCTGGAAATTTGGAATCACCAGTTATCATAGGCTTCCATAATAATAGCTGATATTTACATGGTGCTTTGCATTGCTTTTGCAAAGTGCAATATATAGTAAATCATTTGAGCCTTGCTACAACCCTGTGATATAAATGCTATTTCCAGGTGAGTCAACTGAGACCTGAGGGAACTTGAGTGACTTGCCTATAATCACAGTTTCCTCATCTGTAAAATGAACTGGAGAAGAAAATGGCCAACTACTCCAGTATCTCTGCCATGAAAACCTTAAATGGGATGACAAAGTATTTGACATGACTGAATATGGATTTAAAACCAGATATTCATGATATCAAATTTAACACTGTTACCCATTATGTAATAAGAGTTAGAAGGAACCTTCCAACTCTGAGGAATCTTAAGTCCCTTATGAAATGATTTGTCCAAGGTCACTTAGTAAACTAGGGGTAGTCTAGAATCCCATTGTCTTTGATTTTTAGGCCAACATTTTTTTTCCTCACCATGACATACTTCTTTGACCTACATGACCTACATAAGTTTGTCTTCTTCTATCACCTGGAAGATAAGATAGGCTTTCAGGAAGGTTGAGGAAGTAGGTAGACAAATAGAGGTGGCCAAGTCAAACCTTAGTCACTAGCCTGACTGATTTGTTCCATTTATATCTGTTTGGGAAGGAAAAATTTAATTTGGTTTTGAGAAAGACAAGTGACTTCAATTAAATTTAGTGACCCAATGAAAGAGAATTTTAAATTTAAGTTGCCTTTAAGGCAGCTACAGTGGTAGAGTAGAAAGAGGGAGTCAGGAAGACTAATCTTCCTGAGTTCAAATAGGGTCTTAAACACTTACTAGCTGTGTGACCCTAGGTAAGTCAGTTTTCTTATCTGTAAAATGAGCTGGAAAAAAAGAAATAGCAAATCACTCCAGTATCTTTGCCTAAAAAACCCCAAATGAGGTCACAAAGCATCAGACAGACTGAAACCACTGAACAAAGTAGTCTTTAAAGAGAAGCAATGTTTCCTCATTCCTCAAACATCTCTAGAGGATATGAAGTGGACCCTTTTCCAATTTTATGCAGTCACATAGATTAAGAAGTGAGAAATAATGGTCTGGGGGAAATTTGTTTGTAAATAAACAAATGACTCTTTGAAACACTGTAGTTCTAAAGGAGATTCAGTAAAATCTTAATTCTGTTTATTTTGGCTTCATTTTACAATCTATCCAAGACTACTAACATTATAAGCTAGTCTCTTGGCATAGACCCTAGGAACAGCATTATTTTTAAAAGCATATTTCAGTCTAAGAACAAAACTGTTTTGGAATAAAAAGACTTTTAAGAAACTAATCTTCCTGTTTACTTAATGATTTTTAAAAATTCAAACCCATGTTTTCATCAGAATAGGGAGCCTGTTAAGTCATTTTCTGAACAAATGTATATCTGTGCTAGCTCTTCAATAGTCAATCTTATATAGTTGCCTGGGGGCACCTTTTCCAAGGTCACAGTGATAGCTTATGTCATAGGTGAGACAACAAGTCAGCAAAATTCTTAAACTCAACATGTCCAAGTCAGAATTAATTTTCTCTGTCTCACCCTCAGCCTCTTCTGAATTTAGCTATTACTGTTAAGGAAGCTGTGTACTACCTGCTCAGTAGCTTGGTCCATAATCTCAGCATCATTCTTGACTTTTCATTCTCACTTGCCCCACACATCAAATCCTTTGCTAAATCTTGACATTTCTACATTCATGACATCTTATATGACCCCTTCCCTTCATTCTCAGAGCCACCCTTCTAGATCAGGCTTTCATCACCTCTTATGTGGGTTATTACAAATCCTTCTAATTTGTTTCATTCTCCCCTCCTAGCTCCCTAAGTGATTTTTCTAAATCATCATCCCACCCATGAACTCCCGTGACTCTTTATTACCTCCAGAATCAAATGTAAAGTTTACTATTTGCATTTTAAAATCTTCATTACTTAGACCCTTCTTCATTTTCCATTCTTCTTATACTTCCTTCCATGCAATCCACAAATCAACTAGAGAGACAGAATTGTTGTTCCTCCACCATGATAGGGGCAGCTAGGCAGCAGCCTGGATAAGAGTGTCTGGACTGTAGTCAGGAAAACATGAGCTCAAATATGGCCTGATATACTTACTAGGTGTGTGACCCTATGTAAGTCACTTAATCCTGTTTGCCTCAGTTTCCTCATCTGAAAAATGAGCCTAAGCAAGAAATGACAGATAGAATGAAACAATTAAATAAAAACAAAACCCAACATAATACTCTATTTTTTGGTGCTTTAACACCAGCTTTCCTCCATTCCTAGGATGTTTTATCTTAAATGTATGTGGCTTCAAGATTTAGCCTAAATCCCACACTCTTCAGGAAACCTTGTCTGATCAGCACAACTACTCTTTCCCATTCTTCAGAAATTATTTTTCATATCTATCATCTATCTATCTATCTATCTATCTATCTATCTATCTATCTATCTATATTTTTCTGTCTGCCTATACATTTATTTCTCTATCTTGCATCTGGACAAGTCATTCAAACTTTATCTGCCTCAGTTTCCTCGCCTGTAAAAGACAGATAATAATAGCACCTACCATGTAGTGTTGTTGTGAGGATGAAATAACATAATATATTTAAAATACTTAATATAGTGTCTATTATGTGTTAGGCACTATATAAATGCTAATGATGATTATGTTGATGGGCCTAGTTATTCACATGTTGTCTCCCTCATTAGAAAGTAAGCATCTTGAGGGCAGAAGTTATTTTTTACTATCTTCATATCTCTAGTGCTTACTAGAATGCTAGCACATAGTATTGTTTATGAATATTTGTTGAGGGGGCAGCTGGGTGGGTCAGTAGATTGAGAAGTAGGCCCAGAGACAGGAGGTCCTAGGTTCAAATCTGGCCTCAGACACTTCCTAGCTGTGTCATTCTAGACAAGTCACTTAACCCCCCTTGCCTACCCTTACCATTCTTTTGCCTTAGAACCAATACACAATATTGATTTTAAGGCGAATGGTAAGGATTAAAAAAAAAAAAAGAATATTTGTTGACATTGATTCAAGAGGACCCAAGATGAAATATGATATCTATTTCCTGGAAAATTGGGACATAATTTTTTAAGCAAATAAATGTGGGAATTATTTTTGTTCAACTGTGTATTCATTACAAGAGTTTTGTTTCTCTTCTTAAATGGGGGCAGAGAAAGAAAAAGGAGAACAGATTTTTCTTTACTGAAAAAAAATAGATTTTAAAATAACATGTTTATTGACTATGTTAGAAGTAGAAGTGATCTTAGAACTCATCCAGTCAGAGTTTTAAACTCAAGGTTGATGAATTTTGAAAAAAAAATTCAGCAGCTATATTTACATGTATCTGATTTCCTTTGTAATTGTAAAGTATTTTTATGCTTTTAAAACATAATTCTGAGAAAGTGTTCATAAGATTCACAAATAGCCAAAGTGGTCCATGGGTAAGGATCACTGAGGGTTTCTTAAAAGTGGCTGGTAGTTAGTTAATAGCAGAGCCAAGACTCAAATCATGATATACTGATTCCTTTTCAAGTAATTTCCCCTCTAATTTATACTACCATGAATTAACCTATTCAAGGCTTCCAAAAGGTGTTTATTTCCTTACAATATATGATATGAAAATTGAAGTGGTTTGTAGATTCTCTTTTCTTCTTCCATGTTCATATTTATGCTACCGAATCTGTGAAAAGCTTTCCATGCCTGCTTCCAAGATTTGCATCCAGGATGTTTTCCTCCAGGTTAATTCAAATTTCATAAAATCATTGTTAAGTATGCATTGGATATACTACATAAGTTACAGATGATGCAAAGAAAATATAAACATAAAGTAGTTCTGAAAATATATAGGGAAAGTATGTAATATATCCATAACGAGGTATAATAATTATAGAAGTAGTAAGGAAATTTAGGCAAAAACCACATTAAAAAGGGACATTTGTCAATAGAAAGGGACAGTTTGTCCCCTGGGCACTTCTAGTGGAATATATTTCATGCCAACTCCTCCTCCTCTCTGACTTCAGAGGACTCACCATATGTCTTCAAAGTCAGAAACCTTATCTTCAATACAGTGTATTACTTGCTGAGCTTCTATGTATCTAAATACCTCCTTTTCTAGTTAGAGAGGGTGTAATTCTTTGACTGTCACACAATCTAATTTTTCAGGAAATTTGGAATCTGATAGAAGAAACTCAAGTCTTCTCTTATTAAGAATCTGTCAATTTGATGCTACTTTTTAAACAACTTTTTACAGAAGTCCTTTGGTATGTATGAGCCAATAGCACAGTGGATACTGCCTTTCATCCTTTAATGTATGGTTCTGTTTAATATTCTCCTGAAACACAAGTTTATTTACATGGAAATTGATTTGTTTCAAATACCGTGACTTAGTATGAACATTAAGAGAAGAGGAAGTGTGATGTAGAGTAAAGAGTGAGGACAAACCTGGAGTGAGGACAACCTGGCACCAATTTTGGGTAGGAATGGAAACAAGGACAAGTCCCTTAACTCCTCTGAGCCTTCAATTTCTAATCTGTAGAATGAGAGTGATAAGAATAACTGATAGTTTACCAAAGGCTTTAAGTCTTGTAAAGCACTTCACATACAGTAACCAATAAATCATTTATCACAAAACATTTATTAAGTGCCTACTATATACTATTACTTTGCTGAGTGCTAAGGCTATAAAAAGAAACAAAAATCTTCAGGGGCTTCATGATTGAATGAGGAGTTTACAATCTACCAATTGCACATCATCTCATTTATTACTCAAAACAACCCTATGAAGAAAGTACTATAAATAGTATTATTTATATCTTACAGATAAGGAAACCAAGATTCAGAAGGGGTCACATCATTGTCACACAGTTAGGGAGTATTAAGATTTCTCTGATGACTCAAAACCCAACAGTTACTCCTGCCTCATAAACACAACATTACCACCATACTTGAACCACTTAGATCACCAAAGTGGTTGTGAAAAAGTCCCTGGTAAACTTTCAGCATTACATAAATGCAAATTATTATTGCTTTCTGTGTTTTCAAATGTATGTGAACTATAGACTTTAAATAAGTGTCAGTGAGATAGGTCAGTTGTTTACAATGACTCAGTTCTATGATTTTGTCAATTTAGGGAACTCTGGGGATGAACACATTCTTTACTCAATGCAAAACTAGACTTCTGTACCTTGTAGTTTTCCTCTATCCTTGGTAGCACCACCATGCTAATGTGGTAGAGATAGGAACTGAACTCTGGCTTTCCTGACTTGAAGACCTGTTTACTTTTTCCACTATTTCATTCCTTCTCTCTTTTCATACATAGTAATTGTTATGAATTGTGACCTCATTAGCTAACACTTTGTTTTTGTTAATTAAAAAACATCTTTTTGGAATCTATGATAATTTCATCTACTTTGCTTAAAAAAAAGACAACAAGAAATATTAAAATAGCCCAGAATGAAAAATATAATACAATGTAAGATATCTCATAGAAAAACCAATTGACCTAAAAATAACTGAAGAAGCTAACATTTTGGAAACATTGGACTACCTGAATGACATTTGCAAAACAAAAAAGAATCTATACATCATATTTCAAAAAAATTTAACAGAATACTGCCAGATTTCTTAGATGGCAAAGTGGAAATACAAATAAAATTCATATCCCAAAAAAACAAACTCTAAAATGAAAACTTCCAGGAAGATAATGGTGAAAAAAAATGCTACAAGCAACCAGACAAAAAGTGCTGAACTACTGTAAGGATGATATTAGAAAATAAGTATTGAAGACCTGCTTAATTTCCACTATTTCATGCACTCCGAGACTCTCTTTCACAGCTGGAGAAGGTAACATCTTTGCCTCTCTCTCTGTCTGAGATGTGCATATCTCACCATATGAAATGTTATTTGGACATTAACCATTGCAGGCAAAATGTTTTAAAACAGCTTAAGTATCTATGCTTGGAAGAGATCTTGCACTTGCTGAATACATCACAGAGTTACAAAACAGGACTAGAGAATTACAAGAAATGGAAATTTTAACTCAAGAGGGTCCATTATATGGAAATTTTAACTCAAGAGGGTCCATTAGATTTTGTACTCCATTTGATAAACCTGGAGATTCAGTCTACAGAAAAAAAAAATTTAATAGAACTAGTGCAACACAACCATTATAGGTAGGTCCTTTCCATGTTATTTTGACAACACCATCAACTATTTGTGTATTAGAGAAAGAAATGTGACTACATAGATTGCATGTGAAAAAAGCAAAAGCAGCAGAAGAGATTACATCAGATAACACAGCTGCAGTCAAACAGAAATCAGAAGAAGAAATTATTCAAGAAGAAGAATGAAATGGAGACAGAGATCAAGATCAAGACAAAGAAGACACCACAGAAGAAACATAGATGACATCAGACATGGCTATTGAATTGTAACAAAGACACTGAAAAACAAATCAACACAGAGAAGGGGAACAGACTGATTATGAACATGAACTGTAAGATTTTTTTTTTTGCACTATTATAACACTATGCACTTTCACTATAGTTGCAAACAAACACTACTTAGTAACAACACAAAGACAGAAGAAGCAGAGGAGGTGACTTTAAAGATTTGGTAAGTTTTCACTACAAAATAACATATACATATAGGACACATTTCTCACAAACTCTGCAACATCATAACCAGGTGATGATTATCCATAGAAATAAATAAATAAATACAGATAAATCACTTTGGGAAAATAATTATCATACACATTAAAATAATAAGATCTCATCTCACAGGAAGGCTTTATGTGTTCCTAGGAGATAAAATCAAGAAAACATACATAATTTTCTTTTTTTCCCATTTGAATAAGCTTATTTAGTCAATTTAGAACATTAGTCCTTGGTTACAATAATCACATTATTTCCCTCCTTGCCCTCCACCCACTCTTCCTGCAACCAACACACAATTTCATTGGGTATTATATGTGTACTTGATCAGAACCCATTCCCATGTTGTTGTTTACACTAGGATGTTCCTAGTGTAGAGTTCCTAGAGTCCAACAATATGCCTTCAATGCATGTATTCAAGCAGTTGTTTTTCTTTGATGTTTTTACTCTCACAGTGTTTCCTCTGGATGTGGATAGTAGTTTTTCTTGTAGGTTCCTCTGAGTTGTTCAGGGTCATTGCATTGCCACTAATGGAGAAGTCCATTACATTCGATTGTACCACAGTGTATCAGTTTATGTGCACAATGTTTTCCTGGTTCTGCTCCTCTCACTCTGCATCAATTCCTGGAGGTCATTCCAGTCTCCATGGAATTCCTCCACTTTATTATTCCTTTGAGCACAATAGTATTCCATCACCAACATATACCACAATTTATTCAGCCATTCCCCAATTGAAGGACATCCCCTCATTTTCCAATTTTTCCAACCACAAAGAGCACAGCTATGAATATTTTTGTACATGTATTTTTCCTTATTATCTCTTTGGGATACAAACCCAGCAGTGCTATGGCTGGATCAAAGGGCAGACAGTCTTTTAGCACCCTTTGGGCATAGTTCCAAATTGCCCTCCAGAATGGTTGGATCAATTCACAAATCCATCAGCAATGCATTAATATCCCAACTTTTCCACATCCCCTGCAGCATTCATTACCTTCTGTTGCTGTCATGTTAGCCAATCTGCTAGGTGTGTGGTGATACCTTAGAGTTGTTTTGATTTTCATTTCTCTGATTATAAGAGATTTAGAGTACTTTTTCACGTGCTTATTAATAATTTTGATTTCTTTAACTGAAAATTGCCTATTCGTGTGCCTTGCCCATTTTTCCATTGGAGAATGGCTTAATTTTTTGTACAACTGGTTTAGCTCTTTATAAATTTGAGTAATTAGACCTTTGTCAGATGTTTTTTGTAATGAAGATTGTTTCCCAATTTGTTGCTTCCCTTCTAATTTTGGATGCTTTCGTTTTGTTTGTACAAAACCTTTTTAATTTGATGTAATCAAAATTATTGATTTTACATTTTGTGATTTTTTTCTAGCTCTTGATTGGTTTTAAAGTCTTTCCTTTCCCAAAGATCTGACAAGTATACTATTCTGTGTTTGCCTAATTTGCTTATAGTTTTCTTCTTTATATTCAGGTCATTCACCCATTCTGAGTTTATCATAGTGTAGGGTGTGAGATGTTGATCCAAACCTAATCTCTCCCATACTGTTTTCCAATTTTCCCAGCAGTTTTTTTTTTTTAAAGTGGGTTTTGGTCCACAAAACTGGGATCTTTGGGTTTATCATAGACTGTCCTGCTGAAGTCATTTACCCCAAGTGTATTCCATTGATCCTCCTTTCTGTCTCTTAGCAAGTACCAAATTGTTTTGATAACTACTGCTTTATAGTATAGTTTGAGATCTGGGATCATACATAACTTTCTAAAGAAAATCTTTAAGGTTTTCTTAGACTATCTTAAGGGGGGAAGTTTATTTTCCTCCTGCAACATGTAAATAGTTTGTATATAACATATATATAGGTATAGAAATTGTACAGATCTGTATATTTCTATAAATGTGTATATAGTTAAATTTTTATAATGTTTTGAATTTATTAGTATAGTAAGTTGATTTTAAGTTTTAATGTAGTTAGTTTTGGTTTTCTGTATTAGCGATAGAATAAGGTCTTAGCATAGTAAAAAGTTTCATTTGAATTGTTCAAATAGTTTTTGTAAAGTGAAGTTTGCTTGAGTTTGTAACTGTATCTTATTGTTTTAAAATTTTTTCAAAAGTTTTCATTTTGTATTTTGAATTTCTGTAATTGTATTTTTGTACTTGCATTTGTGCAAATGTTTTCATTGATTATTTCTTTTTGTTGAAATTTTCATTTCTTTCATTTATGTCCCTAGTATAGGTTAACATAGATATAGTATAGCAATAAGCATAGGATAAGATAAGCATAAGATCAGTAGATAAGATGGTTCTGGAAGCCCTTTACAACTCTTCCATTAAGTCCATTTCATTCAACAAATATTTGAACTTCTATTTGCATAAAGCAATGTAGTAGGCATTACATGTATAAAATTTGGATAAAATGTAGTTCCTGCCCTTATGGAATAAGAGAAATATGGCACATATATAATTAACTATAATACAGAATAAAAACAAATAAGGAATGTGTGAGTAAATCCATTTATATGATTTTGAGACAGGAAAAATAATTATCAATTGAGGAACTAGGGAAGCCTTTCTGGAGGAGCATATATTTGAGGACTTTTAGAGGACAAGCAGGAATTTTATAGAGAGGAGGAGAAAATAGTGATAAAAGTAATAATAATGATAATAGTTAGAACTTTAACATGTGAAAAATAATTTACAAATATTACCTCATCTTATCCTCACTGGAAGCCTGGGAGGTAGGTGATATTAAAATCACCATATTGTAAATAATAAAACTGAGGCAGACAGAGAATAAATCTTACTTGCCAAGGTGACATTTAGGAAGTGTCTGAGACTAGATATGAACTCAAGTCTGCCTGTCTCCAGGTCCCATGTTCTTCACTTTGCCATGTATTTTAGTCATGAGTAAAGGCATGGAGGCATAAAAGTGCAAATGATGCACAGCAATCATTGATTAATCCAACTTTATTACAATTTAGAACATGTTTTTGTGACACAGAGCAGGAGAGGCAGTGTGGAATCACATTATGGAGAGTCTAGAATGTCAAAAAAAGTGTTATTCAGAAGGTAATAGGGAGCCATGGAAAGAATTTTAGCAAAGGTAAATGATACCTTAATTTGAGGCCATTTAAAAAATAATGAAGTCAGAATGAAGAGTTTTAAAAGAAAAAAAATGAATGAGAATTTTAATGCATGAGTTTGAAATACCAGCAGAATATCCAAGTGTAAATATATACTCCATGGATTGAAAGACAAGAATAAAAGTCAAGGTGGAAATCAGGGTTCAAAATATAAGAGATATATTTAGGAACTGTTATTTAGTGATGATAGTTAAAAGCTATGGAAGTGAGTCAGGTCAAGAGACAGAGAGAGACAGACAGACAGAAAGACAGAGAGAGACAGAGGTGGAGGGAGAGGGAGAGGGAGAGAAAAAGAGAGAGAAGGGGGAGGAGGAGAAAGTGGAGGAGGAGGAGGAGGAAGAGGAAGAAGAAGAAGAAGAAGAAGAAGAAGAAGAAGAAGAAGAAGAAGAAGAAGAAGAAGAAGAAGAAGAAGAAGAAGAAGAAGAAGAAGAAGAAGAAGAAGAAAGAAGAAGAAATCCAACACCAAGAATATGATCTTAAGGAATATTCAATTAACGCTTTTAAAGGAAGCCAATAAAAGATAAAGAAAGGAGTGATTAAATATATAGGAAAAGAATCAGAAGAACATGAAGTGTCAAATGAATTCTGTGGATAAGAAACAGTGACTGCATGTACTAATAGTAATGTTGCAAAAGAACTTTGAAGTTTGATAGTCATAAGGCTTAGTTTTTAGGAAGTATCTGCCACATGATAGGTGAGATAAATAGAGGAGACAGCCTACATACACTAGGTTCCCCATTTCAAGGAAAAGGACACTCAAGTCATAGAATTTTAGAACTTTGAATACCACCCAATCCAAATCACACATGGACTGGATACTGTGCTAAAAAATCCCAAGAATGTGATCACTTTTCCTGAATCTGATCACTACATTTTTACTTAAGTACACAACACATATGCATGCTCTCACAATATACACATATACTCACATATATGCACAAAGAATACAATTTTTCCTCCCAACTATGTAACCCACAAATTTGATAGTAACATTATCCATTTCCATATATATACATATCTCTCTATGAATATCCCTATCTGTATGAAAAAATTCATCAGCCAAGTGATGAACTCTCCATTATAGACCTCCCTTCACTTATCACCACTCCTCAAATCTAGTCATTAATTTAATTCTGAACTCATCACATTGTACCAACTGAGATCTTTTCATCTTGCCCAAAACATGCCACAAAGGATTGCTAAAGGTTTTGCTGACACCCAAGAAAACAATGTCTCTGGCATTCAGTTCTCCTGTTGTATTGCTACAGTAACTAGTAGAAAAGGAAAGACCTCTTGTTGATGAAACCATCCTGACACAATCTAATTTACTTTAATAGCCATCAAGTTTTGTACACAGAATTTTGCCTGAAATATTGTCAAGGGAAACAAGTGATAGTTTAAAGAATATTTAATTTCCTCTTCTGAAAATCAGAACCCTTTTTGTCTATTACAAGCCCTAAGGAAACCTGACCATTCTACCCCATTATTTAAAACCCTTAGAACAGATTTAAATATGGGTTCCACAGCAGAAGAGTGGTAAAGACCAGGCAGTTGGGGTTATGTGACATGCTTAGGGTCACACATTTAGGAAGTATCTGAGGCCATATTTGAATCCAAGAACTTCTGTCTCCAGGTCTGGCACTGATCTGAGTTTGAATCCTGTCTTTAATACTCACTAGTCTTCTGATCTGGGAAAATCACTACATTTCTGAACTTTAGTTTTACTATCATCATTTTCCACATCAACTTCACTAAAAAGTCTTTTCTTTAATCAGAAAATCACAGAATGTAAGTGTTGGGAGGATTATTTATCTACACCCTACCAACCTACACCCAAACAAGAATCTCTTCACTAGCATCCCTAACCAAATGGTCTGCTACTGGGTGGTATAATGGGGAGGTTGCTAGACTTAAACGGGTGTGGGGTTGGGGGGTGGGGAATGGGAGGGGAAGACCTTAGTTCAAAGTCCTGCCACTGACTCCAACTAATCATATGACTTTGAATAAGACTCTTAATTTCTGTCAGTCCCTTCATCTGTACAATGGAGACAATAATAAGACTTACCTCATAGATTTGTGAGATATGAATAATACTTGTAAAGTACTTTACAAATGTTAGAGTGACGTAGAATAGTAGCTACTATCATTTAGTGTTCCTGTGAAGAAGTGGAGTCCATTAGTTCCAGAGGCAGCCCATTTTACTTTTGGATAGCTGATTAATGTTTTCCTAATTTCAAGGTAAAATCTGCCTCTCTGTATCTCACCCCTTTTGTTCCTCATTTGGGCACCTAAAGTCAATTCACCTTCCTCTCACCTCAAACATAGCTAAAAAGTTTATTTTTTCCTCATGTTTGCTTGGTAGTGATAGAAAATGAGAATATCCTATTATCTTTGATTCCCCTCTAAAAAAGCAATATCATCATACATGTTAAATTTTTTTAAAAGCAGATTGACCCTGGCGTGAGTTTTCATCTGTCCTTTATGAGGAACTGGCAATTCATGTGTGCCTTAGTATGTGGGTCCTCAAGAATGGGCAGGAACTAGCATATTGTAAATAGCAAATCCTTGGCCACACTGCTAGTAAATGTCAGATGTAGGATTTCAACAGAAATTTTTCTGCCTCAAAGGCTAGTACTCTATCCACTATACCATGTTACCTTCATAAGTGTGTGTTGTAAAATTTATATTAGTCTCTAGAATTAAAAATATTATATTATATGAGGTTTATTAAGGATTATTAGGAATCAAGGAATAAAGAAAATACAAATAAGAAACCACGTGCCTAGGGCTGATTAGCCCATTCAAAGTTTACTTACTACATCATTGGAATGGCCAAGAGAGAGCACTGAAGAGCATAGAAAAGAGGGAGGTAGGCGACTTCCAGTTAAATACTAATTGTGATCTCGCCCAGGTGGAGACTCAGGTGAGATTATAGGGAATACTGGGAAATACCAAGGACTTCTGGGGATTGAAGTCTAGGGTTCAAATCTCCATTTTTACAGTGTGCATGCATGTGTGTGTGTGTGTGTGTGTGTGTGTGTGTGTGTGTGTTTAAAGAAAACTCTGGATCAAGCATTGTTTATTTTTTAAACAGAAAGAGAACAGTTATCCAATAGGAAAGGATACATTTTTTAAAAGAATTACATAAGTGAAAGCCAGAGCTGTAAGTTTTATGAAGACTATTTATAATTTAAGGCAGGAATATATTTGGCTAAACTCTTTGGGAAAGGTTATGAATTACTTTCCAATACACAATGCATGTCTTCTGTTACCATGGCCCTTTATTACAGAACCTCTTCTCTGGTATTTGGATTATAATGAATAAGAGAAAGTGGCAAGCTATTAAATCTTTTTGGAATTCCCTCAATCATCTTAATGGTAAAAATACTATTAACTTATACTGAGTCTGTTTTTTTTTTTAATTGACCTATAGAATCCCTAGATCTTTTTTTTTAAATATATTTTATTTGATCATTTCCAAGCATTATTCGTTAAAGACATAGATCATTTTCTTTTCCTCCCCCCCACCCCCCATAGCCGACACATGAGTCCACTGGGCATTAGATGTTTTCTTGATTTGAACCCATTGCTTTGTTGATAGTATTTGCATTAGAGTGTTCATTTAGAGTCTATCCTCTGTCATGTCCCCTCAACCGCTGTAGTCAGGCAGTTGCTTTTCCTCGGTGTTTCCACTCCCATAGTTTGTCCTTTGCTTATGAATGGTGTTTTTTTCTCCTGGATCCCTGCAAGTTGTTCAGGGACATTACACCGCCACTAATGGAGAAGTCCATTACGTTCGATTATATCACAGTGTATTAGTCTCTGTGTACAATGTTCTCCTGGTTCTGCTCCTCTCGCTCTGCATCACTTCCTGGAGGTTGTTCCAGTCTCCATGGAACTTCTCCACTTTATTATTCCTTTTAGCACAATAGTACTCCATCACCAACATATACCACAGTTTGTTCAGCCATTCCCCAATTGATGGGCATCCCCTCGTTTTCCAGTTTTGGGCCACCACAAAGAGCGCAGCTATGAATATTTTTGTACAAGTCTTTGTGTCCATTATCTCTTTGGGGTACAGACCCAGCAGTGCTATGGCTGGGTCAAAGGGTAGATATTCTTTTGTCGCCCTTTGGGCATAGTTCCAAATTGCCCTCCAGAATGGTTGGATCAATTCACAACTCCACCAGCAATGAATTAATGTCCCTACTTTGCCACATCCCCTCCAGCATTCATTACTTTCCTTTGCTGTTATGTTAGCCAATCTGCTAGGTGTGAGGTGATACCTCAGAGTTGTTTTGTAGAATCCCTAGATCTTTTAGAAGTTTGTAAAAGCAGGCAAAGCCAGGCTCAGAGCATGGGAGTAAGGCAACAGAGAAGCATCGGGAGGGAACTGAGAGCAGTAACACCCACAAATGGACAATTTGCCTGGGGCTAAAGCCTCTGAACACCAGACAATGATAAGAAAAGCTAGACCTCCCCACTCAGATAAAGATGGCAAACAGCACAGAAAAGCCTCAACACTCCAAGAAAACCAAGAAGAAGGGGGCAACTTTGGACACATTTTATGGAGCAAAAATACAAAATACAGAGGAGATAGAAGAGGAAACACAAGCAAATGCTCCGAAACCTTCCAAAGGAAATGGAAACTCTCCACAAACCCATGAAGAATTTGAAGAAATTGGAAAATTGGGGGATGCCCTTCAATTGGGTAATGGCTGAACAAATTGTGGTATATGTTGGTGATGGAATACTATTGTGCTAAAAGGAACAATAAAGTGGAGGAATTCCATGGGAACTGGAACAACCTCCAGGAATTGATGCAGAATGAAAGGAGCAGAACCAGGAGAACATTGTACACAGAGACTGATGCACTGTGGTACAATCGAACATATTGGACTTCTCCATTAGTGGCGGTGTAATGTCCCTGAACAATCTGCAGGGATCTAGGAGAAAAAACACTATCCATAAGCAGAGGACAAACTGTGGGAGTAGAAACACCAAGGAAAAGCAACAGTGGTTGAGGGGACATGACAGAGGAGAGACTCTAAACGAACACTTTAATGCAAATACTAACAACATGGCAATGGATTCGAATCAAGAACACATGTGATACCCAGTGGAATCATGCGTCGGCTATGGGGTGTGGGGGGAGGAAAAGAAAATTATCTTTGTCTTTAATGAATAATGCTTGGAAATGATCAAATAAAATATTATTTAAAAAAAAGGGGAAAAAAGCATGATATGAGGCACAAGTTAAGCATGATTCAGTTAAATAAGTTGATAAAACTCAAGTAAGTATAATACAAAATATCTCATAAATGCACATGGAAAGTTTTCTAAATCTCTTATTATTAGAGAAATGCAAATCAAAACAACTCTGAGGTATCACTTCATACCTAGTAAATTGGCTAATGTGACAGTAAGGGAAAATAATAAATGTTGGAGACAATGGGGCAAAATAGGGACACTAATACATTGCTGGTGGAGTTGTGAATTATTTCAACCATTCTGGAAGGCAATTTGGAATTATGTCCAAAGAGCTTTAAATGACTTCCTTCCCTTTGATCCAGTCATACCACTGCTGGGTTTGTACCCCAAAGAGATAATAAAGAAAAATACATGTACAAAAAAAAAAGAAGTTTGTAAAAGCAGTATGTATGTTCTCTAAAGAATTTTATAAGACAAGTAAAATTTGAGAAAAAGATGATTTTAATATGATTTTTTTGGTTATTAAAACAATCTAAGAACAAATAGCTTCATAGGATTGTCTTTTGTAATATCAATGACTCACAATGATTTATATGGTACTGCATGGTTGCAAAGAATTTTGTAATATGTTATCTCATTTGATACAGCTTCACTGTGAGGCAAATAACAGAAATATTTTCATACCTATGATACCAAGGGGGAAACTGAATCAAGGAAAAGTTAAGTTGCATGTCTAAGGCTGGCCCATGACAAGTTGATATAAAACTAGGAATTAAATACCTGCTTTCTGACATCAAATACAGTGTTCTTTCCATCATACCACATTTCCTCACTTCTATTCATGTAGAATTATGACTACGATATGCTTTCATTTGTATTATATCTTTTAATCCTTAAAACACTCTGAATTAAATCTAGTGAATGGAAAGAATATGGATTTAAGACACAAAAGACTAGTTCTGATCTTGACTCGGAATGCTACTTACATTTGTAAGTCACATTACCAATGAAGAGCCTCAGTTTCTTCATCTGTAAGATGCAATTGTTTGACTAGATACTTTAAAGGTCTCTTTCAAGTTCTAAATCATCAGTCCTACAACTTGCTAAGTACTTTGTCAGATATGTTATAATTTGTAAAATTATGTAATTTTTCTGTAGATCAAAAAAGTTATTCTTGACTTACATTAATTGCATATAGCTAAATGACTGGTGAAAGCCAGGTCTCTAATCTGGATCTTTCTAACTTAAAGCTCATTGTTTTTCTACTACAAACTATTATTAACTATAATGCGCAATTTACATTTTACTTTCTAAATGTCTTTTTGAATTTTAAAATGATTAAAATACTTTTCAACTATTTCAATATTCAACAAAAGGCCTTATTAATTTAAAACTATTTTTTCATGTTAAATATGTTTTCATATTAGCCATATTGCAAAACATACAGACATACAAATACACAATCCAAAAAAAAGAAGAAAAATAAAGAAGGCAAAAAAAATATTCTTCAACCTGCATTCAGAGTTCATCTTTTTTTGTTTGTTTGTTTCTAGAGATAGATAGCATTTTTCACCACTGGTTCTCTGGAATTGTCTTAGGTTAATGTATTGAATTAGAGTAGCTAAGTTTTTCACAGTGGATCATACTTACAATATTTCTGTTGCGGTGTACAATGTTTTCCTGATTCTGTTCACTTCACTTTGCATCAGTTCATATAAATCTTCCCAGATTTTTCTGAAACCATCTTGTAAATTTTTTTATAGTTTAGTATTCCATCATATTTAGTCATTTCATAATTGATGGCTATTCTCTTCATTTCTAATTCTTTGCCATCACAAAAAGCTGTTATAAATAGTTTTGTACAAAGAGATCCTTTCCCCTTTCCTTTGATCTCTTTGAGATACAAACCTAGCAGTGGTATTGTTAAGTCAAAGAGTATGTGCAATTTTTTGGGCATAGTTCCCAGTTGTTCTCTAGAATGCTTGGACTTATTCACAATTCCACCAATAGTGCATTAGTGTCCCAACTTTTCCACATCCACACCAATATTTGTCCTTTTCCTTTTCTGCCATGTTAGTCATGTGAGATAGTATCTCAGGATTTTTAAAATTTTCATTTCTCTAATGACTGAAACATGAAATTATTGAGAGCTTTGATTTCTTTTTCTGAAAACTGCTGAATAGGTCTCATTTACCCAGTGTTTCTATTGTGCAGAACATGATGTACTCAGTTTTGAAATCATGCTGATGGATCACTTCTGACCCCAAAAGACAATAGATATAGAGATTGGTAAAGCAGATGCACCTCATATCCTTCTGTAAGACTAAGAACTTCTGTCAGCCTGTTCAAGGAATAGGCATTAAATAGTCATTAATTGATTGATTGATTTTTTAAAAACCCTTACCTTCCATTTTAGAATCAATACTACGTTTTAGTTACAATGTGGAAGAGTGGTAAAGGCTAGACAATTTGTATTAAATGTTTTGACCAGTGTCACACAGTTGGGAAGTGTCTGGGGTCACATTTGAAACTGGGACCTTCTATCTCCAGAACTGTCTTTCTGTCCACTGAGTCATGTATCTACCTTGTCTCTGATTATACAGTCATTTAAATCAGGAATCTCATCCCTTTATATCCTATGGGCTATTTGTAGATGCTCAGGGGATATTATGTTGCCTTTAGGCTCTTTTTATTTTCTTTTATTTTTAACAAATAGCTGTTGAGATGAAAAAGATGAGGAAAACAAAGTTGTAGTTTATTTTGATGTAAATCAAGCTTGCAAGCTGCTGAACTAAAACACCCTTTTAAAAAAGTTATTTGTTTATTAAATTTAAATATCTAGTTAACTCCCTTCCTCCACCCCCCCAAACCTCCTCATTAGAGAAGGAATAATTTGACAAAAAGATGAATATATAAAGCTGAGTTTTACTTATTTCAGTTTTATTAGTTTATCTGGGGGTGGATATACACAAATCAATCTTCAAACAATCTTTCTGTTGCTGTACATTATGTTTTCTTGGTTCTGCTCATTTCACTCTTCATGACGTCATAAAAGTCTTTTGATGCAGTTTTTCCAAAATTAACTGGTTTATCAGGCCAAAACCATGGATTCCCTGCAAACTTAATTATAGGGGAGGGAGGAATACCCATCAAGCTATTTGTAAGATCATAAGATCAATGAATTTGGAACTGGAAAGGACCTTTGAAAGAATCTAATCCAATCTTTTCATTTGTAGATGAGCAAATTTGCAGTCAGAAGATTCAAGTTCCAACCAATGTGACCTGGGCAGATTAGTAAATCTTTACAGGCCTCAATAAATCCTGGAACATCCCTCTCTGTTCAGGCCCTTTTTTTTCTAATAGTGAGTTCCTTCTGTGGTCTCCAGTTTTAAAGAGACCCAAGAGGCAGAGTCAAGATGGTGGCCTAGAAGGAGCAGAAGTTCAGACCTCTAAATACCCTTCCTAATTGATCATAAACTGAAGGCTCCCAGGTGACTGAAAAACAAACTTAACAACAAAACAGAGCCAAGGAACCATCCTGCTGGACTTGATTCAAAAGGTACTCCCCCCAAAAAGCCGGAATCTGAGAACACTTGGGTTTAAGGGGAAGACAGAAAGAAGGTCCCAGGACTCATCCCCCCTCCCACCCAGAGCACCGAGACTACCAGACTCCATCAGCAGCAGGAACTTCTGGGCGGGCAAAGGTACTGGTCTGGAGGGCTTACATTGCAACCAGGGCTGTGATAAGTTCAGAGAATCCAACATAGATGGTGGGGAAGGAGCTAGAGAGGGAGCATAGACCTGGCAATCTGGCCAGAGCTGTGGAGATCCTCCATATTTGCTCCAGCCTTCCAGGAAGTTTTGGACTCAGAGCACACCCAGCCCAACTAAGCTAAACTTAATCCCATCAAAAGTCTCCAGAACTCAGGGAAGCCCAGGCAGCACACCCATCCTCATTGACTCCTGGAATTTAATCCAATCAAAAGCCTCCAGAGGACAGAGAAGCTCAAACCCCAACAAATCTCCACCAGAGACTACACTGAGATCTCCTATTAAAGCTCCAAAAGGGGAGACTGACAGAAACCCCCAAACAAAAAAAAAATGAGAGGAGCAAGAGAACAGAAACATACAGGGAGTAAAGAAGGGATGTATTTGAGCAAACAACAGAAAAAGAAGAAAGAAACTACAATAGACAGCTTCTACTCAGCAAATGGAAGAGAGGGGGAGAGATCAGCAAACGATAAATCAGAAATCCAAGCAAATTGGATACAGGCTGTGGAAGAACTCAAAACACAATTAAGAGAGGCTGAATACAATTGGGAAAAGAACTTACAAATTAAGATAAGTCATCTGGAAACAGAGGCTCTTGAACTAAAATGAGAAAATAGTGTCTTGAAAGCCAAAATCAACCAGCTGGAAAATGAGACAATGGATATGAAAGATGAGGTGAAGAAGATGAAAGATGAGAAAAAGGAGATGAAAGACGAGGTAAAGAGAATGAAAGATGACCCCCAAAGAAAATCAGATCAGAATGAAAGGGATGACCAAAAAGCCAGGGATGAAATCCAGTCTTTAAGAACCAGAATACAACTGGAATTAAGTGACCTCACAAGGCAGCAGGACACTATAAAACAAAATGAATAGAATGAAAAAATTGAGGAAAATATGAAGCATCTCATACACAGAACAGACAATTTAGAAAATTGTTCAAAAAGAGACAATTTAAGAATCATTGGTCTACCAGAAGACCATGACAAAAGAAAAAAAGCCTGGACATAATACTACAGGAAATTATTCAGGAAAACTGCCCCGATATCCTAGAACAAAAGGGGAAAGTGGAGATTGAAAGAATCCACAGATCACCTCCTATACTTAATCCCCAACTGACAACACCCAGGAATGTTATAGCCAAACTCAAAAACTATTAGACCAAATAAAATATATTGCAAGCTGCCAAGAAGAAGCCATTCAGATACCACGGAAACACAGTGAGGATAACTCAGGATCTGGCTGCATCCACACTGAAGGAACGAAAGGCATGGAATAAGATATTCTGGAAAGCAAGAGAACTAGGTCTACAACCAAGAATAAAATACCCATCAAAACTGACTATATTCTTACAGGGGAAAGTATGGTCATTCAACACAATAGAAGAATTCCAAGCGTTCGTAAAGAAAAGACCAGGCCTGAACAGAAAATCTGATGTCCAAACACAGAACTCAAGAGAATCATCAAAAGGTAATTTAAAAAGAGGGGGAAAAGAAAAACAAAACAACAACAACAACAAAAAATTTTAAGAGACTCAATAAGTTAAAATATGTATCCCTATAAGAAAAGCGGTCATTGGTTAACTCTTAAAAACTGTTGCTACCACCTGGGCAGTTAGAAGAATTACACTTAGAGGAAACAGTGACAAACTCTATAGAATGAAAGGACAAAACATAACTAGGTATATAGATATATGCATGCATAAATACATATACATGTGTGTATATATAAGTATATCTATCTATCTATCTATCTATCCAACCAAAACTAAAAAAAAAGGCTATTACTAAAAGAAATGGGAAAAGAAACAAATTGGGGTAAATTGATATGTCACAAAGAAGCTCATGGCGGGAGGGGGGAGAACATCGATACACTGGAAGGGTAAAGAGGTTGGAGATAGGAAATACTCAACCCTTAAGTGCTTTGAAACTGACCCAAAGGGGGAAGAACAATCCAATCCATTGGGGCAGAGAATAATTTGCACCCTATAGGGGAGTAGAAGGGCAAAAAACAGACTAGTGGGGAGGGAAGCAGTACAAGGGAGGGAGAAGGTGGGAGGGAATTTTAAAAAGACTACAGGGGAAAATAAGGGGGGAATAAGAAGGGAGAGGGGTAGAAAGGGAAGTAAAATAAGGGTGGGAACTAGGGGGACTGATTATAAACAAACACTGGTGTAGAAGGAAATAGTGAAAGAAGAAAAGGCAAGACCAGGAGTAGAAATCAAAATGCTGGGAAATACATAGCTAATAATCATAACTCTGAATGTGAATGGAATGAACTCACCCACAAAATGCAAGTGAATAGCAGAGTGGATTATAATCCAAAACCCTACCATATTCTGTCTACAAGAAACACACATAAGGAAGGTAAATACGCATAGGGTGAAAGTAAGAGGATGGAGCCAAATCTATTGGGCATCAAATGATAAAAAGAAGGCAGGAGTAGCAATCATGATATCTGACAAAGCCAAAGTAAAATTAATCTAGTTAAAAGAGATAGGGAAGGTAATTACATCCTGATAAAAGGCAGTATAGACAACGAGGAAATATCTGTACTCAATATGTATGCACCAAATGGCATAGCATCCAAATTTCTAAAGGAGAAAATAGGGGAGTTCAAGGATGAAATAGACAGAAAAACTATGCTAGTGGGAGATCTGAACCTTCCTCTATCCAAACTAGATAAATCAAACCAAAAAATAAATAAGAAAGAGGTGAGAGAAGTGAATGAAATCTTAGAAAAATTAGAGTTAGTAGACATGTGGAGAAAAATAAATAGGGAAAAAAGGAATACACCTTCTTTTCAGCAGCACATGGTACATTCACAAAAATTGACCATGTATTAGGGCACAAAAACATTGCAAACAAGTGCAAAAGGGCAGAAATAATAAATGCAACCTTCTCAGATCACAATGTAATGAAAATAATAATTAGTAAGGGTACATGGAGAGATGAATCAAAAATTAATTGGAAATTAAACAATATGATTCTCCAAAACTGGCTAGTTAAAGGACAAATCGTAGAAACAATCAATAACTTCATTGAAGAAAATGACAATGGTGAGACATCTTTTCAAAACCTATGGGATTCAGTCAAAGCAGTACTCAGGGGGAAATTTATATCCTTGAGTTCATATATAAACAAATGAAGAAGGGCAGAGGTCAATGAATTGGGCATGGAAATTAAAAAAAAAAACTAGAAAGTGAACAAATTAAAAATCCTCAGATGAAGACTAAATTACAGATCCTAAAAATCAAAGGAGAAATCAATAAATTTGAAAGTCAAAGAATTATTAATTTAATAAATAAGACTAGAAGCTGGTACTTTGAAAAAACAAATAAAATAGACAAAGTACTAATCAGTCTAATTAAAAAAAGGAAAGAAAAAACCAAATTGACCGTATTCAAGATGAAAAGAGGGATCTTATCTCCAATGAAGAGGAAATTAAGGCAATCATTAAAAACTTCTTTGCCCAATTATATGGCAATAAATATGCCAATCCAGGTGATAATGAACTTACAAAAATACAAATTACTTAGACTAACAGAAGAAGAAATAAAATTCTTAAATAATCCCATATCAGAAAAAGAAATCCAACAGGTCATCAAAGAATTTCCTAAGAAAAAATCCCCAGGTCCAGATGGATTCACAAATGAATTCTATCAAACATTCAAAGAACAACTAATCCCAATATTATACAAACTATTTGACAGAATAAGCCAAGAAGGGGTTCTACCAAATTCTTTTTATGACACAAACATGGTACTGATCCCAAAGCCAGGAAGATTAAAAACAGAGAAAGAAAACTATAGGCCAATCTACCTAAGGAATATAGACACAAAAATCTTAGATAGGATACTAGCAAAAAGACTCCAGGAAGTCATCACAAGGGTTATCCACTATGATCAGGTAGGATACCAGGAATGCAAAGATGGTTCAATATTAGGAAAACCATCCACATAATTGACCATATTAACAAGCAAAATGACAAAAATCACATGATTATCTCAATAGATGCAGAAAAAGCCTTTGATAAAATACAACACCCATTCCTATTTAAAACACTAGAAAGTATAGGAATAGAAGGGCCTTTCCTAAAAATAATAAACAATATATATCTAAAACTATGAGCAAACATCATCTGCAATGGGGATAAACTAGAAGCATTCCCAATAAGATCAGGAGTAAAACAAGGATGCCCATTATCACTTTTATTATTTAATATTGTACTAGAAACACTAGCTGTAGCAATAAGAGAAGAAAAAGAAATTGAAGGTATTAAAATTGGCAATGAGGAGACCGAGTTATCACTCTTTGCTGATGATATGATGATTTACTTAAAGAATCCTAGAGAATCATCCAAAAAAAATTGTTGAAATAATCAACAATTTTAGCAAAGTTGCAGGATACAAAATAAACCCACTTAAGTCATCAGCATTTCTATATATCTCCAACCCAGTTCAGCAGCAAGAATTAGAAAGAGAAATCCCATTCAAAATCACCTTAGACAATATAAAATACTTTGGAATCTATCTGCCGAGACAAACACAGGAACTATATGAACACAATTATAAAACACTCTTCACACAATTAAAACTAGATCAAAACAATTGGAAAAACATTTATTGCTCATGGGTGAGACGAGCTAACATAACATAACATAACATAAAAGTGACTATCCTACCCAAACTCATCTATATATTTAGTGCCATACCCATTGAACTTGCAAAAAACTTTTTTACTGAATTAGAGAAAACCATAACAAAGTTAATTTGAAAGAACAAAGGATAAAGGCTATCCAGGGAAATAATGAAAAAAATACAAAGGAAGGTGGCCTTGCAATCCTAGATCTCAAACTATATTACAAAGAGTGGTCATCAAAACAATTTGGTACTGGCTAAGAGACAGAAAGGAGGATCAGTGGAATAGACTTGGGGTAAATGACCTCAGCAAGACAGTGTATGACAAACCCAAAGACCCCAGCTTTTGGGACAAAAATGCACTATTTGATAAAAACTGTTGGGAAAATTGGAAGACAGTGTGGGAGAGATTAGGTTTGGATCAGCACCTCACACCCTAAACTCAGAATGGGTGAATGACCTTAACATAAAGAAGGAAACTATAAGTAAACTAGGCAAACACAGAATAGTATACATGTCAGACCTTTGGGAAAGGAAAGATTTTAAAACCAAGCAAGACTTAGAAAGAGTCACAAAATGTAAAATAAATAATTTGGCTACATCAAATTAAAAAGTTTTTGTACAAACAAAACCAATGTAACTAAAATTAGAAGGGAGGAAACAAATTGGGAAACAATCTTCATAACAAAAACCTCTGACAAAGGTCTAATTACTTAAATTTATAAACAGTTAAACCAGTTGTACAAAAAAATCAAGCCATTCTCCAATTGATAAATTGGCAAGGGACATGAATAGGCAGTTTTCAGTTAAAGAAATCAAAATTATTAATAAGCACATGAAAAAATGTTCTAAATCTCTTATAATCAGAGAGATGCAAATCAAAACAACTCTGAAGTATCACCTCATACCTAGCAGATTGACCAACATGACAGCAAAGGAAAGTAATGAATGCTGGAGGGGATGTGGCAAAGTGGGGACACTAATTCATTGCTGGTGGAGTTGTGAATTGATCCATCCATTCTGGATGGTAATTTGGAACTATGCCCAAAAGGCGATAAAAGACTGTCTGCCCTTTGATTCTGCCATAGCACTGCTGGGTTTGTACCCCAAGGAGATAGTAAAGAAAAAGACTTGTACAATAATATTCATAGCTACACTCTTTGTGGTGGCCAAAAATTGGAAAATGAGGGGATGCCCTTCAATTGGAGAATGGCTGAACAAACTATGGTATATATTGGTGATGGAATGCTATTGTGCTAAAAGGAATAAATAATAAAGTGGAGGAATTCCATGGAGACTGGAACGACCTCCAGGAAGTGATGCACAGCGAGAGGAGCAGAACCAGGAGAACATTGTACACAGAGACTGATACATTGTGGTTCAATCGAACATTATGGACTTCTTCTGCATTAATGGCAATACAATGTCTCTGAACAATCTGTAGGGACCTATGAGAAAAAACACTATCCTCAAGCAGAGGACAAACTGTGGGAGTAAAACACCAAGTAAACGCAACTGACTACAGGCATGGAGGGGATATGATTGAGGAGAGATGCTAAATGAGCACCCTAATGCACATACCAACAACAAGGAAATGGGTTCGGAGCAAGGACATGTGATACTCAGTGAAATCGTGTTGGCTAAGGGAGGGGTGGCGGGAGGAGGGGGGGAAGGAAAAGAAAATGATCTCTGTTTCCAATGAATAATGTATGAAAATGACCAAATAAAATAATGTTTAAAAAAAATAAAGAGACCCACCCCAGCCATCTTTTATTTCCCTTCCAGCTATGTTCCTGATCCCCTCAGTTTCATTACAGGTACTTTGCCCCTTTCTTATGCCTTTCAGGCTCCACTTAAATATTGTTTTTTCCCATTCAGCTAGATGATGGATGATGCAATGGATAGAACACAGGGCCTGGAATCAAGAAGACCTGAATTCAAATATGGTTTCAAACCTTGAGCAAATCATTTATCTCTCTTTACCTCATTTTTCTTTTGTCTGTAAAATGGGTTAGAGAAGGAAGTGGCAATATGTTTGCCAAGATATGTTTGCCAAGAAAATTCCAAATAGGTTTAAGAAGAGTTGGAAATGACTTGAACATCATTATCAACAACTTCTCCCATTAGAATGTAATCTCCTTGAGGGCAGAAACTGTATTTTTGCTTCTATTTGTATTTCAATTCTTATTACATTGTAAACACTGAGTAAATATTTATCTACCTACTTCAGCTTTTTCATATATAAAAGCAAGAGATTGGACTAGATAATTTTAAAGACCCTTTCTAACTTGAAATTTATAATTTCCATTTAAAATAAATCAGAGTTTAGTTCCATATAAAGAAGAACTTTTTATGAGCAGCTAATTAGCTTGGCTGTAATACTTGTAGCCTCATTCCTACAAATTATTTTATAACATGTTCAATTGATTACAAAGGGCAACATGGGGAGAGGATATCAGTGGAGCAGGACAAAGCTATTGCCACTGCTAGAGAAATGTTCAAAGCACTTGTCTTATGATGAGCCAGTAGTATTATCACCACATAAGAAGGACTGGACACTAGTCATCAATACTTATAATGATGACTTTTCATTTGTTTTGGCAATGTCAGCCCTACCATTTTTGTCCTGGAATCAAACACAGTATTTATTTTTTCTTTCTTTTTTTTGTGGAGGGGGAATAATGATGGAGAGATTAATAAAAAATTGATAAAAAACAGAGCCAGCCAAAATGTTTGTGCTTCTTTTGCCATCGTTAAGAATTTCATGCTCTTGTTCTGCCCAATTTTAGGGAGTAATGCAATTTAAAATCATATCCTATTCTTTTTCCTTCACAAAAGACATTGATAGCTAGCTTTTTCATCATGTATCCCATCTCTCTTTCAATTGGGTCAAGTCCCCACAGAGAGTACAAAACACACATTGATTCATTTTGCAAACAAACTTCTAGAACAGTCCTATAATCTTTTTTTTCTTTTCTTCCTATTGCTTGTATTTAAGAAAAACAAAGGTATTATATGTCAGATAATGGTTTCCTATTCCTTAAACAATCATTGATGTGAATTCAAATATCTTGTCTTGATCAAACAGGTATCTTCATTTGCCTGAGGGTATTTTCTATTAGACAATGGATGTAATTTTGAAATTAGTTCTCCTAGGTCTAAATTAAATCAGCAGAATCAAACAAGAACCAGTTTCTAACACAAAGTAAACAGTCAGTGAAATCTCATTTTGAAGGAAAGCTAATATGTTCATAGTTTACAAAGAATAAAATGCCACATAATCAGAAGATTGATCATAAATCTGTCAATCATTTCAAAGTGTATAAAAAAGTGCTTTCTAACAATTGTTAATGTGTACCTGCTTTCAGTACACAAAAGATCAAGCAGAGGTTCCAGCATTTTTTGGAGTGAAGTCTCTGCAAATGATATCATGCCAGGCTGTTGGTATTTTGCAAGCCTTGAACTTTTTTGTCTATTTTTCTTATTCTTTATTGTGGATGCACTCAGAATTGTGGATAGAAATTCTTTTATTCTGGGTAAGTACCACAAATTACTCAAGACAGGAATGCCTTCAGCTGTAGGTAGTAGTGGAGAAGAGAGCAGAACAGGATAAAACTCACCTCACTTTCCATCTGACAGGTTCCTAATGTAACTTATTGTCCTTGCTAAATAGGGGCTAAGTTAGTCAGTTGACAATCCACTACTGGTCAAAGTACTCTAAGCACATGTGGAGGTGCTAAGCATTGTTGTTTCTTTGTTCCAAAAGGCTGCAAATTCTTTTTAAAAATTTAGTGCTTTCATTTTTCTACCTATTTGCAATTCCTCATAAACAACCCAGTGTTGACAATTTGATTCCCCCACCATTGTTTGACAAATCCTAATGTTTCCTGGATACCCATTGAATAATTCATAGTCATGAACTGATTGATAACTTTATGTTGTTTATGGAAAGAAACATGGAAAGAGTGATTGTATTGGAGTCAAAGGGACTGAGTTAAAATATTGACCGTACTTTCTTTGTGATTTAAGGAGACTCACTTATTCTTTTTATGCTTCTATTTCTTCATTTGTTAAATGTAGGGGTTGAACTCAATGGCCTCTAAGGTCTTTTCCTTCTTTTAATGCTATCGTCCTCAAAGCCACATTTCCTATTCTGTCAATAGCCTTCATCCACAATTCATTTCTCTGTAATTGTCCCATCATGAATAATCTGCCTGAATAAGAAACTTGTATATTTCCTGGTTGATGACTGCTTCAGTGACAGCTTTATTATTATACGTTTCATTGGGTGGAGCTTTTGCATTCTTGGAACAATCAATGGCAAGAAGTGACACATGTTCATGCCAATATTAATTGTCCAAAACTAGCTAATTTGAGAAATGAATATTGCAGTAAGAGGCTTGACCAGCACAGCTGACATAGTCCAACTGCCACATTTGAAGTGAGTCAGCACAAGTTGAGAACATGAATTTCACAGGGAATGTGTGATATATAGCTAAAAACAGAATTGGGAACAAAGTAGGAGTGAGATACTGCCAATCTCCATTCTAGATTGAGTGACTTATAGGTGGACACCTGATGCCAAAAAGTCTGAAAGACAAGACAAAATAGAGCTAGTGGACTGAGCTGGATGATTCTCCACTATTATTGATTTAATCAGCCAAAGAAAGGCAGTATAGAAGAACAATCCTAAAGATTCAACCAAAAAAGTAATTGATACAACTAACATCTTTAGCAAAGCTGCAGTCTATCAAATGAACTCATGTAAACCATTAGCATTTCTTTATAATGCCCATAGACAGGGGTGTACTGAAGGATCAATGACATAGCATCTCTTGTTTTTGCCTTCATTACTCTCTAAGAAAGGATACGTAACACATCTGGCATGTAGTATGGAGTTCAACAGATGGAGCATGAGGTCTGGAGTTAGAAACACTTTTTGAATTCTGCCTCAGATATTGTCCTAGTTATTTGAGCTTGCCTATTTCTTTATCTTTAAAATGGGGGAAATAATAGCATCTTTCTACCTCACAAGGTTGTTCTGAGGTTTGAATGAACATGTAGAGTGCTTTGCAAACCTTAGATCCCTCTGTACATGCAAACTAAGGCATGAATGCTACCATTCAATGAATTCTGTTTAATTGTTCTCTGCAACCAGTAAAAGAGTTTGTTTTCACCTAGTAGGTGCAATAGTTTGCCTTCATTGTAGTATCCATGGGGGTCTCTTAGTTTTGTAACACTGTGCTATAACTTTGGGTGGGAGGACCATAGACCTTATCTTTATCTCATGGATCCCCTTGATTCCTATTATCTTGAGCTAATTCTCAACTCCTTCAGAAGGCCTTTTTTGATTGTTTCAATTTGTGTCTACCTGTCCTACATGAAAATTGCTTTTTATAGAATGCTATCCATCTCCAAAGAAAGAAATTTTGGAGCCAGAATGCAGATGAAAGCATGTGATTTTTTACTTTAACTTATTTGGGGTTTGTTTTGGGGTTTTGGCTTTATATGATTATTCTCTTACAAAAATGAACAATATGAAAAATATGTTTTGCATGATAATATAAAACCCAGTTTGAATTGCTTGCCAGCTCCATGATGGGGGAGGGAAGAGAGAGGAGACAATTTGGATCATATAAGTTTGGAAAATTTATGTGGAAATTTATTAAAGATAATTGGTAAAAATGAAATAGTTTTATTATAATATCACTTTGTACTTATCATATATCCTGAGAGGAAGAGTGAATGCCTACTGAAAGAAAGTAAAAATAATTCAGTCCCTTCTGTCAAGGAGATTACCATCTAACAGGAAGAAGGAGATAGCTGGTTGAAACAAGGAATTTAGGGGTATATAGTGTAAAGATTAAAATTTTAGGGGATACTGAGGCAGATAGAAATTAGTTTCTCTCTGCAAGGAGTATTATATTTTTTATGAGGTTTATTAAAGATTAAGGATTAAAGAAAATACAGGATAAGAAAACATGTGTCTAGGCCTCTGGCCTAGACATCTCACCTACATTTTGAAAAGAGCCACCTCTGCTCCAAAATGGAAATCCAAAAGACCCCTCAGTAGGCGGAGAACTCCTTTAAATAATCATTTGTGTTCTCACCCAGGCGAGAATTCAGTGTGATTACAAAGCACTCTGGGGAAGTGGAGCAAAGGATTCTGGGGATTGGAGTCCTGAATTCGAGTCTATTTTTACAATAGCCTGTGTAGAAACGATGGCCTAGGAAAGAATTAGGAATTCTAGATCATGGTAAGAATGGAGTACATGGAAAGGTCATAAGGCATAAAGAAAAGTAGAAAGATAAAATATGATCAAGTAAAACAAAATTCTGAGTTCATGAGCACAAAACTAGAATACTTGTGGGTGATGGTAAGAGATAAAGAGTTTGATCATATTTATGTATAGCTGAGGGGAAGTGAAGGAACGGGTAAGCAATATCAGAATTCTCATTAAGGCTTGAACTAGGTGAACACATACTTGCTGGTATGCTTTAATTTGTCCTTTTTGCTTTCACTTAACAATTTTATCAATGACTTGGATAAAGTCACATAAATTAAAAGCTCATTAAATTTGTAGGTGACACAGTATTGGGAGTGAGGATTAGAATGTGGGATAGCTGACTAAATCTCAACATACCAGAAAGGTGGGTTGAAATTATTAAAATGCAATTTATGGCTGGAATTCATATAATGTTCCAAATTTAGGACTATAGAATGATAAATTTAGAGTTAGATGGCATCCATTGTGTTTTAAGTTAAATTAGTGGTTGAAGATCATACAGATGATAAATGGTAAAATTGGGATTTGAGGTCTGGTCCTGAGTCTCTAACTAAAGTACTCATTTTATAGCATAAAAATAATTAAATATACACAAGTACAGGATTGAGGAAGCAAATAAACACAAATGTCTATGTCTAAAATATTCAGGAATATTAGTAGACTGGAAGTTTTATATGTCATAGGTATGAAATATCAAGGTAACTGATCTCAGGTTGCATCTATAGACTTGTAGTGTCCAGAATGGGAATTAATCCTGTTGTACCACCTTGTTGAGAATTTCTGTATTTTGGTCAGTTCTGGTTACTTACTAAATACAGTCAGAATTAGAGTTTCTCAAAATTCAGATTCTGGAACTAAGAGAGACCTCTGGGTAAACATGGCTGCAATCTAGATGCAAATCACTTCCTCTCCCCTGGCACCAAACGAAATATACTACCTCAAAACAGCATAAAAATCATCCTTGGAAGAATGGAGGGACTCTCCAGAAGGCCACAGCAACAAAGGTACATGGGGTTTGAACATTTGCACACTATAAGAAGGAGAAAAAGCATGCACAAAAACGTGAATTGAGCTGCCCTCCCCAACCTCCCCCATGGAAGTTTAGCAGGGAGATTAATGAGTAGGAAAATCCAAGTGCTTACAACACCTTTAAAATCTACCATATATATTGATGATCTTAGTTCTTTCAGGAACAAATTGCACTCAGTTCTGTATAATTCAAAACCTGTTACCCTTAAAAAAGAAGTACATATCCCAAGGGCCCACTGATTTCCTGTCATTATATATTTCCTGTAGACAGAGGAGAAATTGAGTGGGCATTGAGACTCTGCTTCCTCTTTGGCATGATGCAGCAATCATGGTGGTCTGGTAAGGTGGGGATTTTGAAATCAGCTAACCAGCGATGGGCATGTGGTTTTATTTCGTATCCTCTTTATTCCTTGATTTCTAATGATCATTTAACAAACTTCCTAAAATATAATATTTTTATTATTTGAGATATAAATTAAACTTTTACAGTTCACAATATATTTCATGAGGGAATTGAGAGAATGATAAACTACTGCAATGATCTGCAATTCCCTGAAGTCAGAAAACTGGGCTCCTCAGGCTGACTTTCTTGAGAATATAGAAAAGGCTTTAGGTCTTTGTTCAACATAATCCTGCTTTGTTCAATTAACTGTCAACTTCTTACAGAAAAGATAAAACACAGCAAAATTAGTTAAGTTGGCTTTCTGGTCAACTTAGACAAACCCAGCCAACTCCTCACTCAACAGAAATTCTTTATTGTACAAGAGCTCTAAGCATTTCCTCCTAGCAAAACAGGTGCAAACATCTCTTTTCTTCTCTTTCTTCCTCTTTAAAATAGAATTCCTCTAATTGGGGAATGACTGAACAAGTTGTGGTATATGCTGGTGATGGAATACTATTGTGCTCAAAGGAATAATAAAGTGGAGGAATTCCATGTGAACTGGAACGATCTCCAGGAATTGACGCAGAGTGAAAGCAGAACCAGTAGAACATTGTACATAGAGACTGATACACTGTGGTACAATCTAATATAATGGACTTCTCCATTAATGGTAATGCAGTGATCCTGAACAACTCTGAGGGATCTACGAGAAAGAACACTATCCACATTCAGAGGAAAAACTGTGAGTAGAAACACTGAAGAAAACAATTGCTTGATTACATGGGTTGAGAGGGATATAATTGGGATATAGACTCTAAATGATCATCCTAGTGCAAACATCAACAACATGGAAATGGGATTTGATCAAGGACAATCAAGGATCAAGGACACATGTAAAACCCAAGGGAATTGCATGTCAGCTACAGGAAGGGGTGGGGTGTGGAGAGGGAGGGAAAGAATATGAGTCTTGTAACCAAGTAATAATGTAACCAAGGAATAAGGAAAAATTGACTAAATAAAATTTTCAAAACAAACAAATAAATAAATGAATAAAATAGAATGAGAAATAGAGAACAACCAAGTATGTCTGAGCAACCAACCTTATACTTGTCTCAAGCTACATATAGCAATGGAACCTAATAACTAACTATAGAAAAGCTCAATACTTTTCTGATAAACTTCCCCCAAACTTTTCCAGCTTTTTATTCAGCCAGTCTATAAAGAAAATTCCTTCCTTGCAATCAGACTTTCCTGCCACCTGACTCTCTTGCTAGCTTGTTAATACTGCCCTTTTTGGTTTATACAAGCTTTTTTTCACTACTCATGGTTTTTTGATTCCTCCTGTAATTTTGGGGGAATTACACTCCTTATATGGAGAAATGACGGCTGAAAGCAGTGAGGAAAGGGTTGATGAAAATGACTTCCTTCACTTCCCACTCACAGAATCCCTGAATTACTTGAGGGAGACAAAATGAAGATCTCCCCTTGGTATAGGCTTGCCTCTTGATGGACATGCTTTGTACCTTATTAGTTGCATGTAGATGCATGTGCATCCTTCAACTATGGACTTCAGTGCACATAACAAAATAATGAAAGGTGAGATCCTGAATTCCACATATGATGGAGAAATTCAGGCATTAGGTATCAATAATAGGGAATTTATCAGATCATATAAAAGATTATGATTCTTTTTGTGATTCATTTGTACAGTCATGCCCAACTTCTTGTGTCCTCAAAACACATGACAGAACTCCAGGCTCTTCTATTCTTCACTATCTCTTAAGGACTCTTAAAGCTCATGTTCATTGCTTCCATGAAACTATCCATCCATTTCATCCTCTGCTGTCTCCTTTGCACTTTCCCTTCAATTTTTACCTATATCAAGGCCTTTCCCAATAAACCCTGTCTTCTTATTACATGTCCAAAGTATTTAAGCTTCAACTTCAATATTTTATTCTTTTAAGAACAATGAAAATCCAGAAGAAGAGTTGATTTTTTCTCAACTTTTATGCAACTGATCAAATTTATTTTCTTGATAACTTGGGAAAAATCTATCTGTTCAAAAATACAACTACTAAATAAAAATTAAATAGCACAACTTAGATTTCCATGCAATATATGATTATGATGTAAGTTTCTTGTAAGTGGGGACTGTTTCATTCACTTTATTTGTATTACCAGTGCCTAGCAGAGTGTCTTACATGTAGTAGACACTTTTAATAAAATCTTGTTAATTGACATCATTTTGTGCTTTTTATAGGGTTACACAGTTTAACATATTTAACTTTAAAAATAGCTGAAATTTTAAAATGTTCTTTCCATCCATTTATGTTCACTGTCAGTTATCAGGAGATATGTTTGGGTATATCAAATAAATTCCTTCCCAGACCCCCTGCCATGGAAATTCTTTTAAAACCTTTTTTATTCTGTTATAGTTGATTTCTCCCCATTATCCCTTTCTCCTAAATTTGTACAATATTTGCCAGTCAAGATTCAAGAGGTTGTTCTATCTAGCTCTCACTCACAGAATTGTGACCATTAAGCTCAGAAAATTAGTTGTCAATCTTTTGGTGAGGGTAGAGCACCCCTGAGACTTTGTGGTCTCTCCTTCATCTTCTAATGCTTTTGAACCATTTGTGAGGTAGTTTGGGAATGCCTGTGTACAAATATATGTGTCCTATTCTATTTTAAGAGGCAAAGCATGTAACATGTACTTTGCTTTCTTTTATTAGATTCTTAAGTTGTTTAAGGTTTGGTTGTTTATTTTCCTTTTAAATATTATATTTATATATGTCACTCTTAAATTCTCAAGTCTTTTTAATAACTGTTTTTAACTTTGGGGATTTAATTTCAGATAATAGCATATGAAATCTATAATCATGCCCTTTCTATGGAACCATAAAGGTCACAAGTATGATTTGTTTAACACAGTGAAGGGAGCAATATTGTGGAGAACATGGAAATTCTGAAGTTTCCTGAAAATATTTCTTTTTAGAATTAGAATTAGAAATTAATATTTCTAACCTCTAGTCTGATTCCAGATGAATTTAGAGGAATATGTATAAAGATAGCTAGATGTGCATAAAATTAGTGTTTTGATATTTTTGCCATTAAAATCCTAACCTTTATAATGAAAATTAATCTCTTAAATACTAGATTTCATGACACAGTTTTTATAACACTTTCCACATAAATCATTCCATAATGTTTCAAAATCAATATGTTAAATTAATACCAAAATTGAAAAAAATATTTTCTTTCTAAAAGTGAAAAGCAGCAATAGAAAATATCATTCTGTTCTTGCGCTGGAAGAAAAATCAAAACAAAACAATTATTTTGCATTGAAAATAAATCTGCAGTGAATCTTCAAGGCTCAAAAACTTGTTTCTCATTTTAACAGCAAGGTAGAAACTGAGAATATTAATACAATTAGTAAATTTTGTGGTGTATTTTGTTTTACCACCCATTTGCTTTAGTTTTGAGACTTTTAATAAAATGCTTTATTGAGATTCTTTTTGTCCCATATATTTTATTTTTATAAACTTTTATTGCTGTTTTCTTATTCTTACATCACCACAGGATTCCAAATATCCTTTCTCCCCACACCCCCTAGAGAATTGGCTTATATGACACACAATATTTTTTAGGGAGGAAAAAAAATCAACATAATGGATCCATATGTCAAATAAGTCCAAAAAGATATGCAATGTAAAACAGTGATGGACCTCTCAACTTCATGAAGGGATGGACCAGGAAAATCTTTTTGTATCACTTCATTCTAGCCCCACTAAATCTATATAATTTCATTGCATTTATTTTAGATTTCTTGGTGTGTTATTTTTCTTTCTATTTACATTTTTGTAGTTACTGGGTACTGGCATATCTCAGAGATACTGTAGATTTCAGTTCTAGACCCCATAATAAAATGAATGTTGTAATAAAATAAGTCACATGAAGTTTTTGCTTTCCCAGTGCATATAAAAGTTATATTCATACCTTACTGTAGTCTACTGTGTCCAATAGTGTTGCATCTAAAAAAGTGTATATCTTAATTAAAAAATACTTCCTTCCTAAAAAAATGCTAGGCATCATCCGAGCCTTCAGTTTGTTATAATCTTATTGCTTGTGGAGAGGCAGTCTAGCTTTGATCTTGTTGGTTGTTGATCAGTGTAATAGTTGCTAAAAGTTGGAGTGGATATGACAATTTGCCACATCATTTGACTCTTCCTTTCACCTGAACACTCTGAGGGTATTGTAGGGTTATTAATTGGCTTACTTTCCATATTGTTGTGTCTCAGGGAATAGGGAGGCCCAAGTAGAGGAAGAGAAATGGGAGAATGGCCTTTTGGTGTAACAGTCAGAACACACACAACATTTAGTGATTAAATTTGCTGTCTCATTTAGGTACTGTTCATGGTGCCCCAAAATAGTTATTATAGTAACATTAATGATCATTGATCATAGATCAACATGAGACATATGACAATAATAATAAATAAGTTTGGACTATGGCAGTAATTACCAAAATGTGACATAGAGACAAAATGTGAAAACATGCTGTTGGAAAAATGGCACTGATAGACTTGATTGACAAAGAGTTGCACAAATCTTCTGCAAAAAATGATATCTGCAAAGCACAGTAGAACAAAATATGCCTATGAACTCTTTAGGTTCTCTTTACTTCACTCAATATCAGTTCACATAGATTTTTCCATGTTTGTCTATATCACATATATCATTACTTACAGCACAATGATATTCCATTACATTGAGATCTACTTTGTTTCTAATTCATAGCTATCACAAAAAAAAGTGCTGCTGCAGACATTTTGGAATATATGGGGACTTAAAAAATTTGTTTTTCTTATTGATGACTTATTGATGATTTCACTTTATTTGGATAATTTCAAATTGCTTCCTAAAATGAATGTAGCATTTTATAGCTCCCCAAATAACAAATTAATATAACAAGAAGCCCTCCAACATTGATGACCTTAAAAATCATTTTTTTTTAAATTTTCAGGGTATGAAATGGAATCTTAGATTTGATTTGATTTTCATTTCTCTTATTAGTGACTTGGAGCATTTTTCTCATGTGGTTGTGAATACTTGGCCACAGTTTTAAGAAATTTGATTCATTTCCTCCTGTAACCATTTATTTACTGGGAGATGCTATCGTTATATATTTAATTATTATTTGTTTGTTGGGCATATACAATCCTTATCAGAATAATCTGACACCAAGGTTTTGACGCTATTTGACCACTTCCCTTTTTATCCTAAATGGATGAATGTTTATGCAGAAGTTTTTCAGTTTCAAATGATCAACATTATCTGTTTTATCTTTTTAATTTCCATTTAGAATGTATTATGGAGTGTGTTGTAAGATGGTGACCTAAGCTTAATTTATATCTGACATCTTTCTAGTTTTTCTTTAAGTTTTTCTCAAATAAAAAGTTTTCTCCTAGATAATTTGTTTTTCACTTTATCAAATATAGGGTGATTGAGTTCTATTAATTCGGAACCTTCCTTATTTAATGTTACAGAGGGAGATTATAGGGGTCATTTTACTCACTTGGAGTTCAAGACTTGTATTGCTCATATACAGATCCAGGTCATAGTCCTGATTTGGGATCTCAGGGTGAAGAGGAGCATTTGGACACATCAGAGCTTGTTACCACAGAGGAACAGGTAACCCCAGTCACAGTTCAAAGCTGGAAAAAAAATTTTGTGGTTACTCGTGTACCAGAACACATATAAGGAGAGTATTAAACACACCTCTCTTTACATTTTACTGCCTTGGAAAAACTTAAAGGATGTAAATCCCCAGAACCAGCTATAAAGGCAGCTACACAAAGAATCTGGAGTTTTGAACAATGCTTCCTCCAGCACAGTCACAAAGCCCAACATTAAGAGTTTTATTTTTAACTTAAAAGAAAGAATAAAGTATGGAAAATGAGCAAACAAAAAGAAATTCAAAATGGAAACTTATTTTGGTAACAGGAAAGGCCAAATCTCAAACTCAGAAGAAAACAAAATCAATGCTATTGGATACAAAGTCTCCAAGAAAAATAGGAAATCCTCTCAAGCCCCCCCAAAATTAATGGAGGAGCTGAAAAAGGATTTTAAAAATTCAAATAGGGGAGAGAGAGAGAGAAGAAAAATTGGGGAAAAGAAATTGAAGTGATACAGGAAAATCATGAAAAAAGAATCAAAAACTTGGTAAAGAAGAAAAAAATATTGAAGGAATTAATATCTTAAAAAACAGAATAGGCCAATTGGGTATAGAGGCACAAAAAACAAAAGAAGAGAAGAAACTCTTAAAATTGGCTAGACAAAAAAATATAAAGAAAATTAATTGAGGAGAAAAACTTCTTAAAAAGCCAAATTGGTCATATTGAAAAAGAGATACAAAAATTCACTGAGGAAAAGAACTTTTTAAAAAATAGAATTGGTCAAATAGAAAAGAAGGTACAAAAACTCACTCAAGAAAATCATGCTTTAAACATTAGAATTCAGCAAATGGAATCTTATGACTCCATGACACATCAAGAAACAATCAAAGTCAAACAAATAAAGAAGAAAATGTGAAATATCTCATTGGAAAAAGAACTGATCTAGAAAATTAATCCAGAAGAGATAATCTAAAAATTATTGGACTAACTGGAAGTCAGGATTAGAAAAAGAGTTTAGACATCATTTTTCAAGAAATTGTCAAGGAAAATTTTCCTGATAGTCTAAAACCACAGGATAAAATAGAAATAGAAAGAATTATCAATCACCTCCTAAAAGAGACCCAAAAAGGATAATTCCCAGGACTATTATAGCCAAATTCCAGACCTTTCAGGTAAAGGACAAAATATTGCAAGTAGTCAAAAAGAAATGATTCAGAAATTTTGGAGCCATAATCAGTATAACACTAGATTTAGTAGCTTCTACATTAAAGGATCAGAGGGTCTGGAATATGAAATTCCAGAGGGCAAAGGAGCTAGGACTTCAACCAAAGAACAAATCTAAGGAACAATTAAAACTATATAGTAATGGCTAGAATTAGGAAAACAACATAATTAATCTTATTGAAACCCAAAATCTTTCTTAAAAGGCACATGATCACTTCAATTAATTCAGAGAAAGCATTTGAAAAAGTATGACATCCATTCATGTTAAAAACCTTAAAATCCTATAAAGTATGGGCATAGAGGGAGTCTTTTTGATAACATAAAAATATTTATCCAAGACCAAAGAATCAATATCAGGGAGATACTACATTTTTTGTGTTTTTTTTTCTTGTGTAAATTCCTGTAGTCTCCTTGATAATTTTTTTTAAATTCTGAAGTAGATGTTCATTAATGATATTGGCCTAAGGTTTTCTTTTCATATTTAAAAAAAAAAAACTCTTTCCAAGGTTTAGGTATTAATACTATATTTGTTTCATAAAAGGATTCAGGTAGTATTCTTTCTCAATTTTTGAAAACAATACATAAATTATGGATACTAAATGTTCTTTAAGTTTGATAACATTCTCCTGTGAATCTATCAAGACCAGGTGTTTTTTCTTCCTTTGGTAGTTCCTTTCCAATTAGATCAAATTCCTTTTCTGATGCAGAGTTTTAAAGATATCTATTTGGTTTTCTGATAATTTGAGTATTTAACATTTTTGAAGATATTCCTATATGTCTGTTGTGTTCTTAGTTTTGTTAAAATTTAACTACATATAATATTCTTTTCATTTCTTGTTTTTGCTGTGATTTCACTTTACATATTTATTATTTTATTCATTTAATTTTTTCCTTTTTTTCAATCAGATTAACTAGAGATTTGTCAGTTTTACTAATCTTTTCAAAGAACCAACTTGCAGTTGTATTTATCATTTTTGTTTCTTTTTGTTTCCAATTTGTTGATTTCTCTATAATTCTGAATACCCATTTTTTTGTTGCCATTTTAGGCTTTTTATTTGTTGATTTTCAATTTTAAATGTCTTTTCATTTCCTTAATCTTTTTTCTGTTTTTGATAGCATATCATTGTAAGGATATGTTTTTCCTCTTGAGGACTACCTTTGCTGTATCCTAGAAATTTTGGTATATTGTTTCATTATTTTCTTTTATATAGTTTTAATTGTTTCTAAGATTTATTCTTTGACCCACTCATCGTTAGGTTTCCATCTTTTATTTGTAGACCTTGGTTCAATTTCTATTCTTATTGCATTATGATCAATAAGCATATATTGACTCTTTTGGCCTTTTTACATTTGTTTCAAATACCTCCATGTTCTTGTGTATGATCAATTTTTGTAATATTTCCATACAGAAGGAGCAGTTAGGTGGTTCAATGGATTGAACACCAGACCTGGAGGTGGAAGATTCTAGGTTTATATCTGGCCTCAGACACTTCCTAACTGTGTCACCCTGAGCAAGTCACTTAATTCCAATTGCCAAGCCTTTATGACTCTCCCATAGAACTGATACACAGTATCAATTTTAAGATATAAGTTAAGGGTTTAAAAAAATTCCACTTAATGCAGATAAATATATATATTTGCTCTCTCATTTAGAAGTATCAAAAGTCTTTTCACCCTTGTGTCTACAAAATCTTCATTCAGTTCCATATTTTCCCTTTTGTTTATATTTCTTTTACTTGTTCGAAACAATGAGTGCAGGCAAGGCACCCGGTAAAGACGGGATCCAAACCGAGGTGTACAAGGCCTTAAATGGAAAGGTGCTCCAGGCATTCCACATAGTGCTGACCAGCATATGGGAAGAGGAAGACATGCTCCCAGAACTCAGAGATGCCTCCATCGTAGCCTTATACAAGAACAAAGGCTCATGAGAAGTCTGTGACAACTACAGAGGCATCTCACTACTCTCCACTGCTGGAAAGATCTTTGCCCGTGTTATACTCAACAGACTCCTGTCATCTGTTTCAGAGCAGAACCTGCCTGAATCACAATGTGGCTTCTGACCAGATCGCAGCACCATCGACATGGTCTTCACGGTGAGGCAAATGCAGGAAAAATGCCTTGAGCAGAACCTGAGTCTCTACATTGTCTTCATAGACCTGACAAAGGTGTTCGACATAGTGAACAGGGACGCATTGTGGGTGATCCTTAGCAAGCTCGGTTGCCCAGCAAAATTCGTCAAACTGATCCAGCTCTTTCATGTCGACATGACAGGGGAAGTCCTATCTGGTGGAGAGACTTCAGATCGCTTCAACATCTCTAATGGCGTGAAACAAGGCTGTGTCCTCGCTCCGGTACTATTCAACCTATTTTTCACCCAAGTATTACGACATGCTGTGATGGATCTAGACCTGGGTGTCTACATCAAATACTGACTGGATGGCTCACTATTCAACCTTCGCTGCCTGACTGTGAAAACAAAGACAACAGAGAGACTCATCCTGGAAGCTCTCTTTGCAGATGACTGTGCTCTCATGGCCCACCAAGAAAATCATCTCCAAACCATTGTGGACAGGTTCTCCACCGCAACAAAACTGTTTGGCCTGACGATCAGCCTCAGCAAAACAGAGCTGCTGTTCCAACCTGTACCAGGGAGGCCAACTAACCAGCTGTGCATTACAATCGATGGCACGCAGCTTTCTAACGTCAACACTTTCAAGTACCTGGGCAGCACCATCGCCAACGACGGGTCCCTAGACCACGAGATTAATGCCAGAATCCAAAAGGCCAGCCAGGCACTCGGGCGGCTATGTTCCAAAGTCCTCCAACACAGAGGTGTAAGCACTGCGACGAAGCTCAAAGTGTACAACACAGTGGTCCTCAGCTCGCTCCTGTACGGTTGTGAGACATGGACACTGTACTGGAAGCACATGAAACAACTGGAGCAATTCCACCAATGCTCCCTCCAGTCAATCATGAGGATCCGATGGCAGGATCGAATCACCAATCAGGAAGTCCTCGACAGAGCCAACTCCACCAGCATCGAAGTCCTGGTCCTCCAAACCCAGCTACGATGGTCTGGACACGTCATCCGCATGGACCCACAGCGAATACCAAGACAGGTATTCTATGGTGAACTATCAGCTGGACTCAGGAAACAAGGTCGACCAAAGAAAAGATTCAAGGATCAGCTAAAGTCCAACTTGAAGTGGGCTGGCATGACACCAAAGCAACTAGAACTCACTGCCTCTGACAGAAGCAGCTGGCGAACCCACATTCACCATGCCGCCACCACCTTTAAAGATGAACGACATCGACGTCTGCGTGTGAACGCCGACACCAGGCCACAACCGCACCTCCCGTAACAACTGGTGTCCCATGCCCCATGTGCCACAAACTCTGCGCCTCAGCCTTTGGACTTCAAAGCCACATGAGGGTACATCAGTAGATGATAATGCACAAAGACAATAGTTACTCTCGGTCACCGAGAGACTACCACTTCTATGTTCGAAATTGATATAGGGATATTGAAATCTCCTTTCACTTTTTTGTATTACTTTCTATGTTTTTTTGAAGCTTAGATTGTGTTTCCTTTGTGAATTTGGAAGCTAAAGTACTTGGAGCATAATCAGTTTATTACTGATATTGGTTTGTTGTGTCTAAGATTCCTTTCTGCATAATATAGTTTCCTTGTTTATTCCTTTTCATTTTTTGAACATTCATTTTTACTTTGTTTGATAGTATAATAGCAATTCCTCCTTTCTTGGGATTCATTTGAAAATAGTATATTTTTCCTCATCCTCTCAATTTTATTTTAGGTATGTTTTTGTTTTTAATTTTTTTCATATAAGTAACACTATGCTGAGTGTTAAAGCTACAAAAAGACAAGTGATATATTCCTTGTTCCAAAGGAACTCACATTGTAAGTGTGAGAGGCATCATATATAGGAGAATTTAGCTGTAGCATGGATTAGAGGGCCCAGTGTCCAAAGTTTGAAGCTACAGAATGGACTGGCAAGACACAGGAATCTTTAAGGAGAATTGACAGGTCAGAAAGATATCAGAGACTGGTGGGTATTGAGGGCATAGTGGCAGAGCAAGTGATAGATTGAGTAGGCTTTAAGACAGAGGCAGAAAGCAAATAGTAAGGCTAAATGTTCCTCTCCTTTATCAGAATATTGTAGTTTATAACTTTCTATGTATCTAAGTAGTATAAGTAGCCATTATACTCCTGAAAAAATGATAGGGGGAAGAGGCAAGTCTGGAAGGTTCTTATGTACCATCACTAGAATTGAGAAAGGATTTTAGATTGTCTCCTTAAGAGCTAGTATTGGATTTGTCAGCCTCTATACCCCAAAATGTCTATGCCTGCTGAACCCTATGGATGAGACATGACTGTAGGAAGATGAGTTGAGTTTTTGACTAAACAAAAGGTAGAGAGGTTCAAGGGAAGCAAGACAGATAACTTCCATTAAATAAAATTAAAGTTTTTGTATGAACAAAATGAGTGCAGCCAAAATTAAAAGGAAAATAGGAAAGTAGAAAAGTACCTTTTGCTGCAAATGTCTTTGATAAAGGCTTAATTTCTTAAATATATAGGAAAGTGAGCCAAATTTATCAAAATATAAATCATTTCCCACTTGATAAATGGTCAAAGGGTATGACTAGGCAGTCTTTAGAAAAAAATCAAAGCTATCAATAGTCATATAAAAATGTTCTAAGCCACTACTGATTAGAGAAATGCAAATGAAGACAAGGCTGAAATATTATTCACACCTATCATATTGTTTAACATGCCAGAAAAAGAAAAGGATAAATATTGAAGGGAATGTAGAAAAATTGGGATACTAATACACTATTGGTGGAGTTGTGAACTGATACAATCATTCTGGTGAACAAAAGGGAACACAAAAAATTGGTAACTATGTCCAAAGGCTATAAAAGTTTGCATACTCTTTGAACAATTTGTACCATTACCAGGTCTATTTCTCAAAGAGATGTAAGAAAAGGACAAAAATACTTATAGCAACTCTTTTTTTTTTTCTGGTGGGAAAGATTAGAAATTGAGGAAATGCCTATCAATTGGGGAATGGCTGAACAAATTTTGGTATATAGTTGTGATGAAACACTATTACTCTGTAAGGAATTATGAGCAAGATGGTTACAGAAAAACTTCATATGAACTCATTCAAAGTGAAGTGAACGGAACTAGGAGAACATTGTGCCCAGTGACACATTGTAAGAATTATTAACTGTAAAAAACTTAGCTAGTTTGATCAAGGCAATTCCAAAGGACCCATAATAAAAATTGCTTTCCGCTTTCAGAGAAATTTCTAGGAAAATAACATGACATAGTCTATAGAGAGCTGGATTATGATTCAGTGAGATCTAAGTTCAAAGCCTCTTCTTATATGCAATTATATGGGAAGTATCTACTTTCATAGATTTATTACAGCACCATTAGAGGCAATTCTCATTCTGGAAGCTGTCAAAACCAATAATGCTTTGTGTTCTCACATGTAATTTTGCCAGTGAATATCATACTTCCTGGTTTATGATCTCCATTTTTTGAAAATTGGGAAATTTGCATGTCTTGTCTTATATTTCCTCTCATGATCTCCTCTTTTTTACAAAAAGATCATTGATAGCGGCACCTCACTCACACCTATCAATTCTTTCAATACCCTAGGATGTTGTTTGTTCAGTTGTGGTGACAAATTCACTGAGGACAATTACATATTCTCTCACCATCTCTTTATTTATCTGGGTCTTGGTTCTCTTGTGTCCTATTCTTTTCATTTTGAAAGGTCATTTTCTTTGGTAGAGGAAAGCAGAAGCAACTTAATTCTTCAATAATTTGAACTCTGTCATTTGTTACTATCATCCTACTCCCTCCAAGCAGTGCTCCAAGATTTTCTGTGATCTTCTTGCTTCCAGCATATCTCAAGAAATTATGTATATTTCTTAGCATTCACTGAAAAATGTAGCCTATTCTAGGTTTTATAGGATTGCAGATTCAGAGCTATAAAGGATATTTGAGGTCATCTAGTATAATCTAATAATTTTACTGATAAGTAAACTAAAATCAAAACAGGAAGTATGCACCAAATCACATAGATAGTAAGTGATAGAACTAGGATTCTGTATACAGGACCCCTGGGTACAAAAGCAATAATTTTTTCCATTGTACCACAACATTCCATTTGTATTATCTATTCTCATTTACTTGCTCTTGCTCATAATTCTAAAAAAAATCTTTTAAACTTTTAAATTGGTGAGTAGAACTATGCCCAAAGGGTGCTAAAAGAATATCTACCCTTTGACCCAGCCATAGCACTGCTGGGTCTGTACCCCAAAGAGACAATGGACACAAAGACTTGTACAAAAATATTCATAGCTGCGCTCTTTGTGGTGGCCCAAAACTGGAAAATGAGGGGATGCCCATCAATTGGGGAATGGCTGAACAAACTGTGGTATATGTTGGTGATGGAGTACTATTGTGCTAAAAGGAATAATAAAGTGGAGAAGTTCCATGGAGACTGGAACAACCTCCAGGAAGTGATGCAGAGCGAGAGGAGCAGAACCAGGAGAACATTGTACACAGAGACTAATACACTGTGGTATAATCGAACGTAATGGACTTCTCCATTAGTGGCGGTGTAATGTCCCTGAACAACTTACAGGGATCCAGGAGAAAAAAACACCATTCATAAGCAAAGGATAAACTATGGGAGTGGAAACACCGAGAAAAAGCAACTGCCTGAATACAGAGGTTGAGGGGACATAACAGAGGATAGACTCTAAATGAACACTCTAATGCAAATACTATCAACAAAGCAATGGGTTCAAATCAAGAAAACATCTAATGCCCAGTGGACTTACGCGTCGGCTATGGGGGGTGGGGGGGAGGAAAAGAAAATGATCTATGTCTTTAACGAATAATGCTTGGAAATGATCAAATAAAATATATTTAAAAAAAATAAAAACCAAAAAAAAAATTGGTGAGTAACTTCACTACACTGATTTTCATTTTATTCCCCACAGGAAATAGCAGCTATGTGATGTATTGGACAAGGTTTTGAAAACTTCAGTTCCAATCTATTCTCAGAAGTCTAGAAGCCATGTGATCTTGGGAAAGCCACTTTGCTTCTGTCTGCCTTGGTTTCCTCAAAAGTAAAATGGAAATCAATAACCTTCCCATGGTTATTGTGAAGATTAAAGTTAAGATTGTGAAGTACCCAGCTTTCTATTAAATGGAACATCTAAAAAGTACACATTTGTATACAAAGTCAATGCCATTTAGTTGATGAGGTAATGCAACATGTAATGTGATGCATTTTAATATTTCAAAGTGTACTTTGGCTGATGTCCAGTTCTCATTACTGAATGTTCTCAAAGTGATTGAAAAGAAATACTTATTGTAGCATGAACATAGTCTAATTAGATTGGCACCCCCTACTCCATCCAAAATCCAAGGATAAATCCTACTACTTATAGCTGTTAAAATATTCTTATCATTGTCAATGTCAGTATTGACTATTCATCAGCTACAGAAATTGTAAGATATCAGGCACCTAATCTAAATTTATTGTTTACTTTAGCTTTCAAAGTAGAATTGAGATGGTCAAATAATGGTTACTTGAATCACAGAATTACAATACAGTATACCTAGATGGCACAGTGGATATAGCATTTGATCTAGAGTCAGGAAGATCAAAGTTCAATCATTTACCCAATCATAAGGGATGATATTACAATTGATTTGGAATTATTTATTCTTCTTTAAATATGACTCCTTTTTTCATGGTCACTTCTTTCCTTTCAAGATGATAAAAAAACATGCTTTTAATAAAAGTTTTAGAATTTTACCGAGAATATGAGAATTCATTGTCCTATAATTCTCAGATTTCAGTCTCATCTCTTATGTGAAAATCTGGACATTTTCCATTTCCTAATTTATTGTATCTTTTCCATTCTTCAAAATATTTCAATGACCAATACCCTGAAAAAGAGAAAGAAGGTGACACATGGCAAATGAGTCAAGTTATTATGATCAATGTCTACTCCTACACTCTCTTCAAAACCAGGTGGAGATGGTTTAGTATCTTGAACCCAAAAACCCTGATAATAGCAATGCCCACAGACCAGCAGCCTTGCTTCCAACTTAATGTACAACTGCCCTAAAAGGGAGCAAGCTTTGTGAAGATATAGCTTATCAATTGCCTCTGCAGTTAGAAGAGCTCACGTGAAATGCCAAGACATAAATATGTATATTAGATATATGTATGCATATATATACAACTAGATTTTTAAAAAGAGGTAAATACTAAGAGAAATGGGAAAAGAAACAAAATGGTTTAAATTTATATGTCACATAGAAGAACATGGTGGGAGGGGAGAGAATATCAATATACTGGAAGGGTAAAGAGGTTGGAGATAGGAAATACTTAATTCTTACATGCATAGAAATTGACTCAAAGAGGGAAGGATGATCCAATACATTGGGGCAGAGAACTTATTTGCACCCTATATGTAAGTAGAAGGGTAACAAACAGACTGGTGAGGAGGGAAGCAATAGAAGGGAGGGTGAGGGTGGGGGTAGTTTAAAAAGATGGTAAAGAAAATAAGAGGAGAATAAGAAGGGAAGGTAGAAAGGTAAGTAAAATAAGGGTGGGAATTAGGGGGACTGATTAAAAACAAAACACTAGCGTAAAGGAAATAGTGAAAGAAGAAAGGGCAGGACTAGGAGTGGAAATCAAATTGCTGGGAAATACACAGTTGGTAATCATAACTCTGAATGTGAATAGAATGAACTCACCCATAAAATGCAAGCAAATAGCAGTGTGGATTAGAAACCAAAATTCTACCATCACTTGTCTACAAGAAACACAGATGAGGAAGGTAGACAAGCACAAGGTAAAAGTAAAAGGATTGAGCCAAATCAACTGAGAAAAAGAAGGCAGGAGTCACAATCACGATATCTGAAAAAGTCAAAGAAAAAATAGATCGTCAAAAGGAATAGGGAAGGTAATTACATCCTGATAAAAGTCAGTATAGATAATAAGGAAATATCAGTACTCAACATGTATGTACCAAATGGCACAGCATTCAAATTTCTAAAGGGGAAACTAGTGAAGCTCAAGGATAAAATATATAGAAAACCTATACTAGTTAGAGACCTGAACCTTGCTCTATCAGAAAGAGATAACTCATACCAAAAATAAATAAGAAAGAAGTAAGAGAAATGAATTAAATCTTAGAAAAATTAGAGTTAGCAGATATGTGGAGAAAAATAAATAGGGACAAAAAGCAATACACTTTTTCAGCAGTACATGGTACATTCACAAAGAATGACCATGTACTAGGGCATAAAAACATTGCAAACAAGTGCAAAAGGGAAGAAATAATAAATACAACCTTCTCAGATCACAATGAAATGAAAATAATAATTAGTAAGGGAACATGGAGAAGTAAATAACAAATTAATTGGAAATTAAATAATATGATTCTCCAAATCTGGTGAGTTAAAGAACAAATCATAGAAACAATTAGTAATTTCATTGAAGAAAATGACAATGATGAGACATTCTTTCAAAACCTATGGGATGCAGCCAAAGCAGTATTCAGGGGAAAATTTTATATCCCTGAGTTTATATATTAACAAATTAGGTAGGACAGAGGTCAATGAATTGGGCATGCAAATTAAAAAACTATAAAGTGAACAAATTAAAAATCTTCAGATGAAAACTAAATTAGAGATCCTAAAAATCAAAGGACAAATTAATAAAATTGAAAGTCAAAGAACTATTGATTTAATAAATAAGACTAGAAGCTGGTACTTTGCAAAAAAAATAAAATAGAAAAAGTACTGGTTAATCTAATTTAAAAAAAGGAAAGAAGAAAACAAAATTGACAATATCCACGATGAAAAGGGAGACCTCACCTCTAATGAAGAAGAAATTAAAGCAATCATTAAAAACTCTCATGCCCAAATATATGGCATTAAATATGGTAATCTAGGTGATATGGATGATTATTTACAAAAAATATAAATTGCCTAGATTAACAGAGGAAGAAATAGAATACTTAAAAAACCCCATGTCATAAAAAGAAATTGAACAAGCCATCAAAGAAATCCCTAAGGAAAAAAATCCCCATGACCAGATGGATTCACAAATGAATTCTATCCAACATTCAAAGAACAATTAATCCCAATATTATACAAACTATTTGACAGAATAAGCAAAGAAGGAGTTCTACCAAATTCCTTTTATGACACAAATATGGTACTGATTCCAAAGCCAGGCAGATAAAAAACAGAGAAAGAGAACTATAGACCAATCTTTTTAATGAACACACATGCAAAAAATCTTAAATAGAATACTAGCAAAAAGACTCCAGCAAGTCATAATAAGGGTTATTCACTATGACCAGGTAGGATTCTTACCAGGAAAGCAAGGATGGTTCAATATTAGGAAAACCATCCACATGATTGATCATATTAACAAACTGACAAAAATCATGATTATTTCAATAGATGCAGAAAAAGCCTTTGACAAAGTACAACACTCATTCCTATTAAAAACCCTATAAAGAGTAGGAATAGAAGGGCCTTTCCTAAAAACAATAAACAGCATATATCTATAACCATCAGCAAACATCATCTACAATGGGGCTAAACTAGAAGCCTTCCCAATAACATCAGGAGTGAAACAAGGATGCCCATTGTCACCTCTATTATGTAACATTGTACTAGAAACACTAGCTGCGGCAATTAGAGAAGAAAAGAAATTGAAGATATTAAAATAGGCAATGAGGAGACCAAGCTATCACTCTTTGCAAATGATATGATGGTCTACTTAAAGAATCCCAGAGAATCAACTGAAATACTAGTAGAAATAATCAACAACTTTAGCAAAGTTGCAGGATACAAAAAAACAAGCCCACATAAGTCATCAGTATTTCTATATGTTTCCAACAGCAAGAATTAGAAAGAGAAATTCCATTTAAAATCACCCTAGACAATACAAAATACTTAGGAATCTATATGTTGAGACAAACACAGGAACTATATGAGCACAATGACAAAACACTCTCCATACAATGAAAACTAGATATAAAACAATTGGAAAAACATCAATTGTTCATGGATAGGATGAGCTAACATAATAAAAATGACATCCTACCCAAACTTATTTACTTATTTAGTGCCATACACATTGAAGTTCCAAAAAACTTTTTTTACTGAATTGGAAAAAAAAACCATAACAAAGTTCATTTGGAAGAACAAAAGATCAAGGATATTCAGGGAAATAATGAAAAAAAATGTGAAGAAGGTGGCCTTGCAGTTCCAGATCTCAAAATATACTATAAAGCAGTGGTCATCAAAATAATATGGTACTGGCTAAGAGACAGAAGGTGGGGATCAGTGGAATACAGTTGGATTAAGTTACCTCAGCAAGACTGTCTTTGATAAGCCCAAAGATCTCAGCTTTTTGGACAAAAATCCACTATTTGATAAAAGCTGCTGGGAAAATTGGGAGACAGTATGGGAGAGATTAGGTTTGGATACACATCTCACACCCTACACCAAGATAAACTCAGAATGGGTGAATGACTTGAGTATAAAGGAGGTAACTATAAGTAAATTAGGTGAACACAGAATAGTATACATGTCAGTTCTTTGGGAAAGGAAAGATTTTAAGACCAAGCAAGAGTTAGAAAAAATCACCAAATGTAAAATCAATAATTTTGATTACATTAAATTAAAAAGTTTTTTACAAACAAAACCAATGCAACCTAAATTAGAAGGGAAGCAACAAATTGGGAAACAATATTCATAACAAAAACCTCTGACAAAGATCTAATAATTTATAAAGAGCTAAATCGATTGTACAAAAAATCAAGCCTTTCTCCAATTGATAAATGGGCAAGGGACATGAGTAGGCAGTTTTCAGCTAATGAAATCAAAACTATTAATAAGCACATGAAAAAGTGTTCCAAATCTCTTTTAATCATAGAGATGCAAACAAAACAACTCTGAGGTATCATCTCACACCTAGCAGATTGACTAACATGACAGCAAGGGAAAGTAATGAATGCTGGAGGGGATGTGGAAAAGTTGGGACTTTAATTCATTGCTGGTAGAGTTGTGAATTGATTCAACCATTCTGGAGGGCTATTCGGAACTATGCCCAAAGGGCACTTAAAGACTGTCTGCCCTTTGATCCAGCCATAGCACTGCTGGGTTTGTATCCTAAAGAGATAATATGGAAAAAGACTTGTACAAGAATATTCATAGCTGTGCTCTTTGTGGTGGCAAAAAATTGGAAAAGGAGTGGATGCCCTTCAATTGGTAAATGGCTGAACAAATTGTGGTATATGTTGGTGATGGAATACTATTGTGCTCAAAGGAATAATAAAATGGAGAAATTCCATGTGAACTGTAATGACTTCCAGTAATTGATGCAGAATGAGAGGAGCAAAATCAGGAGAACATTGTACACAGAGCCTAATACACTGTGGTACAATCAAAAGTAATAGACTTCTCCATTAGTGGCAATGCAGTGATCCTGAACAACCCCTGGAGGGATCTATGAGAAAGAACACTATCGACATCCAGAGGAAAAATTTTGGGAGTAGAAACACTGAAGAAAAACAAGTGCTTGATTACATGTGTCAATTGGGATATGGTTGGGGATATAGACTCTAAATGATCACCCTAGTGCAAACATCAACAACATGGAAATAGATTCTGATCAAGGTCACATGTAAAACCCAGTGGGATTACGTGTCAGCTATGGGAAAGGGTGGGTGGAGGGGAGGGTGGGAAAGAATATGATTCTTGTAACCAAGGAATAATGTTCTAAATTGAATAATAAAATTTTCAAAAAAGGAAAAATGGAAAAAACCCAAGAGTCATCACATCCTCATCAAATATAGCTACTTACCCATCTGGAAAACAATTTATTAACACCAAAGTGATCAAAACTATCAACTAATTCAACATTTGAAATATATATATATATATATAATTCTGTCAAGGGAAATCATATTAAACAATATACATTACTACTTGCTTTGCTGATGTACTCCAAGGACTATGGACCTTTCTATTTGCCTTTCTCCTGAAACTTCCTCTCTATGCTGTTTTTCACTGTTAGCTTTTAGGTTCCTTGATTAGAGACTATCCTAATTTCCTTTCTGTGTCCTCTGTCCTTAGCATAATGTTTTGTACTTAGTAAGTGCTTAATGAATGGTTATCATTAAATAATAAAATAATTGTCCATCACCAATAGTAGCTCAGTCATTTTATATTCCAGTGCTTTCTTTATCCGAGGATATAGCTCATTTAGACCTGTCTGGTAGCTTGATCTCATTAAGGGTAGCCAGACACTTTCAGAATGTCTCCTTATTTATTTCAAGCTTTAATTTCCTATTAATTATTGCCTTGAAATTTTATCTTGTCATGGTCTCCCTAGGCACCCCATCAGTTGGTATGGTAAATAAGCATATATAAGTAGCAAGCATAAGGTAACTAAATAGGAATTAAGAATGTAAAGAGGAGCAAAGAAGTCACTTGCAAAAGCAAACAAAAAACTGACTTCTAAATTAATTAAGATGACATCCAGAGACTACTGTGCTAAATCAGTTAGCCAGACCCTAAAATAATGGCTCCTCAATCTCAGTAATGGCTCCTTGATCTGTGAACTGCAGCTAAGCTCCAGACATGTGCAATAAAACTGGAGAAATGTTATACTAATAAAGAATTGTAAATTGTCACTGATAACTTTGAGATGATATTGATATATTAATTAGATAATCCCAAGATGGCCTGGATAAAAGTTAGACCATACCTCCACCATCAGACTCTTTAAGAATGAGATTCCCATACCCTCTCCCTTGAGCACTCTTTCACCTGCCCCAGATCCATGATGCCAGAGTTCTCCCAACTCTGATCTGTAAGTTTATGACTATGTGCCCATTTCCATTCCCTTTTCTCCCCCCATATGCTTTCCTCTGCCATTCCATTCCTTGAGCAATCTCAGTACTGTCTGCCTCTATTAAGTTATACTCTGTTAAACTGTGATTGATTCTCTAATTCCAGCTTTCGGTCAGCTTGACTTTTTTCATCCTGACTCAACTGAGTATCTTTTTGTGCCCCCACTTCTCTTAAGTAATAAGAATACTTCTGATTCCCTTAACATCTCCGTATTAAGAGCACCAGAGATCACCACCATTTCAGTAATCCTGGGGACTGTTATTGACTTGTAAGGGTTTGGTTTGCACTGAACTTCTGCTTTCCATTTTCACCATGTTGTGAAAGACCTTCCCTGCCAAACTTCTAAGTTGTTTTGGGCAGGACATTTTTTTTTGTTTAAAAAAATGTTCCACTCTACTCTTTTGCTGGATCTACTGCTTTAGAATTTGTTTTGAGGCAACATTTTAATATGTCTTGGAGGGGAATAGCTGCCTTTACTCTGCCATCTTGGCTCTTTTATCTCTATAATTTTTCAATGAGAAATATCATTTTGGTAATCTTGTTGAAAACATAAGAAGAAAACAGGTCAACTTCCACGAACAATTCTTACATCAGATAAACATAATAGATTTTTATCAATGCCTTTTATTTTTCAATCACACTTAAAAGAAAGGAAAAGAAATAAGAAAATAAAAGAAAAAGAAAAATATTTTGTTAGTGCCTTTTATTTTTGATCAAAGTTATTTCTGGAATACATTACATCATATACATACAGAGAAATACCCAATGTTTTCTTCTTGATTTTCAGAAGTCTTTCCACTTGACTCATATTGGAAGCACTAGTGGCTGTCCCACTGCTTATTAGCATAGGACTTTGACTTGTTCCATTTCTGACCTGAGTTCGTTCATTTTATCACAAGTAACCTGGTACTCTTACCACTTATAGGGTGTCACCTTAATATCTGTTCAAGATAGAATGTCTGAGATCTGCTGACCTTAGCTTCCCCTGCAGCACAACAGAGAACTGGTCTGAATAGGCATGACTGAGTTCAATTAATTCTTCAGTCTTTCAGTTTTGTTCCCCTTTTTGCAGGAACAGGAGGGAGTTTTTACTTTGTTAGACAGGCACTGGGATGCATACTGATTAGAGGATATATGGGATAGAAATTGGTCTGCCATAGGACGATCTTGCCTTAGAACTAGAGAAAAGCTATTGTGTTGGGTGATATATTTAGGAAGATTTATGAAAAGATTTATACAAAAAGGTAACAAGCTGAACTAAATTAATTTAAAAGTGCAATTTCTCAAATTTAATACTTGTTTTTACATTAATAAGTATTTACTTATTCTTCCCACCTCCCCATTGAAAAGAAAAAAAAACAAACAAAACTCTGTTAATAATATGTATGGACACTAAAGCACTGTTGGTGGCACTGTGAACTGATGTAGCTATTTTGGAGAACAATTTGGAATTACACCCAGAAAGTTATAAAATTGGTTAAATGAGTAAAACCAGGAGAGCATTATACACAGCCACAGAACTAACATTGGAAGAATAAACTGAAAATGTTATGTCTATAAAATGAACAGAAAAATAAAACGCACAAGACTTAATTTACCTGAACATGCTGTCCTCCCTGACAATATCCTATGAAATGTGAGGAGGGTGGGGAGGATTTGGGACATTGCGAATGGGTTCTATTATGTAGACATGAAGAAAAGTAAGTTAAACATTTAGGAGATATTTTTATATAATTTGTGTAATATTTTCTTTTCCCTTCTATATGGGAATACATGTTTTGTTTGTATTTGTAAACATTGGAATAATAACAATTATAATAAATATGTATGGAAGCTTTCACCTTCTCCATTTCTAATTTAGGCTGGTTAACCCTTCCCAAGGCATCCTAGTGCCCCCATTTGCCTTGTTCCTGGGGATTTACTATATTAATATCAAACTTAGTATAGATACAGTATAGTAGACTACAGCTCAAAGTTCCCAAACTCAAGGCGTCTATCAGCCTCTGTCTCCCCTTTAGGAGGTATTATAGAAATGCACCACTATACTTGGTGCATATAGAGAAGTTTGTCTTAGCAAGGGAAAGAGTCACCTTTTTATTTGAGATGAGCAAAACAGGAAACAGTGTAGGAAGGTATCTGAAAGATATGAGGTGAGGAGGGAAGAGGAGGAGAGAGTTCTAAGCAAATGTTTTCCATTTTTCAGTGAAATATTAATCCCGGTCTTTGGAGTTATCTTCAAATCAGTACTCTCTTGGAATTCACATCTCCAATTAGTAATTAAATTTTGTCAAGTGCACCTCTACATTCTATCTTGCAAACACACACAAATACATACATACACACATATATATATATATATACACACACACACATATATAACTTTATTCTGTGATATGAAAGAACTGGAAACAAAGTAGATATCCCTTATTTGGGAAATGATAAATAAACTGTGGTTCATGAATATAATGGAAAGTTACTGGGCTGAAACAATAAGTGTAATGAATACAAAGTAGCATGGAAAGATCTCTATGAATTGATTCAGTGAAATAAGCAGAGCCAATAAAACAATGTATAGAAGTAATACAACAATGTAAATAGAAAGAACAACCACAAAAATAATGAGCTTTGTAAAATACAAGGAATAAGCGGATCTCTAGAGATGAGAAAATGTAGTACATAGTACAGATTTTCAGACTCTCTTGATAAGATGATTTTTTCCCTTTCTTTATTCTTTATCTTTAAAAATATTATTTGTTTAATCAGATGTATTTCTAGGAGGGTGAAGGATAATGGGGTAATTTTTTTCATATAAGAAGAAATTTCTCTTTATCTGAATCCTTTCTTTACTAATTTTGTCAGTTCTGAATCTGACATAATTGTCTAATGATGCTTCAATATTTTAATGCAAAGTCATGTCAAAGACTTTTTGAACATCTATATAGATTATATCCCTTGTTTCCTTTTCATCCATGTGAATATTTATTTCTTTGAAGACCTCTAGCAAACTAGTCAGGCATGATTTCCTGCAATAGAAATTAGGCTGCCTTTCCCCCCAATAGCCTATGTTTTCTTTTATAGTTTTAAAAATACTAATTATTTTGTCCAATAAAAGTATAGGAGCATTTTATTTTGTTTGAGGCAGAAGATGACCTAAATCTTATGAATTAAGCCAGAAGCTGAGTGAATTCTTGTCAGTGCTTGTTATGGAGGAAATTTCTGCATTCCATTAAAAAGCATTAATTAAGCATCTACTATGTGCTGGACTCTGTGTTAGGTGCCTGGGGGTAGATGCAAATTAAAAAATGAAATGGTGATCACATTCAAGCAGCTTATAGTCCACACAAGGAGATATCCAATAAGAGATCCAATCCAATTGACATTTATTAAGCACCTACTATGTACCAACTATTGGTGGCCAGGTGGTACAGTGGAAAGAGCACTGATCCTGGAGTCAGGAAAACCTGAGTTCCAATTTGACCTCAGACAATTTCGCAAAATGTTAATGAGAATAGAAGTGATGAAGTTACCCTGAAAGGGGCATCTTGTTCCATGGAGTTGAAACTAGACAGCTTCAGATGCAGAGAAGAATGATATATACCATCTACATATATACAAAATCAATATGAGATTTTTTGGTGATAGTGGTGGTAAGAATTTTTTAACTGGATTTTTAGAGAAACTAGGATTTCTAAGAAGAAAGTGGAAAGAGTGAGAGAAGGCTAGGAATAGGATATGGTCTAGGCAAAAGCACAGGGAATGGGGATGGAATGTGGTGGGAGAGACATCCCCCTTTGGTTGGAGTTTAGAGGTTGTGACAGTAATACAAAATGCTGCTGGAAAGGAAGGCTGGAGGGAATATACATTTGACGTTAGAGCTATAGTTTGACACTGGAGCTTCTTGAGAAGGGAGAGAGGATATGGTCAGAACTCTGCTGTCGGAGCATCACTTTGGCAAGCTACCTGGAAAATAGATTGGAAAGGCTTGAGGCAAAGAGGTCACAAGGACATTGTTGTCATTGTTCAGGCAAGAGGTGATAATGTTGTGAACTAACATTGTGACCATATGAGTGGATAGAAGATGGCTGCAAGAGATATTGTAGAGGTAGGATGAACAAAATTTGGCCAATCCTACTTAGATATATGATTCAGGGAAAGTATTTGAATGTGTGGGATTTATAGAAATCATTAAACATCATGGAACAGGTAGACTTAAATCAGCCTCTACCCTTAAGTTACCATGTATTTTTTCACAACTCTGACCTTTCAGCTCTCAATCCATCCACCTTTCTCCCTTTATGACTACTACCTTATAGTCTTCATTTAACTAGATTCCAAAATTCTGAGAAGATTGAAGCTTTGGGGGCCGTAATTCTTGAATGATCCCACTTTCCTCTAATTTTCTAGCATGTATTGGTGTGTAGTATAAGAACAAAAGGAACTGGGGGGGGAAGAGATGGAGAGACAGAGACACTGGTAGAGAGAGAGAGAGGGAAAGAGAGAGGAGAGAGAAAGAGAGAGAAATAGAAAAAAAAGACAGAGAAAAAGCAATACAGAGAAAGACACACAAAAAGAGACAGACAGAGAGAAAAAGAGACAGAGAGAGAGAAAAGAGAGAAGAGAGAAGAAAAGAGAGAAGCAAAGAGATGGAAAGATTGGGAAATAAACTCATGACAATTTGATTTATTTTGCAAGAGTATTAACAGTGTCTAATTTGGCAAAGGGGAATGTGAAGGACCATGTTGCTGTTCTTAGTATTCTGAAATTCAACACCATTCTTTGATTGTGCTTTCACCCTGGAATTTCCCCCAGTGCCTGGGACATTTAACAGCTCTGTTGGCTCAGCCTGGAATATCCCCCTGACTTTTTTTTTTTTACTCTTTGAAAGAGAATGTTGTCATCAGTACAGTTGAAAATGACAATGCACAAAAGCATAAAAGGCTATTGTCCTGGAGGTCCTCCTTTCCCTCCCACACGGAATGCCAAGGAAAAAACAGTTGAAGAAAACACACAATCATAAACAATGATCAACTCTAAAGGCAAGAGTTTTTGGTCCAAAAGAACCCAACATAATTAATTCAATGACTGTGAACAGTTTCACTGAGTAAGATTAAGTTATTGCAATCTAGCCTCCTGTACTTCCCAATTGTGTGACCCTGGCAAGTCACTTCACCTGTTTCCTTAACTTAAAAGTAGGTATAACAATAGCATCTACCACACAAGGTTATAAGGGTTAAATAGATAATATTTATAAAGCTTTTAGAATAGGACCTGTGCTTAAGGAACATTTTCCTTCTCCCTTCCTCCTATGTGTTGATCTCCCCAATGGAACGTAAACTCCTCTAGGGAAGGGATTCTCTTTTTGCTCAAATTTGCCTCCCCAGCACTTAGCATAGTACCTGACACATTGGTGGTGCTTATTATATACTTCTTGCTTTATCTTGGAGGTAACTTTTGTGATTAGAGAGGCAGTTAGATTGCTCAGTAGATAGAATCCTGGAGTCAGGAAAACCTGAGTTCAAATTTGACCAGAAGTTTTGAGTGATATTGAGTAAATCACTTAACCTCAGTTTGCCTTAATCTTCTGGAAAAGGAGATGGTAATCAGTATCTTTATCAAGAGAACCCCATATAGTGTCTTGAAGAGTTAGATGTGACTGAACAAAAACAATAATCTTTGACCATGGTCCATAGATCTTGACAGGAGAGACTGTCTTTTCCCTTTCTCTGTATCACTGGTACTTAGAACAGTGCCTGGCCAAAAAAAAAAAAAGTAGGCTCTTGATACAGACATTGATTTTGACAGAGTTTGTTCTCAATCCATTTCAGTTCATTATTTTTGAGAATAACAACAAATTAAGGAAAATGTTAAGACTGAACACAAATCTTTAAATGCTATTTTTAGTCTTTTTTTGCAGACATAAACGAATAGGATCATTTTCATGCTTCTCTCCAGGAGAAGTAGGGGCGTGATAAAAGTTAGACAGTGACAAACAGGTGTTAAATAATATGTGTTATTCTTATTAATCAGGAACTTTAGAAGTAAAACAGATTTTGATGTAGAGGACAATAAAAGCAAATAAGAAAAAAGAGATCTGGTGACAACCTTCAAAGGAGATCCAGTAGAGAAATATGGGGATTACAATAACCTAGCATCCATAGATTTAGAACTGGAAGGGATACTGGAGGCCATTATGTCCAATATAGTCATTTTGTAGATAATGAAACTGAAGTCTAGAGAGGTTAAATGATTTTATAGGACAATGTAATTAATTAGTGTCTCAGATGGGATTTGAACTCAGATCTTCGTGATTCCACATTCAGGATGCTATCTAATATGAGACCTTTTATAAAATTCTGCCATGTTGTCATAGCATCTATGTTGTTCAATCATAGCTGGAAAGCCATCTCATCGAAACCCTTTTTTATAAATAAGGAAACTGAGGTCTAGAGAGTTTATTGTTTTATCTAAAAATATCTATTGTATTATCTAGAAAATTTGTTGATATTTTTTCTGTATAATATTATTCCTATTAAGATGGTTGAGCATGCTTGTCTCCATTGTTTTCTAGACCATCTTTTCTTTCCTTCTCTTTCCCCATTGTTTTCATCAGGCTTCAAAAAATATTATTATTATTTTTTAAATTTAAAAATATTTTCCGGCGACTTCCGGTTAAGATGGCGGCTTAGAGAAAGCTGAAGTTCAGATCTCCGGAAAACCCTTCCCGACCGATCTCAAACTAGAAGCTCCTAAGGCGCCGAAATTCAAAACGATCAACAGCACAGACCCTGGGAACCTTCCTCTTGGACCTGGACCCGGTTCAAAAGGTACGGCTCCCCTTAAAAGCCAGAACCCGAGATCCCTTGGACCTCAGGGGTAGGAGCGCAGAGTCCAAGGCTCCCGGAAGCGGCAGCCGCGCCAGGCTCAGAGAGCAGGGTCTGAGGAACAACAACCCTCAGGGTCTTCTACCCAAGTCCCAGTCCAGGTGAAAGTTACTGCCTGGGGCTTCCGCTGCAAAGAGCCTGTCGGTCCCGGTGAAAGTTACTGCCTGGGGCCTCCGCTGCAGAGAGCTGGTCAAAACAACAGCAACCCTCAGGGCGGGCAAGACAGCCTCACGGGCTGGATCCTGCTATCCAAGTCTCAGTGAAAGTCTGTGCTCTCGGAGCTTGGGGAAGCGGCAGCCCATCCCCCCCGCAGGCCGACGAAACAGCCTCACGGCCAGGGATTCTGAAGGCAACTTCCGGAAATCGAGCCGGGGGAGAGTGTGGCCTCGTGGTCCGACCCTTCCATTCCAGTTCCAGTGAGGCATATTCAGTTTAACCCAGGGAACGCTCATAGAACCAACATCTGCCCAGGACTAAAGCCTCTGATCACCAGACAAAGACAAGAAAAGCCAATCCTCCACGTTCAGAGATGACAAACTCCACAGAAGCACAGAAGCCCCAAAATACCAAGAAAAATAAGAAGAAAGGGGCGACTCTGGACACATTCTATGGAGCCAAAATACAAAATACAGAGCAGATAGAAGAAGATATACAAGAAAATTCTCCAAAATCTTCCAAAGGAAATAGAAACTCTCCACAAACCCATGAAGAATTTGAATCAGAAAGGACCAAAAAGATGGAAGCCCTCTGGGAGGAAAAGTGGGAAATGATGCAAAAGAAATTCACGCATCTACAAAACCAGTTTGACCAAACTGTAAAAGAAAACCAGGCTTTAAAGCAAGAACTAATAAAGCAAAGCCAAAACACCAAGAAATTAGAAGAGAACATAAAATATCTCACCGACAAGGTGATAGATCTGGAAAACAGGGGGAGAAGAGAAAATTTAAGAATAATTGGACTCCCAGAAAAGCCAGAAATAAACACCAAACTGGACATGGTGATACAAGATATAATCAAAGAAAATTGCCCAGAGATTCTAGAACAAGGGGGCAATACAGCCACTGACAGAGCTCACAGAACACCTTCTACACTAAACCCCCAAAAGACAACTCCCAGGAATGTAATTGCCAAATTCCAAAGCTATCAAACAAAAGAAAAAATCCTACAGGAAGCCAGAAAAAGACAATTTAGATATAAAGGAATGCCAATCAGGATCACACAAGACCTTGCAAGTTCTACTCTGAATGATCGTAAGGCATGGAACATGATCTTCAGAAAGGCAAGTGAGCTGGGTCTCCAACCAAGAATCAGCTACCCAGCAAAACTGACTATATACTTCCAAGGGAAAGTATGGGCATTCAACAAAATAGAAGACTTCCAACTTTTTGCAAAGAAAAGACCAGAGCTCTGTGGAAAGTTTGATACCGAAAATCAAAGAGCAAGGAATACCTGAAAAGGTAAATATTAAGGAAAGGGGAAAAATGTTATCTTCTTTTACTCAAACTCTCTTCTATAAGGACTACATTTATATCAACCTATGTATACTAATATGTGGGGAAAATGTAATGTATAAATAGGGGGTAAAGAAAGACCAAATAGAATAATGGTTCTCACACAAAGATTCACAGGGGAAGGGGAGGGGAAGAAAACTCCTATAAGAAGGAGAGGAAGAGAGGGGGGGGGGTTTACTTAAACCTCAATCTCAGGGAAATCAACTCTGAGAGGGAAAAACATCCAGATCCATTGGGATCTTGAATTCTATCTTACCCAACAAGGGTAAGGAGAAGGGAAAACCAAGGGGGGGAGGGGGAGAGGGAGAACAAAAAGGGAGGGAAAGAGAGGGGGGAGGGGGAGGGAAGAAAAAGGGAGGGACTAAAAAGGGAAACATCAAGGGAGGGGACAAGGGGGACTGATTCAAAGTAAATCACTGGACTAAAAGGTAGAGCCGAAGAAGAAAAGGTTAGAATTAGGGAAGGCAATCAAAATGCCAGGGAGTCCACAAATGACAATCATAACTTTGAATGTGAATGGGATGAACTCACCCATAAAACGTAGACGAATAGCTGAATGGATTAGAATCCAAAACCCTACCATATGTTGTCTTCAAGAAACACACATGAGGCGGGTTGACACCCACAAGGTCAGAATTAAAGGATGGAGTAAGACCTTCTGGGCCTCAACTGATAGAAAGAAGGCAGGAGTGGTAATCATGATATCTGATAAAGCCAATGCAAAAATAGACCTGATCAAAAGGGATAGGGAAGGTAATTATATTTTGTTAAAAGGGACTCTAGACAATGAGGAAATATCATTAATCAACATGTATGCACCAAATAATATAGCACCCAAATTTCTAATGGAGAAACTAGGAGAATTGAAGGAAGAAATAGACAATAAAACCATACTAGTGGGAGACTTAAACCAACCATTATCAAATTTAGATAAATCAAATCAAAAAATAAATAAGAAAGAGGTAAAAGAAGTGAATGAAATCTTAGAAAAATTAGAATTAATAGACATATGGAGAAAAATAAATAGGGATAAAAAGGAATACACCTTCTTCTCAGCACCACATGGCACATTCACAAAAATTGACCATACATTAGGTCACAGAAACATAGCACACAAATGCAAAAAAGCAGAAATAATGAATGCAGCCTTCTCAGATCACAAGGCAATAAAAATAATGATTAGTAATGGTACATGGAAAACCAAATCTAAAACCAATTGGAAATTAAACAATATGATACTCCAAAACCGTTTAGCTAAAGAAGAAATCATAGAAACAATTAATAATTTCATCAAGGAAAATGACAATGGCGAAACATCCTTTCAAACCTTTTGGGATGCAGCCAAAGCGGTAATCAGAGGCAAATTCATATCCCTGAAAGCTCATATTAACAAACAAGGGAGAGCAGAGATCAATCAATTGGAAATGCAATTGAAAAAACTCGAAAGCGATCAAATTAAAAACCCCCAGCAGAAAACCAAATTAGAAATCCTAAAAATTAAGGGAGAAATTAATAAAATCGAAAGTGATAGAACTATTGATTTAATAAATAAGACAAGAAGCTGGTACTTTGAAAAAACAAACAAAATAGACAAAGTACTGGTCAATCTAATTAAAAAAAGGAAGGAAGAAAAGCAAATTCACAGCATTAAAGATGAAAAGGGGGACAGCACCTCCAATGAGGAGGAAATTAAGGCAATCATTAGAAATTACTTTGCCCAATTATATGGCAATAAATACACCAATTTAGGAGAAATGGATGAATATATACAAAAATACAAACTGCCTAGACTAACAGAAGAGGAAATAGAATTCTTAAATAATCCCATATCAGAAATTGAAATCCATCAAGCCATCAAAGAACTTCCTAAGAAAAAATCCCCAGGGCCTGATGGATTCACCTGTGAATTCTATCAAACATTCAGAGAACAGTTAACCCCAATACTATACAAACTATTTGACATAATAAGCAAAGAGGGAGTTCTACCAAACTCCTTTTACGACACAAACATGGTACTGATTCCAAAACCAGGCAGGTCAAAAACAGAGAAAGAAAACTATAGACCAATCTCCCTAATGAATATAGATGCAAAAATTTTAAATAGGATACTAGCAAAAAGACTCCAGCAAGTGATCAGAAGGATCATTCACCATGATCAAGTAGGATTCATACCAGGGATGCAGGGCTGGTTCAACATTAGGAAAACCATCCACATAATTGACCACATCAACAAGCAAACTAGCAAGAACCACATGATTATCTCAATAGATGCAGAAAAAGCCTTTGATAAAATACAACACCCATTCCTATTAAAAACACTAGAAAGCATAGGAATAGAAGGGTCATTCCTAAAAATAATAAACAGTATATATCTAAAACCAACAGCTAATATCATCTGCAATGGGGATAAACTAGATGCATTCCCAATAAGATCAGGAGTGAAACAAGGATGCCCATTATCACCTCTACTATTTGACATTGTACTAGAAACACTAGCAGTAGCAATTAGAGAAGATAAAGAAATTGAAGGCATCAGAATAGGCAAGGAGGAGACCAAGTTATCACTCTTTGCGGATGACATGATGGTCTACTTAAAGAATCCTAGAGATTCAACCAAAAAGCTAATTGAAATAATCAACAACTTTAGCAAAGTTGCAGGATACAAAATAAACCCACATAAATCATCAGCTTTTCTATATATCTCCAACACAGCTCAGCAGCAAGAACTAGAAAGAGAAATCCCATTCAAAATCACCTTAGACAAAATAAAATACCTAGGAATCTATCTCCCAAGACAAACACAGGAACTATATGAACACAACTACAAAACACTCGCCACACAACTAAAACTAGACTTGAACAATTGGAAAAACATTAACTGCTCATGGATAGGACGAGCCAATATAATAAAAATGACCATCCTACCCAAACTTATTTATCTATTTAGTGCCATACCCATTGAACTACCAAAATACTTCTTCACTGATTTAGAAAAAACCATAACAAAGTTCATTTGGAAGAACAAAAGATCAAGGATATCCAGGGAAATAATGAAAAAAAACACATATGATGGGGGCCTTGCAGTCCCAGACCTCAAACTATATTACAAAGCAGCAGTCATCAAAACAATTTGGTACTGGCTAAGAAACAGAAAGGAAGATCAGTGGAATAGACTGGGGGAAAACGACCTCAGCAAGACAGTATACGATAAACCCAAAGATCCCAGCTTTTGGGACAAAAATCCACTATTCGATAAAAACTGCTGGGAAAATTGGAAGACAGTGTGGGAGAGACTAGGAATAGATCAACACCTCACACCCTACACCAAGATAAATTCAAAATGGGTGAGTGACTTAAACATAAAGAAGGAAACCATAAGTAAATTGGGTAAACACAGAATAGTATACATGTCAGTCCTTTGGGAGGAGAAAGGCTTTAAAACCAAGCAAGATATAGAAAGAATCACAAAATGTAAAATAAATAATTTTGACTACATCAAACTAAAAAGCTTTTGTACAAACAAAACCAATATAACTAAAATCAGAAGGGAAACAACAAATTGGGAAAAAATCTTCATAGAAACCTCTGACAAAGGTTTAATTACTCATATTTATAATGAGCTAAATCAATTGTACAAAAAATCAAGCCATTCTCCAATTGATAAATGGGCAAGGGAAATGGATAGGCAGTTCTCAGATAAAGAAATCAAAACTATTAACAAGCACATGAAGAAGTGTTCTACATCTCTTATAATCAGAGAGATGCAAATCAAAACAACTCTGAGGTATCACCTCACACCTAGCAGATTGGCTAACATAACAGCAAAGGAAAGTAATGAATGCTGGAGGGGATGTGGCAAAGTAGGGACATTAATTCATTGCTGGTGGAGTTGTGAACTGATCCAACCATTCTGGAGGGCAATTTGGAACTATGCCCAAAGGGCGACAAAAGAATATCTACCCTTTGACCCAGCCATAGCACTGCTGGGTCTGTACCCCAAAGAGATAATGGACACAAAGACTTGTACAAAAATATTCATAGCTGCACTCTTTGTGGTGGCCCAAAACTGGAAAACGAGGGGATGCCCATCAATTGGGGAATGGCTGAACAAACTGTGGTATATGTTGGTGATGGAATACTATTGTGCTCAAAGGAATAATAAAGTGGAGAAGTTCCATGGAGACTGGAACAACCTCCAGGAAGTGATGCAGAGCGAGAGGAGCAGAACCAGGAGAACATTGTACACAGAGACTAATACACTGTGGTATAATCGAACGTAATGGACTTCTACATTAGGGGCGGTGTAATGTCCCTGAACAACTTGCAGGGATCCAGGAGAAAAAAAAAACACCATTCATAAGCAAAGGATAAACTATGGGAGTGGAAACACCGAGAAAAAGCAACTGCCTGAATACAGAGGTTGAGGGGACATGACAGAGGATAGACTTTAAATGAACACTCTAATGCAAATACTATCAACAAAGCAATGGGTTCAAATCAAGAAAACATCTAATGCCCAGTGGACTTACGCGTCGGCTATGGGGGGTGGGGGGGAGGAAAAGAAAATGATCTATGTCTTTAACGAATAATGCTTGGAAATGATCAAATAAAATATATAAAAAAAATATTTTCCATGGTTACATGATTTATGATGTCTCCCACCCCTCTGCCCTGCCATGCCCTGCCCCCTCTAGAGCTGACAAGCAATTACACTGGGTTATATATGTATGTTATCACACAATACCTGTTTCCATATTATTCATTTTTGTCAGAGTAAAAAAGATAAAGATTATTAAGAAAATTGAATCTCATGATTGAAGCTTGAGTAATATTGAGTTAAAAAAGAATAACTGTGATGTATATGACATGTCAAACACAGTATTGATAGAATTTGAACTTTTGTTATAATATTTAGTAGTTGGAACTTATAAAAACAAGTAAGGGTTTATTTATCTTTATCTTCATATTATGTAATCTTAGATTGATAGGCATAAGGATATGACAGGAATCTCTTTCAAAAGAAAGAAATATTTCTTAACTAGAAAAAGCATTGTATTGGAAGACAGAAAACAGGTTCTAGTCTCAGTATAGCTGATCAGTTATGCTGGGTCTCAATACCATGAGGTCTCAGAATACACCTTGGAAGGTGCGCTACAGCTTATTTAGTTCAACCTAAGTCCTCTGACAATCCTCAAAAAGTGGATGTTTTTCTATTTAAAGTGAGAGTGTTAAAAGGGAACATTTCCGAGGTCTCTTCTGGCTTTAAATTCTGTGACCAATTGATATGATAAAAACATAAACTTTTAAATCTTGTAATTTTCCTTTTCATAGTTTGTAGTTTGCTTTGAAATGGCACAATTATTTTAATGACCCTATGTAATGAGAAGCAAAAAGCTGGGGACTCAGATTGAATCTGATATTTGGTGAAAGCAGACACAGAGCATATAGTCTTTACAAAGCACAATGAATAATAGGCCCCTGTTTTATAGGGGTCACCACTGGATCAGATCTTTCAAGTTCTAACTAACAACCATATCACATTTATTACAGCACAGTATCTCTAGATAATTACAGATTAATTTTCTGCCTAAGGCAGAAGCATAACACTTGCAATTTGCAACTGAGGCAAGGACATATAATTTCATTTATTAGAATGACAAAGTAATGATCACCTGGGATGACTGGTTTTATCCTCAAGGAAGAGGTTTTTTTATTTTCCTTTTTGCTCAGAAATGCAAGGAGAAATTTATCATTGCAGCAGCTGTCTTTGACCACAGTCATTATACATTGATCACTAAAATGTGATTGACAGTTAGGAAAATCACATCAGTCATTTTTCCTTCATTGAACAATGTGACCTTAACAATATACATTTGTGTATGTGTTCCATAGGAAGTTTCATGTGACAAAGTAATGAATTACCTATTTAAATTAAACAAACTGTAATAACTTGTCATAAAAGTTATTTTTCCCTCAAATGATTTTATCTGATATGTGAACTTAGAATAGTTTTGTGCTCCTATATGTAAATGTTATCCTATAATAGTCATGCAAATAAAAAACAAAATGTGAATCATGTTATCTTTATAAATTATAATCAACTGGGGGGGGGGCAGCTGGGTAGCTCAGTGGATTAAGAGCCAGTCCTAGAGACGGGAGGTCCTAGGTTCAAATCTGGCCTCAGCCACTTCCTAGCTGTGTGACCCTGGGCAAGTCACTTGACCCCCATTGCCTAGCCCTTACCACTCTTCTGCCTTGGAGCCAATACACAGTATTGACTCCAAGACGGAAGGTAAGGGTTTTAAAAAAAACATTATAATCAACTGTTAGCAAACCATGATAATATATGACTGAGAAACTTCTATTCTTTAATAAATCAGTTATCTCAGCAGTGTGAATAATACTTTCTCCACTGGAGAAGATTAAAACTCAGCCATATCCTCTTTCCTGTGTAGTTCTTGTCCACATTTAAAAAAAAATTCCATTCTTGAACCATGGTCAAATCAACTTTACTATTTGCTCTGAGTGCTGTGTATCAGCTCACCTTGTTATGGTCTCACTCACCATCTCTGTCATTTTTAGGACTAAAATGCCCTCCTTGACAACCATTCATTTTTGCATGCTATTTCTGCTTTTAGAATTTAAGCTTTCTGAATCATGTAGTCTTTCCTTTTGGGTATGTGTAACAGACAACTGGAAACTGAAGGCAAAACCAAAACAAAACAAAACTAGGGATGGGAGCAAGGGGATATTCCTGCTTCTGGAAGTCTGTAATGATGTGGAATGGAAGGGCCTGGCTCTTACTTCACACGATACAAAAATATTCTATGACTTTCTTGTAAATTTAGTATGTGGTGCAACAAAAGCATTTTGATTGGTTGCTTAGGCAGAACAGACATACATATATATATATTGCCCCCCCCCCCCCATTGGGAGTAAGAAAAGCACTGTTATCGGTTATCGGTGTCTTGGTCTGCCTGGTCTGCCATTATATAACTTATGAACAGATGGTCCTATAATTGATTCTCTTCTTATTCTTAGGTGAAGAAGATTTGGGGATGGAAAAAGGCTTTATAAACTTTGAAAGTTTGATGAGCCAGTAGAGTTTGTCTACAACTGTGTACAGTGCAGCTCAGAGGAGCACCCAGAGGGATTCAGACAAGCAGTGAATCATCCTATCAGCAGAGACTTTGAGACTTGCAAGCAAGAGATCAACTGTCAACTGGAGAAGCTGCATTTGTAAGTGAACTTGGTAGAGTTCAAATAAAAAATATTTGTGGCAACTACTTTATTTTAAATGCTTTATTTCTGTGATTTGTTTTTAAATTAAATGCATTTACAGTTTACTTCTGCTTTGTAAGGGGTCCCAAAATAAAACAGTTAAGTAAAACTAATAATTTATATTGAAATAATAGAGTGACCTCACCTGAAAAGAAGTGTAACATTTCACATCTGTATGACTTTTTTCTTTCAATAAAAAAGTAACCAAAATCTATTACCTTTCCCTCCCATCACCATTCAGCCAAAAAAGATAAGAAAAACCCCTTTCTTGTAATAAATATGCAAAATCTAGGGAAATAGACTACAAATTCCCTGTGATATATGGCATATGTATATCTATATACAATGCACTCATATTTACATGTATGCTTATGTATGTTTACTCGCACATCTATATGTATGTGTGTATGTGTATGTATTTCTTCTGAACTCTGTAGGCTTGATCTGAAAGTGTGTTTGTAGGGATACAAAGTTTATAATCATCTAGAATCACTTCATTCATATAATCAGTGCTTAGGAATGTGCTTGGCATATAGAGAATGCTTTTTCATTCATTCATTCATTTTTTTTAAAAACCTCTACCTTCTTTCTTAGAATTGATTTTAAATATTGGTTCAAAGGCAGAAGAGTAGTAAGGGCTAGGCAATTGGGGTTAAATGACTTGCCCAGGATCACATAGCAAGGAAGTGTCTGAGGCCAGATTTGAAGTCAGGACATCTTGTCTCCAGACATAGCTCTTTATCTACTGAGACCCCTAGCAGCCCTTTCTTCTGAGTTTTAATTTTTTTGTGTGTGTGTGTATGTCAATTAATGGAACAATCAGCAATTTGTCAGCTATTCCCCATTCTTGCTAAAATACTGACATCTCTTTTTCTTTTCATACCCATTTTAATGATTAATAAAATATTTATTATTTATTTTTTACATTTTTGAAAAAAATATTTTAAATTCTCTTTCCCATTCCTTCTCCCACCTGCTGAGAATCCAGATAAAAATATCAATTATGCATGTGAAATTCTGCAAAACATGTTTCCATGATAGCTATATCACACAAAATAGCAAGAAAAAATAAAGCCAAAAAATTACAGAAGGGGAAAAATAACATTTTCTATATCAGAAATAGAAAATAAAAACCCATTAATGAAAATCCTAAAGAGAAAATTCCCCAGAGCCAGATGGATTTATTAGAGAATTTTACCCAACAGTTAAGAACAATGAATTTCAATATTATATAAGTTATTCAGAAAAATGTGCAAATGAGTCCTGCCAAATTCCTTTTATGAAAAATAATAATACTTATATCTAAGCCAACAAAGGCAAAAATTGTGAAATAAAATTATAGGCCAAGTATCTTAATGAATATAGATGCAAAATTTTAAATAAAACAGAGTAAGGAGACTATATCAATATATCATAAGGATCATTCATTATGACAAGGAGGGATTTATACCAGGAATTCAAAGTTGCTTTAGTATTAGGAAAACCATACACATAACTGACCATATCAATAAGTAAACCAACAAAAATTACATGTTTATCTCAAAAGATGCAGAAAAAGCTTTTGACAAAATACAACACCTATTCCTATTAAAACACTAAATAAAGAACAGAGGGAAGGGGGGAATCATGAATCATGTAACCATGGAAAAATATTCAAAATTAAAAAAAAAACACTTGGGAACATAGAAATAAATGGATCTTTCCTTAAAATGATAAATAGTATCTATCTAAAACCATCAGCAGGTGTCCATAATAGAGATAAACTAGAAGTAAACCCAGTTAAATTTGGGGTTAAGTAAAGATGCCCATTATCACACTATTATTGAATATTGCATTAGAAAAGAAATGAAAAATTGCTATGATTGCTGAAATAAAAAGAAATAGGAAGAATTAAAGTAGACAATGACAGTAGACTTAGAGAATCCTAGAGAATCAACTAAAGAACTAGTTGAAATAACTTTAGCAAGCTTGCAGGATACAAAGTAAACTCACATAAATCATCAGCATTTCAATCTATTACCAACAAAGTTCAGCATCAAGAATTAGAAAGTGAAATTCCATTTAAAATAACTTTAGACAATATAAAACTCCTAAAACTCTACTTTCCAAGATAAACTTGGGGATTATATGAACTGAAACACTTCTCACACAAATAAAGTCAGATCTAAACAATTGGAAAAAATGTTCTTGAGTATGCCAAGCTAACATAGTAAAATGATAATTATATCTAAATTGTTTATTCAGTGCCATGCTAATCAAACTACGAAAAAATATTTTATAGAGATAAAAAATAAAAAAAATACTAATCTGGGAAAATAAAAGTTCAAGAATATCAAGGAATTAATTTTAAAAATCTGAAGGAAAATGATCTAGCTATACCAGCTCTCTAATTGTATTATAAAGCAGTAATCATCAAAACAATCTAATACTGGGTAAGAAATAAAATGGTGGATCAATGGAATAGATTAGGTATACAATATACATTTTAAATGACTATAGTAATCTAGTGTTTGATAACCCCAAAGATTCCAGGTTTTAGGACAAGTACTCGCTATCTGACAAAATATATATATATATTGAGAAAACTAAAAAAAAAAAAAAAGCATGGCAGAAATTATTTATAGCCCAATATCTCAGACCTTATACTAAGATAAGGTCAAACTGCATATATGATTTAGGCAAATATGATACCATAAGTAAAGTAGGAAAGCATGGAATAGTTTACCTGTCAGATCTAAGGATAAGGGAAAAGTTTATGGCCAAACATATGATAGAGAATATTATGAAATATAAAATAAATAATTTTGGTCATATTAAATTAAAAAAGAGGTTGTATGAATAAAAACCAATGCAACTAAGATTAGAGGGGAAACTACAAACTGGGAAAAATTTTCAGCAAAATTTCCTAATAAAGGCCTAATTTTTCAAATATATAGAGAACTGAGTCAAATTTACAAGAACATGAGTCATTCACTAACTGAAAAATGATCAAAGGATATGCCAGGCAGTTTTCAGATGAAAAAAATTAAAGCTATTCATGATTATGAAAAAATATTCAAAATCACTATTGATTAGAGAAATGCAAATTAAAACAACTCTATTTTACCTCCCAGATTGGTTAATATGACAGAAAAGTAATATGATAAATATTGGAGAGGATGAGGTAAAATCGGGACACTAAAACATTGTTAGTAGAATTCTGAACTGATTCAACCAGTCCAGAGGGCAATTGGGAACTATGCACAAAAGGGTATAAAACTGTGCATACCCTTTGATATAGTAATAATACCATTACTACTAGGTCTATATTTCAAAGAGATTTATAAAAGGGAAAAGGACTTATCTGCAAAAACAAAAATTGTGGTGGCAAAGAATTGGAAATTGAGGGGATGTCCATCCATTGGAGAGTGACTGAAAAAATTGTGGTATATCATTGTGCTAGGATACTATTGCATTATAAGAAATGAGCAGGATCATTTCAGAAAAACTTGGAAAGACTTAAATGAACAGATGCAGACTGAAGTGAGCAGAACCAGGAGAACACTGTACACAGTAATGGCAATATTGTGACAGACAGCTATTCTCAGCAATAGAATATTCCAAGACAATTCTGAAGGATTTATGACAAAGTTGTTATCTTCCTCCAGAGAAAGAACTGATAGAGTTTCAAAGCAGATAAAAGCATACTGTTTTTTTCACTTTATTTTATTAATGTATGTTTTTATTTTGGGGTTTTGGTTTCATATAAGAATTTTCTTGCAACATAACCAATATGGAAATAGTTTCTATATGATCATACATTTATAACACAGATCAAATAACTCTTTTTCTCGGGGGGGGGATAGAATGAAGGGAGGGAGGGAGATAATTTGAATCTTATCATTTTAAAAAACAATGTTAAAAATTCTTATTACATATAACTGAGAAAGTAAAATATTAAAAAAAAAAAAAAGAAAATCTCTCTTTGGAGGTGGATACTATTTTTCAACATGAGTCCTTTGGCATTGTCTTGGATCATCATCTTGATCAATTAGCTTTCATAGTTGATAATCACTACACTATTAGTTCACGTAGGTCTTCTCATATTTTTATGAAGCTACCACCCCTACTTCTCCTCAACCCCATATTTTATCTCTTTCATCTTCTGTTTCCCTGTCAGACAAGATAGATTTCTATATCTAACTAAGTGTGTATATTCTTCCTTCTTTGAAGCTGTTTCAGTGAGAGTAAGGCTCAAACATTGCATGCTACCCCTTCCCATTTTCTCTTTCAATGTAAAACATCTTATCTGATGATGTTTTAAACATCAATGCTCATGTGAAATACTACTGCTTGTTTATATACACCATGGCCCTTTCCTTTGACTTTCAATTCAAATGAAATTTTCTTAATTCTTGGAACCACAATTTTTCATTATTTGTAGTTGTAGAGATATGCTGATTATTGGTATTAAAATAATGAGCTTTGGGAGAAAGAAGTATTTGAGATCACTGAAACTGCTACCGAATTTCACAAATGCAACAGGACTCAGTGTCCTTTTCCCTTTTGGGCCTACCTCATCATGTATCAATATTTTCTATCCAAGATATGCCTACATATCCAAGATGTATTTCTTTCATAGTCTGTCCTATATGAATGCTTATCATAAAATTAGAGGTGGGAATGATTCAGAGTCCATTTTCTCCAATATTTTCATAAATAGAGAAAGACATTGAAGCATAATGATAATGCCATTAGTAAGAGTTAAGGGCAGGTTTTGAACCCAGACATTTTGATACAGCAGAGCCGCTCTGATTGGTACTTTCCCTACTGCTTCTTTCCTTCATCAATTCAATTTTTTGATGTATATTGTTAGGCTAATGTTTAATGACCTTAAATCTCACTAAGGAGGCCATGGTATTTTCCATAGTTAATGTAATTTATCTTCAATTCAGACCATCAGGTAAACTCACAGAGGGAAGGTACCTCTGTGTGGTACCTTCCATGGCATTCATTTTGATGATTCTTTCTCCTTGTTTTATACTTTACTTGATATTGATAAAAGGACCATCATTGAAAAAAGCTATCTCTTTGGTTTCATCTCATAAGTAATCTGGTGTAGTAAAATCTTAAATTTCTATAATGGTTTTAGTGAGTGGATCCCAACTTTTTTGGTAAAGAGAACCCATTTTAATGCCAAAAATTTTACATATCTATACTTAGTCATAGTTATACTACTATAGAATTACAGAGGTAGAAGGGATCTCAGTAGCCATCTATTACAATCCATACCCTAAACATTTCACTATATGAGATATATATATATATACACATATGTATGTATATTCAAGATGATAAAGTAATAGAAGTGTAACAACTCCATATTTCTCCTGCACAAAGGCTTAGAAATACACTAGGCCAAACTCTAATTTTAAAAAGGCAAGAAAAAGTCACAGTGAGTCATTTTTTCCATTTTAGAGTGTTTAGGGAGACAGATAGAAAGGCTGGTCAAGTGCATACTATGTGTGGAGCATTCTGACATTAATGGACTTAAAGAGCATGGCATATAATGGGCAAATAATGGGCATGAGGGATGGAAGCAACAGAGTAGAAAGAGATCCCAGGAGATCTCAGAACTACTAAAGAGTGCAAAAATAGGTGCCAAGTGTAATAATTGAAAGAAACTCTGATCATCTTCTAAAATGAAAATTTTCAGGAATATTACAGTCAAAATCTGGAGTTCTCAGGTCAAAGAAAATTAACTACAGTCAGTGAGAAAGAAATTATTCATATGCTGAGTAATAATAGTCAGGAGCAAACAACATTTAGTAGTTCCCACTATAAAGTAGTAGAGAACTTGGAACACATTATTCCAGAAGGCAAAGAATATAAGCTTGCAACCCATAAATGCCTTATTCATTCAAAGTGATAGTAATCACATGGAGGGAAAGAAACCTTTAATAATAAAGGGGATTTCTGAGCATTCATGAAAAAAATAAAATAGCTGACAAAATGTGAAATGCAAATACAGTAGTCAAGAGAAGCATAAAAAGGCACAAGTGAACATGGAATCACAAGGGTCTAAAAAAGGTTCATCTGTTTACAATCTTTTATGAAGAAATGATATGTGTAGTATTTCACCTATCATTATTAGAGATCAGAGAAAAAATCTAATTAGAGTTATAGTTTGATGATCTTAAAAAAAGACTAGAGTTGGCAAGTAGAAGTCTATATAATAAGCAACAGGGAGTACAGAGGACAGTGGGTGACCCAACATTCATTCTCATCTAAACAGGACAACAGAAGGAAGAACACACATACACAATGTATAGTTGGGTGTGAAAATACATTTTAAGAGGTATCTACATGACTCAGTTGAAAGAGGGCCAGGTCTGTAGTTGGGAAGTCTTGTATTCAAATTTTGCCTCAGATGCTTCCCAACCATGAGACTTTGAGCAAGCCACTTCATCCCAGTGCCGGACCTTTACTGCTCTTCTGCCTTGGAACTAATGCTTAGTATTGATTCTAAGACAGAAGGGAAGGATTATAATTTTATTTTTAAAAAAGAAAATGTTTCACCTAATGGAAACAATAAGGAATGGGGTTAAGGGAAATTATGGGGAGAAGACTGAGGGAGGGTGTATTAAAGGAATGATTAGTCATAAGCAAAACAATCTCATAAAAAGGAGGTGGGGAAAAAAAAACTTCCCAGATAAATGCAGAAAAACAGAAATATGAAATGTATCTTTTATTGGCCATACCTCTTTTGTAGTTTTATTATTTCTCCCTATAAAACAATTAATTGAAAATTTATTTGAACCTAAGAAATGTGTTAGTCAAAGAACAAATAATAGAAGCAATTAATATTTTCAGTTGAAGATGACAAAAATAAGAGAATATACAAACATTTGGGATGTTGTACTTAGGAAGACCATTGATTTGGGAATGGCTGAAGTTGTGATATTTGTATATAGATTATTTTATATGAATGAGGAGGTTTCATAGAAACTTGGAAAATATAAAAATGGAGATTTGAACTTAGGACTTCAGTCCCCAGAAGGCTTTGCTCTACTTCCCAGGATGCTTTGTAATCTCACTGAATTCTCACCTGGTGAGATCACAAATTATTATTTAAAGGAGTTCTCCTCCTACTGAGGGTCTTTTTCCTACTTCTTCTTTGGAGCAGATGGATCTTTTCATCATGTAGGTGCGGTTGAATTGGGCCTCTCGGCCCACCTAGACACATACTTTCTTATTTTGCATTTTCTTTATACTTTAATCTTCAATATACCTCTAAAAATATAATACTCCTTGCAGAGAGAAACTAATTTCTACCTGCCTCAGTTTCCCCCAAATTTTAATCCTTAGAGTTGAATTATTTGAACTGATGCAAAATGGGGTGAGCATAACCAGGAAAATTATACAATAGTGATGATATTATAAAGATAAGCAACTTAAAAAACTTAGAATCTCCAATCAACATAATGACCCACTACAGTACTCAAGCAGAAACATACTTTCCCTTCTAGACAGAGAGATTATGGACTTACATTTAGGTTTGAAGTGTGTATACACACACAACAAACATGTATACATACAAATATACATGTCTATGTACATTTACATGTACATATGTATACATTTTTAGATATGACTAATGCAAGAATTTGTTTGCTTAGTTACATATTTTAAACTTTTATATTTGTGTTTTTCATTTTTCTTTCTCATTGAATATAAAAGGAAGAAATCTGGGGATATACTTCAGAACTTAAAATGAAAACAAATTGAAAAATACAAATGGAGACATTAATACAAATGGAGAAAATCAAAATAGATTGAAAAAGTTCAAATGGAGACATTTAATCAATTTATACTTGTGTTTGCTTATTTATTATAGCATAATTTAATCAAATGGCTCCTGTTGCTAATATATTACAACTTTTATAGTATTTGTTTTTCATCTAGATTTCAAAATGAAAGGCATTTAAAAGATATTTTCACCCCCTTTTCATTTTGTATATTTTATTAGAACCAATGATCAAAATAACATTAATCATAGCTAGCATTTATAGAAGTGCTTAAAGGTTTGCAAAGTATACTTTATAAATATTAGCTCATTAAAATACACATAGTAATTTTGGGAGGTAGGTGCTATTATTATTTCCATTTTTCAGTTGAGGAACAGATGAACAGAAGTTAAATGACTTATCCAGGCTCACCTTTCCAATAAGTGTCTGAGTCTGGATTTGAACTGGTGTTCCTGATTCCAGGTCCAGCACTCACTCTTTTTTGTCACTTAGCTGCTTAGGCGTTTTGACATGTATATAGATTATGCTTATTGATGTATTTTGTATTTTTCACTCTAGTTATTTTCCAACATACCAACCCTTTTCCCATTATAGAATCCTTCCTTATTCTAAAGAAAAATCTTTTCATTAGAAACCTATTGGCTCAATAATTATCTTTGACATATGCTATATGCCATACTAGTAATCTGCTACCTTTGTAAGAAGGGAGCATCACCATTTGTTTCTGGGAACAAGAGTAATCATTACCTTTTAGGATTCTTCATTTATATTCATTAGGCACTTATTGTGTATATTTGCTTACCTTAGTCTCTACCTACATATGACTTCCTATGTATTTTTTCTGAATTTTGCCCATTTTCTTAGCACAATATTGCATTATCAACTTATACATTTGCATCTAGGAAGGATCTGAGAGGCCACCTGGACCAATCTCCTTGATTAGAGAACATTATTTCCTAGGTATCTAGTGAAGTGCTCAGCTTCATAGGGGAAGCAAGTAGCAGAGCATGAATTTAAACTAACATCCTCAGGTTCTAAAATCAGGGGTCATTTTGCTGCCTTCTATTTAAATTCCATATTTTTTCAGCCATTCCCTAGTTGTTGGGCATCCACTTTGCTTTTGAGTGTTCATTTTCATTACAAATGCTTCTACAAATATTTTAGTGCCTATGACACTTCTTTCTGTCTTTTTCTTAATCTCTTAAAGTATTATTTTCCTTTAAAAATGTATACAGCAATAGCAGTGGAACAAAATCTCTCAATATACTTGTACAGTTGCTAATTCAATGCTGCTGCTACACTTTTTCTTACTTTAATTCTAATGATTAATTTTCTGCCCCACATAAACGATTTTTCAAGGCGGGGAAGCTGGGTGGCTCAGTGGATTGAGAGCCAGGCCTAGAGACAGGAGGTCCTAGGTTCAAATCTGGCCTCTCACTTCCCAGCTGTGTGACCCTGGGCAAGTCACTTGAGCCCCATTGCCTAGCCCTTACCACTCTTCTGCCTTGGAGTCAATTGACTCGCGTGAATGTCTCACGTGAATGTAGTGTTGTTTGTCCTCAATTCTTCTTGTGACTGCTGGCTACCTTTGAATGTCAGCTCAAGGATTACCTTCTTTTTTTGCCTTAATGGATACAAAGTCAATGATTACATCATTGACAGGAAAGCACTTTGTAGTAACTTATTCAATGGTAAATATTTTCTGATTTGGCAGTTGATCTTGTGCCATGGACGATGTGAAATACATTTTCATCATTTTCATGTTATTGAAGCTCCTAAACTAATAAGAGGCAAAGTTGAATAAAATGTGAAAGGCTGTTTCTAGGTTTAGAGTACAGCCAACTGCATATATGTGGATTTGCTATTCTCTTGAGAAATTTTGCACCTGCTACTAGAAATTCTTCTCCCTTGCTGAAATGGAATTCCAAACTATTAAGTTCCTTGTTATATTTCAAAGCAAAACACCAAGTCTCTTCTTAATTCATTCAATCCTGCATTACTAATTTAGCACTTGAATGAAATTCAAAATTCAATGATGCTTGTGTGGGGAAGAAGAGTATGTTTTTGCAGGACTTTACTTCCATCTTCAACTCCCTACTCATATCAGTAAACACCCTTGTTCAGCTCTTCCCCTCACTCACTTAAAATACTGCAATGGCCTTCTAATGAGTAAAATTGCATCCAGTTACACCATTTCTTCCATTCTCCTCAAAGCTTCCAAACTGATATTCCTAAAGTATAGGATTGATTATGTTACTTATTCTGCTCAAAATGTTGAAAATGGCTTCCCATTGACATATCTATCTATCTATCTATCTATCTATCTATCTATCTATCTATCTATCTATTCACACGCTTCTGTTTGTCATTAAAAGTCCTTCATTGAAACCCATCTTTCCACATAAATCACCCTCATGTGAGCTATACTTAATCTAAATGGCCAATTTTCAGTCTCTCACAAATGATATATCAAATCCCACTTTCTTGATTTTGCACAGGTTGTCTCAGATGACTGGGATACTGTCTGTCTTCAATTCTTCCTCTTGATTCTGCTGGCATCAATTTAATCAGACATGTACTATTCTCATTGGCTTTCTGTAATTTACTTTCTCCTTTTTTAGATGACCAAATTAGGTTAAGGTTTTCTAATTATTTAAAAATTTTACTGATGTAATTTTCTTTTAAATTAACTTCATTTCAAAATTAAGTTCAATCACAAGATTCTACCCCATTACTCAGCAAGCTTTATCTTATAAAAGAAATAAAGAAGATGAAAGAAAAGAGAGAAAGAAGGAAGGGAGAAAAGGAGCAAGGGAGGAAGAGTAGAAAAAGAGGGAAGAAGATCAAAGAAGAGTAAATGGAGGAAGGAAGGGAAAGAAAATAAAACAAAAAGAAAAGAAAGACAACAAGAAGCTCAGCAAAACTAGCAAACACCTTGCCTCTGTATGACAACATATACTACTTTTCATATCCATTTTCTTTTACCTCTTCAATGTAAAAAGAAGATGCGTTAAAAATATTTTCTCTGTAGCCACCTTAGTTATTATAATTATATTGGTCTAGTTTAGTTTTATTTTTTCTCTTAACATTTTTATTGTTATAGTATATGTTATTTTCTGCTTCTGCTTCATTTTACATTTATTCATATAAATTCTCATCTTTTAAAAAAACTTGCTATTGATCATTTCTTATAAATGAAATAATATTCAATTACATTTATATTCTATGATATGTTTAATCATTTCTAATGGCTAGGCATCTACTTTGTTCACAGTTCTTTGGTACTGTACAAATTTTTTTTTATGTGGACAGGACATTTTTCCTATTTTCAGCCTCCTTGGAGTATATGCCTCTGGTGAGATTTCTGATTCAAAAGGTCTGAATAGTTTGATGACATCTCATATGTCCAAATTGTTCTTTAGAACAGCTGGATTAATTCATAGCTATATAATCAGTGGATTAATATGTATGTATTAATTACAGATTCCTCATAAAAAAATGGTAGTCGTCAACCCCATTACTTCAAATCTATGACCCCTGTTGTTGAGAAATATCTAGCTGAATTTTACAAAATCTTTTACTCACATGAGCCCTGTAAAAATAGCTACTGAAGGTTATGATCAATTTACAGATGAAGAAATGGAGGCTCAGCAAGGTTCATGGACAAGTCCAGTCAAGGTCACACCATAAGTATTAGACGCAATTGCTTGGAGCTTTGTGCGTGTGTTTTTATTCAGAGAACGGTGCTCTTTCCTCTGCTGTTCCTGGAAGAAGATGCTCTATCTGCAGAATCTGAACATTTTCACTGGCTGCTCCCCATGCCTGGAAAACTCTTCCCCTCTTCATCAAATCCTTCTAAATTCCTAAGCACTTTGAGAAGCTTTCCCTGATCCCCTCTTAAAGCTAATGCCTCCCTCATTATCTCCAATTTATGCTTAACATATCTTATTCATACATAGTTATTTTCATACTGGCTCCTCCATGAAATCGAAAGCTCCTTGAGATTTTGCCTTCCTCTGTGTCCCCAGCTGTGAGCCCAATCCCTGGCACTTGATAGGCATTTAATAAATATTTGTTGACTAACTATTAGCATTAAAACAAAGGGGTTGACCCAGGAAAGGTTTACGTAGCTTTAAGGCACTAATGGTTACTAATTTAATTTTGTAAAAATAAAATTTATTATTTAATACAGTCACCCACTAGTGTTCTTACAAGTAGGGACTTGGTCTCAACATGCCTTGGAGGTGCATATATTTTCCCAGGCCTCAAAGTTAGAGGCACAGAAGTCAAGAGAAATGAGAAAAACCTGTGTACTTTGGCCCCTTTTGCCTAGAACCCTCTACCAAGAGTCACACAGAAATTGGCCAGCTTTGATTTTGCTCACTGATCATTCTCAGAGGAGAACAATATTATGGGTTTTAGAGTTAGTGGTATATTTTGCTTAGTATGAAATACTCCCATAAAAGCAACAATTCATCTCCTTTTGACTTTTGTGTCTAATAATAGATCACATTTAGAGATTGTTTCAAAGTTTACAAAATGCTTCCCTCATAACTACCCTATGACATAGATATTACCTCCATTTTTCTAGGCTCCAAGAGGTCAGAGGACCTGTCCATGATCCCATAGCTAGTAAGTTTCAAAGTCAAAATACAAACACAAATCTTCTAATGTCCAGGCCAACTCCCCTTTCACTTCCCTGATATAGTGGAAGCACTCAAATTTATTTCCCTTGTTACTGTTCATTCAATATCTTCATTCATTTAACAAATACTGTTTTTCTAAGTGTAAGTTTGAATCCTGTATTTTTATGTTGATTTGAAAGTGTATGTTTTAATTTAAATTGAGTCCATGCCCTTTTGAATTTAAAAAAACTGAATGTATGGCAGGCAAGATGTATAATTTATAAGCATTTTAATCTCAAAGGAATCTGATTTTGACAGAGGAGTGGATATGTATCTCTTAAAGCTGTGGCAGCTGCTTAATTCAACAGCAGAATAATTCTGGCCTATTTATTTTCCTCCCAGGTTCTGCTCTGCCCTACTGTCATCCATCCCTTTTCTCATTTCTGAAGGTAATACAACCACATACCATAAGAAGGACTGATGGGATCACCTCTGTGAAAAAGACTGGGAATGCCACATCTAGAAAGGCAGATATGTAAAAGAAGTACTCTTTTCCCTGAGTTAGATAATACGCACATGTTCTATGGTTGGTTTTGGTCTGCTAATCTGTGAAAGATTGTTGATTGTCTAGATAGCCATAGCTGGGGTCTACTGAAAAGGCACTAGTCATCCATGAGTCCCCTTTGCTTCTGGCTTTCTCCAACCTGCCTCACATTGGATAAGAAGGATGAACTTCTGTGAGTTTCCAGGTTGGGAAAAAGACCTTTAATCACTTAGAGTGGATAGGAAGCCTTGAGTCCATGCCTCTGCTATTTCTTTTATTTTGTGCTCTTTCTTTCCTGTTTTGAGGAGATTACAGATGGCTCTGACTTCATTAACTTTGAAAGACTAAAAGAGAAAATTTAGGAACAGGAGTCCATGATGGGATTTGTTGGAAGTAATACTGTGAAGAGTGAAGTCTCAAGCTACCTGCTTGCCCTCCTTTAGTGGCACAAATATTTAAACTCACCCATCCATTGCCTAGGCCACATTTGGAAATAAACTTGATGAGAATTAATGCTTTGTAGGAATTAAGGTAATTTTGAGCCCACTCTTTCCAGATATGGAAGTGGTGTAGGGGAAAATGTATCCCTAGGTGTCTATGGAAGAGATATTTGCCCTTCTTATTTTGCAGCATCTACAAAATAAATATCCCTTTGTAAAAATTAATTGATGTTAATTTATTAAATGGAGTTGGGGTGCTAAAGACTGGCAGCTGTGAATCTTAAAAAATTCTCAGACTCTACCTTAGAACATTTGGTTAAGACCATTCCCCATTTTAAACAATGAAGGTACTTGATCAGGAATGTGAGAACTCTAACATTACTCCACCCATACTTAAGCATACTTTAGGGGAAGATAAAGTTGTAAACTCCTTACTGAACAATGAAAAGTACTTAACCCATACTTAAAGTAAAGCTAAAACCCTTAAGCTGGATCTATTTTTAGATCTAATACAAAAAGGTGCTAAGAACCTATGAAGGTCAAATTAATCACTAAAAGTTCAAGCAAGCTTAGCAAAAGGTGTGAGGTTTTAGTCTACCCAGAGAAGGTGATAGCAAGGTGTGAAATAAGAATGGTCAGTCCTGTGAAAATGGCTACTGTGATTGGTAGATGTGAAAACTTAGGGAAGGTGACATAGGAGAACATTCTCTGTAAAAGGAGGTCAGAAAGGCCTCTGAAGGATATTCATCTATGGAGCTGAATTGGAGGCTGGTCTCTGTCTTGGTGGCTGAAAGGTAATTCAGCCTTGGAAGCTGAAGTGGAGCTCAGGAGCTGAACTGGAAGGAATCTCTGAACATTAGAGCTTGCTTGGAACAAGGTCTTGTGGTGAGTGATAAAAGACTGACTAGTCTCTTTTTTATTCTCTCTCCTTTTTCTTAATTCCTTCATTTGTATTAATTAAAATCTCCATAAAAACCCAGCTGGGTTGGGTATATTTAATATTTGGGAATTTTCCCATGGTGACCACTTTATTTTTAATATAAAACCAAGACACTAAAAATTATCTTTACAGCTTTGGCTATTCAAAGTCTTGAAACCCATATTTTCGCAGTCACAGTTTAAGGCAACCACTCTTTTATCTGTAACACAGCTAATAGTGTATGTATATGTACATGTGTGTATATGTGTGTGTCTGTGCACATGTGTTATATATGTATGACACACCAGAATTGGGCCTCCAACTGATGGCATTAGAGAAAGACTCCCTTCAACCTTCAGGGGGGCTAGCCTTGGAACCATGATGGAGAGATGCAACTGGCTTCTCTTTGAAAGCTTTAGTACAACGTCTAGCTATCTTTATATTCCTTTCCACAATGGAAAGCATGGACATGGTGAATACTTCCTTCATGAAAAGCTATCACTTCTTGCAATTCAATTCTTTTAGTATAAGGATCAATACATAATATTATTTAATATTATTCACCTGTGTTTAGTTTCTTTACAACATTATAATTCAATTTGACTAAAACTAATTGGAAATTATTTCTCTTTGATTATTTGCAATACTAGTTCTAAAATCTGCAATATCTTATGTTTGGAGGTGGTCATTTTCTTTTTATATTTTATATTTTTATTGAAAACCACTTCTTTTTTTGAAGATAAAGCTCTCCCCACTCCTATCCAAAGTCATTTGTTGTGGCAAAGAATAAACAACTAATCAAAACATCAGTCAAATCTGACAGAATATGAAGGAAGTGATTTTTTTTCTTTTTTTGTTTGGAATGAACTTGTTCATTGTACTTGCACAGTGACAAGTTTTTTTCTTTCATTCTTGTTTCCATTTATAATGTTGTAGTTATTATTTACATTGTTTTTCTGATTCCTCTTCACACTTCACTCTATACCAGTTCATATAAATCTTCTGGAGACTCTTCATATTCATTGCTTCTTATGATAATATAATATTTCATTACATTCATGTACCACAATTTGTTTAGTTATTCCTCAATTGATGTTTCCACTTCTTTGCTACCATAAATAGTCACAATATAAATATTTTACATATTTATGGTATATTTGCCATGTCTTCCTGATAGATAGATAGATATACTTCATGTAGGCAAAAACAATGTCGATTAGCTTTATATCTTTTCCAGTTCCTGGCACAATGCATTGCACATATTAGGCCCATAAATGATTGCCAAATGAATAAATGTATGCCTGTGAATCTAAAGTTCTCCCATTACTGCTGCATCTTACCTCTGTGCTAGTTTTGTGACTTCTATCAGAAAGCATCATCCATTTCTTTCATCTAGTGCAAATGGTCTGCTATGTACTTCTTTTTTTTTCTTATTAAAATTCTTTCTACCACATCTGCACCCAGGTTTATAGATTTTCACACAGACATGTATCGTCTTGACATTTCTTTATATCATGCTACTTTCCTTTAGATTTGTTTCTTACTGAAAACATATTGGTATAGCATAAGCATATACACATATAAAGCAATTCAAGAGCCTTTGTACAATCATAGGATGCTTATAGGCCTTGAAGAAATATCTGTGGCCATCTGACCCAGCATCTTAATTTTTAAAACAAAGGACTCTGGCAGCTAAGTGAGTACTGGGCCTGAAGTCAGGATGACTCATCTCTATGAATTGAAATCTGGCCTCAGTCTGTGTGACCCTTGGTAAATTACTTGATCCTTTTTGCCTTGGTTTCCTAATCTGTAAAATGAGCTGGAGTGGCAAAGGACTCTAGTATTTCTGCCAAGAAAACTTCAAATAGAGCCACATAGAGTCAGACAGAACTGAAAAATTCTTCCTTTTCCTCTTCCTTTATGGTGCAGCTAGGTAGCTAGGTGGATAAAGCAGCAGGCCTAGGAATGGGAGGTCCTGGGTTCAAATTTGGCCTCAGATACTTCTAGCTGTATGACTCTGGGCATGTCACTTAACCTCAGTTGGCTAGCCCTTACTACTCTTCTGCCTTGGAACTAATATTCAGTATCTATTCTAAAACAGAAAGTAAGAGTTAAAAAAAAAAACAAGTGAGAATCTTGAGTCCCTGAGTGATTAATTGGTTTGTACAAGTTTGAATAGATAATAAGTGGCAGAGTCAAGAATCAAAACCAAGTCAAAGGACCATAGATCTAAAGCTTGAAAGGCCTTCAAAGGTCATTTAATCCAACCTTCTTATTTTTACAGCTAAGTAAATTGAGTCCCAGGAAACCTAAATAACTTGCTAAAAACTGCAGAGGTAGTAAATACCTGGTGATTTAAAATTGATCTCTTTTTCAATTGTACTACTTCTGTATGGAAGGGAAGAACATTTAGATTATGATATTCTATAATTATTGAAATAAAACTAAATAACTTTATTCATTTTAGCTGAATACAAAAAGAGTAGAACTCATGAGGTTTTTATTGTACAATCCAACCACCTCAATATATGCATCATGGGAATAAACTGAGGAAAATTGGGTTGGTCTAGCCATCATTTTGAAATGAAGGCATACTGCTTTGGGGAAGGAGATTTTCTATAATAAGGTATATTAGAAGGCCATCAGGAATGGGATGAGGTTTCAGTCACTTTAACCATTGTGGACAGGTTCTCCACCACAACAAAACTGTTTGGCCTGACTATCAGCCTCAGCAAAACAGAGGTGTTGCTCCAACCTGCACCAGGGAGGCCAACGAACCAGCCGTGCATTACAATCGACGGCACGCAGCTTTCCAACATCAACACTTTCAAGTACCTGGGCAGCACCATCGCCAACGATGGGTCCCTAGACCACAAGATCAATGCCAGGATCCAAAAGGCCAGCCAGGCACTCGGGCGGCTGCACTGCAAAGTCCTCCAACACAGAGGTGTAAGCACTGCGACGAAGCTCAAAGTGTACAGTGCAGTGGTCCTCAGCTCGCTCCTGTACGGCTGTGAGACATGGACACTATACGGGAAGCACATGAAACAGCTGGAGCAATTCCACCAACGCTCCCTCCGGTCAGTCATGAGGATCCGATGGCAGGACCGAATCACCAACCAGGAAGTCCTCGACAGAGCCAACTCCACCAGCATCGAAGTCCTGGTCCTCAAAACCCAGCTACGATGGTCTGGACACGTCATCCGCATGGACCCCCAGCGAATACCAAGACAGGTATTCTAGGGTGAACTGTCAGCTGGACTCAGGAAACAAGGCCGACCAAAGAAAAGATTCAAGGATCAGCTAAAGTCAAACTTGAAGTGGGCTGGCATGACACCAAAGCAACTAGAACTCGCTGCCTCTGTCAGAAGCAGCTGGCGAACCCACATTCACCATGCCGCCACCACCTTTGAAGATGAGCGACGTCGACGTCTCGCCGCTGCGCGTGAACGCCGACACCAGGCCACACCCACACCTCCCGTAACAACTGGCGTCCCATGCCCCACGTGCCACAAACTGTGCGCTTCAGCCTTTGGACTCCAAAGCCACATGAGGGTACATCAATAGATGATAATGCACAAAGACAGACTACCACTATGTACTATGAGTATACATACATAAAACATTGATACTATCTTTTCTAAACATCTGTCTATGAAATTTAGGAATAAGGAGAACTTAGAAGAAGAGGGATATGTTGTCTTATATGAAGATATCTAGAACTTATTCCTAAAGAGTGAGTTCATTAAAACACTCAAGGATAACAACACTATAATGAGATAATGATATAGCTTCAGGTATACCAGGTGATTATATTTAAAATACAGCTCATTGAAAGAGAAAGACTTTAGTTGATAGAGTTGTACTATTGGTTAGATCTGAAGGGGGAACTCCTAGGATGCTATCTATTGATACCCAGTGTCTAAGGAGATTTGTGGAATCTGACAATTTGGACAGAGCATTAGATGTGCAGAACACATGAAAGTAGTCTCTATTATCAGAAGGGAGTTAATTGATGATGTGAAAGTGATTAAGGGAATAAAGAAGGGTCATTGCTAGCAAAGGGATTGTACCATAGAGTGGATACAGGTAGGAGAATCCCTAGGAATCTTTCTATTAAATTCTTCTAGGAAATGGCTTTGGTGAATATTATACAGGAGTATGGGAGAGTGTTGAACTATATAAAGATTAGATAGAATTTATTCTTCTTAACCAAAATTAGTATCTCTGGGTGCATTGTGGTTAGCAGACTTGTAAGTGAGAAGTTGCATGCTTTGTTTGCCTGATTAGTCAGTAAATTAAAATATTTTAAGCCTTTATTCTTTACCAGGCACTGTGATAAGTTCTGAGAATATATATACGAGCAAAAAAAAAAAGATAATTCTTGCTTCCAAAGAGCTTCCATTCTAAGGGAGGTAGACAACATATAAAGAAAGCAGACAACCTGGTCAGGGAAGAGAGAGATGATAGAGAAATTTTGAATAATGATGAGTACAACCTGGAGAGGATTGAAATGGTTCTCTAGGAGGAAGTAAAACAATTACAGGTAAAACATTTTTATGTGTTAGTGGTATCTCTGAATCTTACTCAGTGTCCAAAAACAAAATAAAATATTGAGATTAGGTATCATTATTTCATAGTCACAGTGTTTAAAAAAATTTCAGAGATGGAAGCAACTTTCAAAATTATCTAGTGCAACCTATACTTCAATAGTTATTATATTCCTGAACAGTAGGAAATCAGTGGTTTTCAAAATAGAAACATTTTTAATGAACCTGTGGGGAAAAATGTCCATTATATTCATTTGGCGATACTTTTGTTTTAACTTCAGATTAATACAGATGTAAACAATTAAGCCCTATAAGAAATGCCTTTTGCTTTTATAGAATAAAACAGAGTGAGATCCTAAAATAGACATCATATGTACTATGGTAATTTTTTAATTGAAAATATTTATGTAATTTTTTGATTCATAATATTTTTCCATGGTTACATGATTCATGTTCTTTTCATCCCCCCCCCCCCATAGTCAATGAGTAATTTCACTGGGTTTTATATATGTCATTGATCAAGACCTATTTCCATATTATTAATATTTGTACTAAGGTGATCTCTTAGAATCTATAGTAGTGGTAGTCTCTCGGTGACCCAATCATATCCCCATCAACCCATGTGATCAGGCAGTTATTTTTCTTCTATTTTTCTACTCCCACAGTTCTTCCTCTGAATGTGGATAGCGTTCTTTCTTATAAGTCCCTCAGAAGAAGATGATGGCTTAGAGACATGAAAATTTCAGTCCTTCACAAACCTTTCCTCACTGAATCAAAACCACAAATTTTGAGGGGACTTAAAACCAAATCTAATAACAGGATAGAGCAATGGAACCCTCCTGCTGAACTTGACTTAAAAGGCATGCCCCCCAAAAAAGCCTGAACTCAAGAACATGCAGTTTTAAGGGGAAGGAAAAAAGAAAGGTCTCAGGACTCCCCCCAGGGGAAAGACATGAATAAACAAGAGAAAAAGAAAAAAAGAAATTAAAATCAACAGCTTCTATTAGGCAATGAACAAAGAGCAAATGCAACAGAGGAGGACCAAGGAATACCAAGCAAAAACACAGAAACTCCAGCAAACTGGACACAGACTTTGTAAGAACTCAAAATACAATTCAACAAAACATTTAAGAGAGGCTGAATAAAACTGGGAAAATAATTTAAAAAGCAAAATAAGTCATATGGAAACAGAAAACAGTGTCTTGAAAGCCAAAATTAACCAGCTTGAAAATGAGGCAAAGGAGATGAAAGATGAAGCAAAGGAGATGAAAGATGACCTACAAAGAAAGTCAGACCAGAAGGAGAAGGATGGTCAAAAAACCAGGAATGAAATTCAGTCATTCAAATCTAGAATCCAACAACTAGAAGCAAATGACTTCACAAGGCAGCTGGAAGTGATAAAACAAAAGAATGAAAAAATTGAGGAAAATATGAAACACCTTATCCACAAAACAGAAGATGTCGAAAACAGGTCCAGGAGAGACAACTTAAAAATTGTTGGACTACTGGAAGATCACAACAAAAGAAATAGCCTGGACATCATTGTACAGGAAATTATCCAAGAAAATTTCTCCAACATTTTAGAGCAAGAGGGAAAAGCGGACATTGAAAGAATCCAAATTCACCCCCTGTGCTTAATCCTCAATTGACAACACCAAGGAATGTTATAGCCAAATTCAAGAACTACCAGACCAAGGACAATATATTATAAGCTGTTAAGAAGAAGTCATTCAGATACCATGGAACCACAGTGAGGATAACACAGGAACTGCCTGTATCTACACTGAAGGACTGAAAGGCATGGAATATGATATTCTGGAAAGCAAAGGAAATAGGTCTACAATTAAGAATTCACTACCCAGAAAAACTGATTATTTTCTTGCAGGGGAAAGTATGGTCATTTAATAAAATAGAAGACTTCCAAGCATTCATAAAGAAAAGATCAAACTTGAACAGAAAATCTAATGCCCAAACACAGAACTCAAGAGAATCATCAAAAGGTAATTAAGAAAGGGGAAAAATCAAACAAAAAACAACAATAAAAAACCCCACCTTTTTTTAAGGGACTCAATAAGTTAAAATGATTTGTATCCCTACAAGAAAAGAGGATATTGGTAACTCTTAAAAATAATTATTATCACCTGGATAGCTAGAAGAATTATACTTAGGAAACAGTGATGAAATGTTTAGGATGAAATGCCAAGACATATATATATATATATATATATATATATATATATATATATATATATATAAAATAGATAAAAAAGAGGTTATTGCTAAGAGAAATGGGAAAAGAGGCAAAATGGGGTAAATTTATACATCATGAAGAAGCACATGGTGGGAAAAGGGGAGAACATCAATACACTAGAAGGGTTAAGAGGTTGGAGGCAGGAAATACTTAATTCTTATTTGCACTGAAATTGACTCAAAGAGGGAAGAACAATCAGATCCATTGGAGCAGAGAATTGATTCACACCCTATAGAGAAGGAGAAGGGTAATAAATAAACTGGTGGGGAGGGAAGTAATACAACGGAGGGAGAGTATGGGGTTCACAAGACCCTAATGAAAAATGAGAGGGGAATAAGAAAGGGGGAGGGAAGCAAAATAAGGGTGGTTAATAGGGGGACTGATTAAAAACCAAACACTGGTTTTATGAAAAATAACACTTTCCACATTCAGAAGAAAAACTGTGGGAGTAGAAACACAGAAGAAAAACAACTGCTTGATCACATGTGTTGAGGGGATATGATTGGGGATGTAGACTCTAAACAATCACCCTAGTGCAAACATCAACAACATGGAAATAGGTTTTGATCAAGGACACATATAAAACCCAGTGGAATTGTGTTTTGGTTACAGGAAGTGGTGAAGGGACAGTAGGGAAGGAACATGATTCTTGTAACCAGGGGAAAATGTTCTAAATGACTATTTAAATAAAATTTTAAAAAAAGAGAAAAGAAAAAACAAAAACAATTTTTTTTTTAAAATCCCTCGGAATTGTCCTGGATTATTGTATTGCTACTCTAGAGAAGTCCAGTATGTTCAATTGTGCCACAGTGTATCAGTCTCTGTGTATATGGTTTTAGACTGTGGTAAATTTTACAGAATAAGAAACACCACTTGAACTGATGTACAATGTTACATCTAAGAAAAATGTTTTCCTTCCAGTATTTTGGCATACTTCGGCATATTGCAAAGAAAACTAGGTACTTTGAGATGTGCTTAGTTTCATAGAATTTTTGAGTTCAAAGGAATCTCAGAAGTTAGCTAGTCCAACTTTAATCTGTAGATAAGGAAACTGAGGCCCAGAGAATTTTCCCAAGTTTACTAATAGTCACTGATAATGAATTAATAGTTAATTTAAAATTTAGGATTAGAATTCAAGTCTCCCTACTTTCTGATTGATACTGTTCCTATCATGTAATATTTTCTTCAACTCATTTTGACCAAAAGTCTGAAGAACATGGCAACTTTGATAAGAGGGAAGGAAGATGGCTAGACCATATGTAGTTGTAACTTAAGGTAAACTGGGTTACTTAGATAACAAGAGTCAGAGAAACTGGCCTCATAGTTTATAATGCTTGAAGAAACAATATAAGATTATTATTCCATGCTTTGAAAAGGTAGAGCTCGTTTTTTGTACAAAAAAGGGCTACCACAAAGCCTTATGATGATGTAAGGCCTTCCTGTGCTCTCATAGGATATGATCAATAGTCAAACAACATTTTTAAATACCTACTATTGTGATTTGCTAAGCTCTGGGCATACAAAAATCCCTTGTTTCAAGGAGCACATGATTTATGGGGAAAACAACATGAAAACATCTATGTACAAATAAGCATCTGTCTATGGCATAAATTGGAGGTAACAAAAAGAAGGAAATTACTAGAATTAAGGAAATCAGGAAAGACTTCCCATAGTAGGTGATATTTTAATTGTGACTTGAAGGAAACCAGAGAAGTTAAGAGGCAGAGGTAAGGATAGTTCCTTAGTTCCAGGCATGGGGATAAGTTGAAAAGTCACAAGCTCTGACAGGTTCTACCAACTGGAAGAACTTTAACTATGGCTCCAGCAAAAGAATGAATCTGTTCTCTGAGATTGAATTTAACTAAATATAGAAAGCATAACTGACATTCAGATGACCATTATATACTGCTGCTGCTGCTAGCACTTATTTAGTATTTTGTTGTCTGCAAAGGGCTTTGCATGTATGATGTCATCAGATCCTCACAACCCTAAGAGGCAAATGTTATTTATTGTCTCATTTTTACAATTGAAGAATATAAAACTGAGGAAAATTAAATTACTTGTCCACAGTTACACAACTAGTGAATATCTGAAGAAATATTTGAACCCTATTCTTGAAGTCTGGTACTCTCTTCCCTGGATCCCATAGCTGTCTTATGATGAATTTATTGACCATGAAAACCTGTGGTACAAAGAAAATTTTAAAATAATTTTCTTTCAAATGTGGCTAAGATTTGCCATTTATCTCCCCATCCTCCCTTATCTGCTTCCTCTGGAATAGGAGTAGAGTGGCAGAAAAGTGGCTAAATATCAGGCAGCTTAACCATTGGTGAACTTGAACCTAAACATAATTTTTGTCTAATGACCAGTTAGTTGATTGAGCAGCTAGGTGATACTATGGATAGAACCTTAGATGTGGAATTGGGAACATCTGAGTTCATATCTAGCCTCGGACACTTACCAGCTATGAGATCTTGGACAAGTCAATTAACTTCTTTTTGCCTCAATTTCCTTATGTTAAAAATGAAGATAGACTTGTACAAGAATATTCATAGCTGCGCTCCTTGTGGTGGGAAAAATTGGAAAATGAGGGGATACCCTTCACTTGGGGAATGGCTGAACAAATTATGGTATATATTGGTGATGGAATACTATTGTGCTAAAATGAATAATAAAGTGGAGGCATTCCATGTGAACTGGAATGACCTCAAGGACTTGATGCAGAGTGAAAGGAGCAGAACCAGTAGAACATTGTACACAGAGACTGATACACTGTGGTACAATTGAATGTAATGGACTTCTCTATTAGGGCTAATGCAGTGATCCTGAACAACTTGGAGGGATCTACGAGAAAAAAAAACACTGTCCACATTCAGAGGAAACACTGTGGGAGTAGAAACACTGAAGAAAATAACTGCTTGATCACATGGATCTAGGGGATATGGTTGGGGATGTAGACTTTAAATGAACATCCTAGTGCAAACATCAACAACATGGAAATAGGTTCTGATCAAGGGCACATGTAGTACCCAGTGAAATTGAGCTTCAGCTATGGGAAGGCATGGTGGGAGGGGAGGGAGGGAAAGAATATGATTCTTGTAACCAAGGAATAATGTTCTAAACTGACTAAATAAAATTTTCAAAAAAAAATGACTACACTAATAGTACCTATATCCCAGGGTTTTTGTGAGGATGAAATGAAATAATAATTGGAAAGTACTTAGCACAGTACCTGCTATATAAGTGAGAACTGAACCACATGATTATTATTATTCATATAATAACTGAAATCAGAAGACAAAAAGACATTGCAACTAAATGAAAAGATGGCTCACAAGATCTCTTCGAGAAGCAAACAAATCACCTCATAGGATGGATTTCATTACTTGTTAAAAGAAATAAGATATATTTCCATAGGACCATTGCTCAACTTGTAATATTCATAAGAAGTAAAGAGATCATCATGAATATAACTGCAGCTTCTGTGTTCACATGTGGTATAGGGTATGTAGATTTAAAGACATCTTACAAAAAGCCAGACAAGATAGTTCAACCCATGTTAAGTTATGATAATATTTAGTAATTTCAACATAAGGGTTAGCACCAGAGAGAATGGTGACAAGTTGAAAATTTATAGCTCACGTTCAAGAAATATAGATCAAAGGCTTTAAACTTAGAAGTTTCTGTGTATGCATTTTGAATTCCTTGTTCCAGAAGGTTGTTCAAAATCTGTGGATGTGGTGAGCATTAAATGACATTATAAAAAAGAAAACTGACTATACCTTAGTGGATAGGAAATTATTTTCCTATAGGGGGAAGACGTGTCTGAATCAGCTATCTGTTTATGTTAGTTAACTAGTTAATACTATATAAAAATCAATAAAAATTAGAAAAAAGAATAAAGATAAGCAGAAGACTTTACATACAATTTGAACAATATTTACATGGTCCATTTAAATAAATTATTAGTGGAAATCTTTATAAAAAAGGAGAATCAAAAAGGGTAAATCTACAACAATGATTATCATTCTTTTCTTTAGAATTTTAATCAATGTAAAGCAGTCACCACAGTGAAGAGGTCAAAAGAGCCTACAAACCACATTAGTCAGCAAACATTTTTATCTTCCTGCCAAGCTGGGAGCTTGGAAGTCAAGGGCAGCACTGGTTTCAAATACAAACTCATTTGTAAAACAATACTGAGAAGTATAGCAGAAGATTATGGACAGTGCTACAACATAAGTAGTGACAAGGAGTGGAAGCAAAAAATAAGTCTAAGGAAAAATTTGAATGTTATACAGCAGACTCATCATGCTGGTGAAGGGATATTTAAGAGGATGGATTTGTGGGTGTTTATATAATGATTTTTTTTGTCTTTGATGAACTCTAACACTTTTTGTTTAGATGAGGACAGTGAGTTAGAGATGCATATTCAATTTTGTGAAAAAAATTTCCAATAATTAAATGTTCACAGGCAGAATGGGCAATCTTTGATACAGTTTTATTTGCTCTGACCACTCTTGAGGCTTCAAGAAAACATTGGTTATCACGTTAGGGATGGTATTGAGGGGTTTCTTATCCAGGTATGGATTTAATTCAATTAACTCTATCACTTATTCAAGATTCACCATGTTCAAGGCACTGTATTAGGCACAGGAAACAGGAAGTGAAAAATGAAACTTTCCCTTTTTTTCAGGGGGATTATACAATGTACACAGAAAAGTTCTTTTAAATTATATACCAAACTATAAAATAAATTCTGGAATGAAGAATACTAATAGCTAGAGGAACCAGAAAGGCAAGTTAATTACAATTTATGAGAGAGGCAGAGGTGAGGAACAATAATATTTGAGACATGGGATGGTCCCACTGCAAAGGCATAATGGCAGCCAAAGGAATTTCCTCTTTGGGAATTGGGTAGTAGTTTAGTTTGATTGGAATGTGTGAAAGAGAATCATATGAAATTAGACTAGAAAGCTAAGTGAGAGCTACACTAGTAAGTTTTAATGACATTTTTAAGTGTTTTATATTCTATCCCTGAAGGAACTAGGGATTGATATTTTTGTGTGGAGAATGGCATGATCAGATCAGTGTTTTAGGAACATATTAGTTGGTCAGCTGTATGGAAGATGGAATAGAGGGAGAAGAGGAAATAAGAGAGAAAAATCAATTATGAAGCTTATGCAATTGTCCAGATGAAAGATGAGGGGAGTTTTAAGTAAGTACAGGCTGTTTCCATTGAGAAAGAAAAGTTACAATTGAAGAGTTAAAATCAACAAGACAAGATTTGATCACTAATTGGAGTAAATGACCTTTGATGTACCTTCTGCCTCAGAAATTCTCTGAAGTGACTTACTTCTTCGACCACAAATGGCAAAGCTGATATTTAAATACAAGATTCTAAACTCCAAATCTAGTCCTCTTTCTGTTATATGTCATTCAGAGCACTGGTAGGCTTCAAGAATCACTAGCTAAATTTCTTATGGTAAACAGACACTGTACATCTATTATCATTGTTTCAGGAAAAAAATACAGACTTCTGTAGCCCCCAGTAGCACCTCCACATTTTTTTATCTGCAAAAGGCAAACATTACTTCCCCTTGAAGGCTTGACTAAATCTTTCCCCTACTCTTACCTCACCCCAGACATGGATTAGAGAATTGTCAGTCATTAAATAGTCATTAGTAATATACAGCCTGCTTTAGGAGGAAGTGAACATCAAAATTTAAGAAAAAGCATTACTAGTCAGGATCAAAATGTTCCAAACTTCTTATACTTACAGGGAGATAGAGATGTCTTCCATCATCTGTGGAGATCTATATCTACAAGAACTTACTTATTTTTAAACCCTTACTTTCTATCTTAGAAAGGCAGGGTAAATCAGGTGAAGTGACTTACCCAGTGCCACCCAAATAGGAAGTATCTGATGCCATATTTGAACCCAGAACCTTCCATTTCCAGATTTGGCTATTTATCCCTTCAGCCATTTTTTGGGAAAATTTTATTTAATTATTCAATTTAGAACATTTTCCCCTGGTTACAAGAATCATGTTTTTTCCTGACCTTCCCACAACCTCCTCCCGTAGCCAAAGCTCAGTTCTAATGGGTTTTACATATGTCCTTGATCAAAACCCATTTCCATGTTGTTGATATTTGCACTAGGGTGATCATTTAGAGTCTACATCCCCAATCTTATCCCCTAGATCCATGTGATCAAGCAGTTATTTTCTGCGGTGTTTCTACTCCCACAGTTTTTCCTCTAGTTGTTGATAGTGTTCTTTCTCATAGATCCAAGTTGTTCAGAAACTCTGCATTGCCAGTAATGGAGAAGTCCATTACATTCGATTGTACCACAGTGTATCAGTTTCTGTGTACAATGTTCTCCTGGATCTGCTCCTTTCATGCTGCATCAATTCCTGGAGGTCATTCCAGTTCACATGGAATTCCTCTACTTTATTATTCCTTTGAGCACAATAGTATTCCATCACCAATATATACCACAATTTGTTCAGCCATTCCCCAATTGAAGGGCATCCCCTCATTTTCCAATTTTTATCACCACAAAGAACTCAGCTATGAATATTCATGTTCAAGTCTTTTTCCTATCTTTGGGATAGAAACCCAGCAGGTGTGGCTGAGTCAAAGGGTAGACAGTCTTTTAGCATCCTTTGGACATAGTTCCAAATTGCCCTCCAGAAGGGTTAGATCAATTCACAACTTCACCAGCAATGCATTAATGTTCCAATTTTGCCACATCCCCTCCAGCATTCATTACTGTCCATTGCTGTCATGTTAGTCAATCTGCTAGGTGTGAGGTGGTACCTCAGAGTTGTTTTGATTTCCGTTTCCCTGATTATAAGAGATTTCGAATGCTTTTTCATGTGCTTATAAATAGTTTAGATTTCTTTAAATGAAAATTGCCCATTCATATCCCTTGCCCATTGATCATTTGGGGAATGGCTTGATTTTTTTATACAATTAATTTAGCTCTTTCTAAATTTGAGTCATTAGACCTTTGTCAGATGTTTTTGTTATGAAAATGCCAATTTGTTGCTTCCCTTATAATTTTGGTTGCATTGGTTTTGTTTGTACAAAACATTTTTAATTTAATGTAATCAAAATTATTTATTTTACATTTTGTAATTTTTTCTAACTCTTGCTTGGTCTTAAAATCTTTTCTTTCCCAAAGGTCTGACACATATAGTATTCTGTGTTCACCTAATTTACTTATAGTTTCCTTCTTTATATTCAAGTCATTCACCCATTCTGAGTTTATCTTGGTTTAGGGTGTGAGATGTTGATCCAAACCAATCTCTCCCATACTGTCTTCCAATTTTCATAAAAGTTTTGTCAAATAGAGGATTTTTGTCCCAAAAGCTGGGTTTATCATAGACTGCCTTGCTGTGGTCACTTACCCCAAGTCTATTCCACTGATCCTCCCTTCTGTCTCTTAGCCAGTACCATATTGTTTTGATGACCACTGCTTTAGAGTATAGTTTCAGATCCGGTACTGCTAGTTCACCTTTCTTCACCTTTTTTTAAAAAATTAATTTCCTTGATATCTTTGATCTTTTGTTCTTCCAAATGAACTTTGTTATGTTTTTTCTAATTCAGTAAAAAATATTTTTGGTAATTTGATAGGTATGGCACTGAATAAGTAAATAAGTTTGGGTAGGATTGTCATTGTATTATGTTAGCTCATCCTACTCATGACCAATTAATGTTTTCCCAATTATTTAGATCAATTTTTAATTGTGTGGAAAGTATTTTGAAGTTGTGTTCATATAGTTTGTGTTCTGGACTTTAAGAACTGATTTTCTGCTATAATCTTTTGATTTTCCTTTTTGGTTTGGTCTATCCTGCTTTTCGTGGCTTCCAGCTATTTCTTCAATTGGGAGTTCTTGTCCTTTAAACTGTTATTTTCTTTTTGAACTATTTCCCACTCTTCTTGACAGAAGGCTTCCATCTTTTTGATAAGCTCCAATTTAAATTCTTCAAGAGTTTGTGGACAATTTCTATTTTTTGGAAGGTTTTGGTGCATTTATTTGAATTTCCTTTTCTATTTCCTCTGTATCCTTGGATTTTCCTCTGTAAAAAATTATCAGGGTCAGTCCCTTCTTTTTTTTCTTGCTGGAAAGAGTTGTTCCTCTGCACTATTTGCCATCACTGTGGAGGTTTTTCCTCCCCTTTTCAGTCAGAAATCTGAGTGAGATGGGCAGGTTCCCTGTGTATGGAGTTAAGGAGCAAGGATTTTGTCTGAGGCAAGCTCTCAAATCTCTGCAGCTTCTGCCGTTTGCTGCCCTTCTCTGTGCTATCTTCCCATGAAGGCCCATGATCTTTGCTCTTCAGCCTGCTGGGGTTTCAGGTCTAACTGCTCTCAAGGGTAGGTCTTGGGTGGTCTTAGTCAGCTGCCAAGGACCTAGAGGTGCCCCTAACTCACTCTAGAGGTACCCCTCACTCACTCACTGATTCTGGCACTCGCTGGCTCTTACTCTGGCTATGTAGATGAGTTGGGGGAAGGTAGATAAGCTTACATTTTGGTGGGAGATTTTTTCACCCCCTTATAGTGTGGAAATGCCCAAATCCCACATGCCTTCAATGCTGAGCCCTACTGTAGAGTCTCTTTGTTCATATGAATTTGGGTTTTTTGGTCTTTTTAGTTAGTCTATATCAGTAGGTGCTGAGGAGAGGAAGAGTCCTGCATTTAGACTGCCGCCATGTTTACCTGGAAGTCCCAGCATGTCTTTTAGTGAGATAGTCTTCATAGAAAACTATCAACTGAAGTTTGAGCAATAAGGTCATTGAGAAAGATAAAACTGTAATGTATACAGTGGGGTCTTTTAGGGACTCATTTGTCATTAACTCCTCATAAGTCTGAGTTGATTAATTTGATAAAAAAACACAGTATCCTACTTCTTCACCATAATACATGTAATATGCTTTTTAATGAGGAAGCAATTCTAAAGGTTAACTTTGCGAGTTAGCAAAGCATTTAAAGGCATTTAAAGGCATATGTAGAAAGCCCTCACTAGATTGATTTACCTGTCTTCAAGCCTCAGCTAAAATCCCACCCATTAGAAGCCTATTTGTTCTATTTAATTCTATGATTCAGATTCCTTTAATAATTTATATATCTTACTAACTCATTGTCATTTACATATTACTTCCCTCAGAAGATTGTAGCTGCTTGAGGGAAGGGACTGTTTGATTTTCTTCACCTCAGGTGCTTAGTATAGTGCCTGACACAGAGTGGGTACTTAATAGTTGCTTGTTGACTTGACTTTACAAAGACTTTGAATCACTTCCTCAATATGTAGACAAGAAGGTATATATAGCTTAGTTCCTAGTTAACAACAGCAATTAGTTAAAATAAGAAACTATGAGCATCTGAAGAGCTTTCTCCCAAAATATGAGGCTAGTGCCTCGGTAATCTCCTTCAGCCATTGGTGGCTTCTCTAAATGTGTATTCTTTCTTTTCTGGGGTCACAATCCACTTACTCCATCTGTGCAGTGGTGTCCCAAGGACTGAGATCTTTTCTCAAGGCCACCTATCTTCTCCTAAGGAAATTTGTAAATTTTGTTTTACTGGCATCTTTCATGAGGACATTTCCAATGGCACTTGGCCCAGCAACTAGAATTTTCCTTTCTCCTTTTCACACACACACATGAAAAGAAGTCAAAGATATGATGATGATGATGATGATGACAATGATGACAATGAGGATAATATGTACATGTGTGCTTGTGTATTATGTAAAAAAATTAGGGGGTTACTGGTCAAAAGGCTGATTCCCTTGGAGACTGGAACACTTTGCACTCAGGACATAGAAGGCTTAGAGCTGTTCTTTCCTTTGCCAGTAAGTAAAAATGTGCCACTGCGTTAACTATATAGTGGAGGTGGCAGTACTGGTGAACCTCAGTCCCTCTCATCTTCCTTTTAGCAGGCTATCCCTCTTTATGAGGAATATTGACTGTTGCTGTAAGTGAGCCTACTTGCAGTGGCTATGCCAACTACTTTCTTTTGTACTGCCTTGGTGCTCTGAGAACCTAATGTAGGATGGTGTGACTCTGTGGTCCTGAAGCTAACAGAGTTCTTAAGCCCTTCAGAGATAGCCACTGCTTTCATTGCTTTGAGCCCAGTGACACTGAGAATGGATAGTGGTTTTGATGAAGCAGATTAGGGGTCCAACAAGGATTTGGAAGTTAAAGGGTGTTTCTTGGCAGGACTCCAGCCCTCTCTAAGCAGGTATCTAAATGCCAGTATCTAGGGTTGACTCCATAACTAGAAGAATTACACCAGAGAAATAGGGAGGGGAAGGGAAGCCTTGGGACCTTCCCTTTATCCTTCTTTGTTTGGTAGATTTGGCCTTGGTTTGTCTTTTTTTGTTTTAACCTTTACCTTCCACCTTAGAATCAATACTATGTATTGGTTCCAAGGCAGAAGAGTGGCAAGTATTAGGTAATGGGGGTTAAGTGACTTGTCCAGGGTCACACAGCTAGGAAGTGTGCACCAGATTTGAACCTAGGAACCTCCTGTCTCTAGGCCTGGCTCTCAATCTACTGAGCTACCCAGTTGCCCCTACTTGATTAATTTTGATGCACTGTTCAATAGCTTGATCTGGGGAAGTTTTCCAGGACACCTAAATTATTGAAAGAAGAGCACATGTTTTCTCCATGTTAATTAATGATTCAATAAAGTCTGTCTTTGTGACAAAAACAAAAATCAGGACAAAAACTAATTGATTTGGTGTTGACATTTCAGCATTTTGGAAGTGAATTTATAGAGATATGTTTAGAAACCATCATTTGTTCAAACCAAAGATTTAAAATTTCATCCTATAAAATGTTGAACTGAATCTCTATACAAATCTATTTTTATGTATATTTCCTAGTTCTTTAGGGATAAAGAGGAGTTTTAAAAACACCAATCCAGCTGTCTGTTTTCTTTTTGTGGCTCCTCCTAACACATACATAAAAACATTCCTTTGCCGAACATTTGTCAGAAACAATTCAAATAAAAATCAAAGTCTCTGACAGGATGTCGACTCTTGTTCCACACTTGTACTGGTTATTCAAGATTTCCTATGAGAGACCTCCCCAAAACATAATGGTTCACAGAAAAAAATGAAAGTAATTCCACTGATATACAACTTCCTTCCAATCAGCAAGGCTCTTGGCATAACACACTAAGGTATCAAATGCTATGTGCTCACTTATGACTCATGGAGGGATTTAACACTGGTTGCAAGCTTTAATAAGGGTGAAATGTTGTGTGACAAAAAATTTTGACTAGAAAAATCCCTTTGGTTCATTCCATTGCTTAAAGGGAAAATTTACACTGACTTTAGAAAGTGGAAAAGTTCCCTTCCATCCCTCATTGTATCACTATAGTGCCATAAATGTTTCAGACATGGTAAAAAAGTTTTAATAAAGATTTACACTATGTAAAATAACCACTCTCCACGTAAAAGAGCTGTCATAGTTTTACCTTGATGTGAATGATGCCAAAATGTATATATTTAGCTTTGGCTGCTAACCTAAACTTCAGATGCAGCTTTTAAAATATTTACTAGCCTTGAAAGTCAGTATAGTTTAATGGAAAGAACACTTTATCTCTAGTTAGAAGACCAGGGTTCAAATCTTAGATTATTTGGGGCAAATCATTTAATTTCTCAGACTTTAGTTCCTTTATCTGAAAAAAAATTAGAAAGTGAATTTAAATAGAATTTAATGAAATAATTTAAAACACATCCACTATGAAATTGTATGAGTAACTCTATGATATATGCTTCAGCCTAGACATGGGACATGACCTACAACCACAAAGTATCTAAGATACTCTAAGATTTAGAACACTATCCTTCTGATTTTAATTCATTTAGTGCATAAGCAACCAGCAGCATTAGTGTTGTCAGAGAAAGTTCAATATAATCAAACAAAATTGTTAATAAGAGTCTATTATACAGGGCAGCCAGGTAGCACCCTAGTGCATAAACCATTAAGCCTGGATTCAGAAAGGCTCATCTTCCTGAATTCAAATCCAGCCTCAGACACTTACTAGCTGGGTGAGCCCGAGCAAGCCATTTAACTCTGTTTGCTTTAATTTTCTCATCTGTAAAATGAGCTGGAGTAGACAATGGCAAACTACTCCAGTATCTTTGTCTGGAAAACTACAAAGGGGATATTGAAGAGTTGGATGCAACTGAAAAATTACTGAACAAAAGCATTTGAGATCCTGGACTGGGTGCTGGACACATACACACAGATGTAGACAGACAGACAGACAGACACACACACACATATACACCACACACTGATCTCTTCAAAGAGAGTTTACATTTAAAACTTGAGGAAAGTATAATTAGGAGGGGGATCAGGAAAGGGTGGTTTTCTTTTTATTGGTTCTCTCTCTCTCTTTTTTTTCCATCTATGTATCTATCTGTCTGTCTTTCTGCCTATCATCTATTTGTATTGGTCTATATTTACATAAATAAGTCTATGTAGAAATACATATACATGCATATGTATATATTCTGCACATACCTGCATAACACATATATACACACAGTAACCATAGTTGTCTTCCCTTTGGAATATAAATTCCTTATGGATAAAGATTCCTTCATTTACAGTATTTATATAAGCAGAGCCTAGCACAGTACTGAGAACATAATAGGTATTTAATAATGTTTATTAGTTGGTTGTTAAAAATTAGTGATAATATGACTTCATCAAGAATAGATCTTCCCATTCTAAACTCATTTCCTCTTTGACAGGATTACCAGACTGGTAGATCACAGATATGTTGTAGTTTACCTGAATTTTGACAAAGTCAATTGTGCCAGTATAATAAAGGTGGCAATACTCTCCAAAGTAATATATGTGGTTATATACACTTTTGTATATACACATCTATCCATATATGAATTTAACTATTTTGAGATTATATATGTATATGTATATATGTGTCTATATGTATACATGTGTATATGTTCTATCTTTTACCTTATGCTTCAGCGTATATATTACATTGGGGGAATTACTGCTGGTACCATAGGAAGCTGAAGTTTTGCTATCATTTTCTGTTCTGTATCTATACATCTGGTTTTGACTGAGCTCAATCCTAGGATGGCCAACCTTTAATGAGAGGAAGGGAGATAGCAGTTCCCTATTTTCATATGCTTTGGCACCTTAAATCCCAACATTGGCATTACTGGGACAAATATACCTTAGATTATGGTTCATGTCTAGGATTTCCCAGAGAAACAGTGGGGGAAATGGGAAAGGACTTGTTTGTACAAAATTATTTATAGCTGTGCTTCTTGTGGTGACAAAGAATTGGAAACTGAAGGGATGTCCCTTAATTGGGGAATGGCTTAACAGATATGATATATGATAGTGATGGAGTACTATTGTGCTATAAGGAATGATGGACAGGATGATTTCAGAAGGAACTAGAAAGACCTCCATGAACTGATGTGGAGTGAAATGAGCAGAACCAGAAGAACATTGTACACAGTAATTGAAATACTGTGGAACAAACAAATGTGATAGACTTTGCTACTAATAGCAATATAGGGATCTAGGACAATTCTGAGTTGATTATGAAAAAAAGAATGCTATCAACCTCTAGAGGAAAAAAAAAAAACTTTTGGAGTATAACCTTGGATGAAAACATAAAAAAGAAAGAGTGGGGGATAGAAATGTCCTTGATGTGCACTATGAACTAGGTATGGGATAGATATCTTATTCCTATATAGAAAAAAAACCCACTGAAAATAAATGACTCACAAGCACACATTTAATATAAAAATTCTTAAAACATGATCCAATAATATAACTTCTAACTAAGGTTTCAATATGTGGACAGCCTGATATTTTAACCTTACTTGCACTTAAAAGTTTTCTAGACTGCTAATTAGGTATTTTACATTTTGCATTGGTCCTGGGACTGTTTTAAAAACTCTTGATACACATCTACTGGTAAAATAGCCAAGTGAGCCAATTTTCAAATCACAGCTGTTCTCTTCAACAGCACTTGATTCATTAGTTCCTGGGCACTCCTCTCATGCTTACATTTAAATCCAACCTGATGGGACCCAGAACCTTCAGACTTCCTGAACTCTTGAGGGTGCCACCAAGTAGAGATGTCTATATCAAAATAAATACTAATTCACCTAGACTTCTTGAGATCTCTTCCTTTGTCATACAAAGAATTTCATCTTACTCTATCTGGAAGAAAATATCTAGTTTGGGAACCGAAAGCCTGAGCTAAACCAGCATCACATGCCTGTAAATTCTGCAAGAGTTAATTAGATCTGCTCCTCGTGGATGAATCCCATAGCTACATTTTTTGAATGTTACTGATTTGAGGGATACTTTACAGATTAAATTCTCTCCCTTTTTTTCTTCCAAAGGGGGTCACTTGTAGTTTTCTATTTCATTTTTTCATTTTGTCCTATAGTATTTTAAAGTGTACTGACAGTGGTTCACAAATCATATTTGCTGCTACTCTTTGGACATAGTTTATCTGAGTGTGGTGACAAGCTCAAAGGAGTTTTGTTCTACTGTTTCTAGCTTAAGAAGCATTCCCCCTTACTCTCTATTGGGGTTCCTCCTTGTAAATTCTCACTGACCTGAATCCTAAGAGGAACAAAGCAGGCTATAAGTGTGAGAGGACTAATGGAAAATCAAGAGTGCCTTCCATTCTAGAGGATTGAAGGTAAGGGTTTTTATAGGTGGAGGTGAGGAGGGACTGCACTAAGGAGCCCCTTTTGGTATACAAAGTATGCCTTTGATATCTTAGCAAATCTCAAATATGGATTTTGAATCTAATGAATATATACACTTCCAAAAATCAGCTTGTGTGACAAAATGTCACTGTAAAAAAGAGCTTACTGTTAAGGTTTTGTTCCTTATTTTCAAGTATATAAGGAGCATAGAATCTAATTTCTCAAAGTCTGCTGATTCTTTGTTAATCATAGACATACAAAATGTCCCAAAACTCTTAGTGCTACCAAAGTTAGTTTTAAGTTACTAAAGCTCAACACTGCACCAAGTCTTTTGGGACACCTATCATAGGCAAAAACAAAATAAACACCCATGAAAAAAAGGCTAGAATTTTATCTCTATTCTTTGATAGAAAAGAGGCTTCACACTATCTAGCAAAATAAAACAAAATATTTTCAATTTAAATATTTGGTGAGTAAATGAGTGGATCAGTGAAATAGTTTAAAATATTTTATCAGTACTATATATAATCTCTCAAAGTGAAGTTGAATCAATTAATAAGATGAAATTTCATTTTACAAAGATATTATTTGCTTTAAGTATATTCATTAGGATATACTCCATTACTGTGTCTGAGTGATTATGTTGCACTCACTCATAGTTTTCTGCAATAAAAACTTGGAAAACATTTTATTTCATGTTTATGAAATAAAAGAACTTTAACATATGCTTAAATTCATTTAACTCTGACTTTCTCTTGTATAACAAATAAACCAACAATGATAATTTCAAAAAGTGGACTAAATACTCATTGAATAACAATTATTAATTAATGAGGTGACTTTTATCTGTTGAAAGAGAAAAGTGCTTGTTTATCTTAAACACCCAGCTATATACACTTTGTTATGATAAAACCTCTTTCCAATTATTCCCTTCTCCCTTTGAAATACTCTAGTCTCCATTTAGGCATGACAGTTTCCATTTCTCCAATTTTCTTTAATAGTCTTACATAGTTATTATGGCTGAATTAATTTGTAGCTTAAATGTAATGAAATATTTATTGACAATGTGAGAAAAAATTCTGAACATCCTCAACAAAGAGTATCAGGTCTTCTCAGCTTAAAACTTCTAGTGGTCTGGGCTCATTTCCCAATATTGGGTGCATTGGATTCTTTTGAATAAAATGAAAATGCTGGAGTTGGATTTTTAAAACATGTATTTGCCAGTGCTTCATTATATTCAACAAATGTGTAGAGACATGAGTTATTTCCCCAAATATATGAAAATTATAACTTTATAATAGACAAAATCTTTAGCATGCTTGTTTCCATTATTGAATCATCTCAGGCACATCTGACTCTTCATGACTGCGCTTGGGGTTTTCTTTCCATTTTGGAATCAGTACTGTGTATTGGCTCCAAGGCAGAAGAGTGGTAAAGGCTAGACAATGGGGGTCAAGTGACTTGCCCAGGGTCACACAGCTGAGAAGTGTCTGAGGTTAGATTTGAATATAGGACCTCTAGGATCTCTAGGCCTGACGCTCAATCCACTGAGCTACCTAGCTGCCCCCCACTTGGGGTTTTCTTGGCAAAGATACTGGAGTGGTTTGCCATTTCCTTCCCTAGATCATTTAAACACATGAGGAACTGGGACAAACGTGACTTGCCCAGGGTCACAGAACTGATAAGTTTCTGAGGTCAGATTTTGTGTGTATCTTAGAATATTTTGTTTTTATCCAAGAGACTTGCATAGATGTATAATCTCTTGGATGTAAGCCTCTTTAAAATACTAAATATTGAACCTTGAAGAGAACAAAATATGAACTATTAACTTTTCCACTCATGGAATTTAATAGAAGTAATAAAGAAATCTAAATTTAGAGTCAAAAGATCTCTAAGTCCAAATTTTTCTTCTGTTTTTAAACAGCCCAACTTTGGATAAAATACTGCCTTGCAAAGCCAAATATTTGATATGTTGTCTTACTTTAGGTGTATCATTGCTTGCATGAATCCCAAAATGCATACTTCTTCTGTAGTTATATCTACTCTTGCTGAAATCTTCAGTCTCTCTTTATATCCATGTTCCTTTTCTGCTTCTTTCAAACATGACAATCTATGAAAAATAAATGGCACCCCCCAAACACAAAGGAAATCATCTCTTGACCCTATCATCCCCTCAAACTATCATCTTATAGCTTTTTTTTTTCATAGTCAAATTCCCTAGAGGAAGCTATTTAGTCTTTAAAAAGTCCTTACCTTATATTTTAGAATCAATACGGTATGTTGGTTCCAAGGATGAAGAGTAGTACCGGATAGGCAATGGGGAATCTGATGCCAAACGTGAACCCAGCATCCCTTTTCTCTAGGCCTGGTACCCAATTCACTGAACCACTTAGCTGTTCCCAAGAAGTGATTTAATCTTAAATCAATTGAAAATATCATATGGTAAATCTAATACCTTGTTACCCCATTAAATCTCATCATCTCTGTAAAGAAATCCTGTGACAGTATCAACTGAATCAGGGGGTGGGGAATCACCTCCCTCCATCCCTTACCCTTTAAATTTAATTTAAAGAACCACTTTCAAAATGAGATATTTCCTAATGCTAATAGAAATACGTGGATTAAAATAATATCCAAAATACTCCAAGGATTATATTTAATAAGATTTATTAAGAATAACTTGAAGCAAAAAGGAAAATAAAAGACTAGAGGAAGAGAGAGAGCTCACCTAGCCACACGCGCAGGGAAAAAGAGAGTGAAAGGGGAAAAACATCCAACTATATACACACATTTATATGTGTGTATATAGTTGGATGTTAAAGGGAAAAGGATGCTGGGAGATGAAGTCAAAGGGTACAAGATTTTCTAATTACACTGAAGCCACTGTCTCATCCAGATCCTTCCCCAAATGCCTATATGTATTTATTGTGCATTGGTATTGGCTTGCTTTACATTTTGTATTTACTGATATGTGTAAATGGCATTCCTAGCAATAGGATACAAACATCTTGAAGTCAAGGGCTGCTTCATTTTTGTCTTTGTATCTCTGCTACCTCAGGGTCTGGCACACAGTAGATACCTAATACATGTTTACTGATTGGCCGAAGCTACCTGATGGTGGAGAATATTTCATCTGTGCTTCATTTAACCTTTATGATCCACGTGTCTACTTGCACAAGAGACACACAAAAAACAGAAAAGTCTTTACCCTGGGAGAAATTGCATTCTAAAGTAGGCAGCTATGTCTTTCAGGGCCTGTCAGGAAGACCCAAGTACAAATCCAATCTCAGACAGTAGCTGTGCAACCCTGAGCAAGTAATTTAATTTCTGTCTTTCTCACTTTCTTTAGCTATAAAATGGGGATAATAAATAGTGCTACCCCCAGGGTTACTGTGAAGATCAAATGAAATAGAATTTATAAAGCACTCAGCACAGTGCATATTAGGCATCGAATACATGTTTATTTCCTTCCTTTCTAACAGGGGGGAGCAATATCTGTCTTCTGTAGAAAGGGGTGCTGGGTGTGAATCATGGAGGAAGCCAAGGATTTTCAAATGCAGAGGTGAAGAGGATGAGGATTGAAGACTTGAAAAGAATTGCTGCTGTAGTATGGAGATAAAAGATGGAACAAAATATGTAAAGGAAAGTAAGTAGGCTAATATATAGAATGTGTAAGGGGGAGTGGTTTGGAAAAAGACACAAGAGATGGTGAGGATGCAGGTTGTGAATGCAAAAAGGATGTATCTGATAATATTTTGGAAAGGAAATCAGTGGACTTTCCAAAGAAGATAATCTACAGCAGACCACATCTTTAGAGACATAGAACAGGCTATGAAATGTAGCTAGTAGCTTCATATAATATATAAAGTAGCTTTGTCTAATAATTGTCTTTTCATATTTAAGAACGCATTTTACTCAGCTGAATAAAAGTTTATCTTGAAAGACTTAAGACTTAACCATGCACACATCAAAATCTTTCAAAACTGAGAGATGTGACTAGAAAGCTAAGTTTTTTGACAATTTTCTGGGGTTCTGAGATCATGTGGTTTCTAACAAGGAAATAAATATTCACATAGGGAAGACATTCTAAGAGTGTTGTCTAGGATCCCCTGGGAGGCACTACCTGGGAGTCTACAAGGTCAAAAATTTTTCATAGCAATAATTATTTTAATTGCTAATGTAAATATTTAAAAATTCTAATTAAATATGAATAGCTGTAACCTATATAAACAAAAACATTATTGGGGATGCCATTGATAAATTTTAAAACTATCAAGAGGTCCTGAGATGAAAAAGCTTGATAATAACTAGGGTATTCACACATGTTATATGAGATGTCCTCAGCAAAGTCCAAATTAAAAAAGAAATTCCTCTTGAAAGTGAGGTTCTTCAAATGATCCAGTAAGCAGTAAATGCTATAATGATTTCATTTGACCTTGAATACTATTAGAGATCTCTCAGTGAATTTCACAGCAAAAGAAACAAAGATGGGACTAGTCATCCTTGTTTATAATAAACAAGGTAGGTGAAACATTCATACAGCTAGGCAAATAGTTATTTGGATAAGTGTGTGTATATAAATTTATTTATATTCACACATACATATACACACATGTATACACACAATATACACATATCTGCACATGTGCACACATACATATATATGTACACACACACATATGAAACTTTGCAGAGGCTCCCCACCCATCTGGGAAATGCTGAATTTGGACTGATTTTTGTATACATGATTTTAAAACTTGTTCTAAGTAGTTGTTAATGTAAAAGTTATTTAACTTAAGATATAGAGAAATGCTGGTCATTTCATTGGTGGGGGAGTTAGTCTTGGGCATGAGGGAAGGACTTCCTTGGCTGATAGGATATTTCTGAATTGGGTTCAGCTACTTCCTTATGTTCTTTCTGTATATAAATGGACAAAGAAACAACTAATGTGTCAACTACATGATTCCTGTAAACACTAAATTATGAACTTGATTAAATAAATTTGAATACAAAAATTAAAATATATATATTCATGTATGTATGTACACATGCATGTAGGCATGTGACAAGGTCTGAAACTGGATAGTAAGCTGGGCCCAGAATAATGTAATAGGAGATTCAGGTGGATCACACTTGAGAAATTGTCTAGTGCTATTGACAATACAACACACTTTTCTAATTATAGGAATCTCTGACCAGGTAGAAGAATATGACAGTGGTATGGAATGAAGAGATATTTGTGGAATAGCCTGGTGAACCCCAACTCCATTTTTTAAATAGCTCCAAGTGAATATCATTGGGTTTTGATGATAGTTTGAGCCACTACCAATGGAAAGTTAGTCAATTTTATTGCAAGGATAAATTTAAACCCAGATATGTAATTTTGATTTTGCCTCATTTAAGTTTTGCATTTATTTCTAAAGTAGACAGAAACAAATAGTACCAACCAAATACTTTCACAAGGGACTAATAAAAGAATCAATTCTGTAGGTCCTTAGGATGAGTTTTAATTTCTATTCTGTCTAAAGCACAACATAAATATAATAGAAGCCCTTTAGAGAACTGATGTTCAGGGACCAGACTCAGGCTACTATTATGCATAGGTATGCTTAGAAGATATAATCATAGCCATGGTATGTCCTAGTTAAACTATATTTATAATCTAATAATTTGAAAGCTATGTGGAAGAGAAGACCTTATATTTATAGATTTAGTGCAGGTACTGATGACTAGCAAAATTGTGAATCTTTTAAAATAAATCCACATTGAAGAAGAAGAAAAAAGAAAAAAATAATGTTTTCTACTAAAGTAGTTCTCAACTACCTATCATACTAGGTTAGCAATAGAAAATCAAGGCTAAGAGAAATACATGATTAAAACACACAACCATAATTTTATTCTCACTATTTGTCATAGTACTTCATTGTTGGTTATTGGAATATTTCCCAGGATTAGTACTAAGAAAAATGTTTCTTTTTTATCCTCTGACAGTCTCTCTCATTATTCCATTACCATTTTTTTCACTCTCATCTCAGTAAGACCAGACATTTTCATCTACTCTGTACCAAATTGCTTGGGTCCAAGAAAGAAAAGATGGATACTTTAAATATAATCATTTTTTAGAAATAGAAATCTTATTTACTTCAAAAACCCAAGATTCATATAGAAAACAGCAGCCATGTTCTTTCCTTTCAGGTCCTTCATGCATTTCTATGGTTTAGATTCTAAAGATGAGACATCAAGTCTGACATGTACCGCATTCATTCTCCTACTTTTGCTACCATATATTTTAGATTTTGTTGACAGACACTGATGAACTCTTTCATCTGATGAAGGAAAAAAATAAAGGTAAGACTAATACTTTGTCTATAGAACCACTTATAATGAAAACACATTTGAAATGTTATAGAGGCTAGCTCTGGATAAAATGCATTAAACTAATGATGAACTCTTCATTGCCAAGAAATGAACAACTAGAAATCTCATGAATAACAAAAAAGGAGAGAGAAAATATTCAAATCATTCCTTTACTAAACTGGGTAGTTATATCTGCTGGAAAAAATAAAGAGCTCTAAGGATTAAAAAAAGCATGAGAAAATCCCCTAAATTACATTAAATTTGGGGCTTTAAAAAGTTGATATTGTTTGGGGTTTTTCTTAGGTATCTCATCTTTCTAGAGGTACAGTTTTTCTTTTGATCATGTTAAAGGACAAGATTAAATCTTAATTAATTCTTTCATTAAGATTTTAATATCAAGATTTAATCATCACTCCAGCCTGGAGAAGCCTGATCTCAAAAAGAAAGATTATGATACCAGTGATAGCAGAGAAATAATGGCTCAATTTCAGAAGGACTTCCAGAAAATTGGCAACTTTGCTTTGGGGAAGAGAAACAATAGAAGATGGAGACACATTTATTAGAAGATTTCAGAAGGTACTGTCAGAAAACTTTCTTAAAGATATTTCATTATGCTTTCATCACAACAGAAATTTACCACAACTAACTCATATCTTGATGAAAAGTGAAGACACATTTTGAATGTATGCGTTATTCATAGTGGGTAGCAAGGTAGCACAACGGAAAGAGTCCTGGGCCTGAAATCAGGAAGATCTGCATTCAAATATGTTTTTAACACATTTGCTTCCTGTGTGACTCTTGGCAAGTCACTTAAACCTGCTTATCTTACTTTTCTCAGCTATAAAATGAACTGGAGAAGGAACAAGAAGAGCTGGATACATCTGAAAAGACTGAACAAAAACAACATTTAATTATTCTTAGTGGGGCTGTAGTTATACTAATTGGAGGCACTACCCACTTTACTTTGGGGAAAAGTCCAATGGCACAGAATATGCTCTTCACTTTGTAAAATAAAATTTTGGGCTACTTGTTCAATAAAAGTAATATTCCAAGAGGCAATGAGGTACAGTGTAAATTTATAGCCAGGGGTCCTAGGATCAAATCCTGACTGGTTCTTACTGCTTCTCTAACCTTGTACAAGTCACATACTCTGTGCCTCAATATCTTTAACTTAAGTGAGGAGGTGGGAAAAGGTAGTCTCTGAGTATGGAATGGAAATAGATGACATATAAGTTCTCCTTGAACTATAAATCCTTTATCCTATGGTCTTATGACCTTAGTTTAATAACAATAGCTAATTGTAACTATTGTTTACATATTGCTATAAATGTTCTACGTATGGTAACTCATTTGTTCCCCAGAGGGACTCTGGGAAGTAGGGACTACTATTATCCTCATTTTACTGATATGAAAACCGAGTCACAGAGAGAATTAGTCCATTGGAACACACATCTGGTAAATGCTAAAAGCAGGACATGAAGTCTGTCTTCCTGATTCCAATTCCTTGTTCTATACATTTTGGCTTGACTTTAATTCTTCTTACCTATAACATCTAGAACATGTCATTTAACTACCTGGGTCTTAGTTTACTCATTTGTTAATGCAGGGGAGTTTGCCTTCAGAAGCCTTAACCAGATGTTGATCATTCTTTTATTCCCCCTATTTTCAGATTTAATTAGCATTTATTTTTTAAAAATTAATGTATTTAGTCAATTTAAAACATTATTCCTTGGTTACAAGAATCATATTATTTCCCTCCCTCCCCCCCTTCCCATAGCCACCCGGAATTTCACTGGGTATTACATGTGTCCTTGATCAGAACCTATTTCCATGTTGTTGATGTTTACATTAGGATGTTCACTTAGAGTCTACATTCCCAATCATATCCCCTCTACCTTTGTATTCAAGCAGTTGTTTTTCTTCTGTGTTTCTACTCCCACAGTTTTTACTCTGAATGAGGATAGTGTTTTTATCTCGTAGATCCCTCCAAGTTGTTCAGGATCATTGCATTGCCACTAATGGAGAAGTCCATTACATTCACTTGTACCACAGTATATTAGTCTCTATGAACAATATTCCATTGGTTCTGCTCCTTTCGCTCTGCTTCAATTCCTGGAGGTTCATGGAATTCTTCTAGTTCATTATTTCTTTGGGCACAATAATATTCCATCAACAACATATACCACAAATTGTTTAGCCATTCCCCAATTGAAGGGCATCCCCTCATTTTACAATTTTTTTGCCACAACAAAGAGCACAGCAATGAATATTCTTGTACAAGTCTTTTTCCTTATCTCTTTGGGGTACAAACCCAGAAGTGCTGTTTGGATCAAAAAATCTTTTAGCACCCTTTGGGCATAGTTCTGAATTGTCCTCCAGAATGGTTAGATCAATTCACAACTCCACCAACAATGCCTTAATGTCCTGACTTTGCCACATGCCTTCCAGCATTCATAACTTTCCCTTGCTATCATGTTAGCCAATCTGCTAGATATGAGGTGTTTTTATTTGTTTTTATTTGCTTCTCTCTGATTATAAGAGATTTAGAACACTTTTTCATTTGCTTATTAATAGTTTTGATTTCTTTAACTGAAAATTGCCTATTCATGTCCCCTGCCCATTTATCAATTGGAGAATGGCTTGATTTTTTGTACAACTGGTTTAGCTCTTTATAAATTTGAGTAATTAGACCATTGTCAGAGGTTTTTGTTATGAAGATTGTTTCCCAATTTGTTGCTTCCCTTCTAATTTAGGTTGCATTGGTTTTGTTCTTACAAAATTTTTTAATTTAATGTAATCAACATTATTTATTTTATATTTTGTGATTTTTTTCTAGCTCTTGTTTGGTTTTAAAGCCTTTCCTTTCCCAAAGATCTGATGTGTATACTATTCTGTGTTCACCGAATTTGGTTATAGTTTCCTTCTTTCTATTCAAGTCATTCACCCATTTTGAGTTTATCGTGGTGTAGGGTTTGAAATGTTGATCCAAACCTAAACTCTCCCATACTGTCTTCCAATATTCCCAGCAGTTTTTATTAAATATTGGGTTTTGGTCCCAAAAGATGGGATCTTGGGGCTTATCATTGACTTTCTTGCTGAGGTCACTTATCCCAAGTCTATTCCATTGATCCTCCTTTCTGTCTCTTAGCCAGTACCAAATTGTTTTGATGACCACTGCTTTATAGTATAGTTTGAGATCTGGGACTGCAAGGTCACTTTCTTTTGCATTTTTTTTCATGATTTCCTTGGATATCCTTGATCTTTTGTTCTTCCAAATGAACTTTGTTATGTTTTTTCTAATTCAGTAAAAAAGTTTTTTGGAACTTCAATGGCTATGGCACTAAATAAGTAAATTAATTTGGGAAGGATTATCATTTTTATTATGTTAGTTCATCCTACCCATGAGCAGTTAATATTTTTCCAAATGTTTAGATCTAGTTTTAATTGTGTGGAGAGTGTTTTGTAGTTGTGTTCATATACTTCCTGTATTTCTCTTGGCAGAAAGATTCCTAAGTATTTTATATTGTCTAGGGTGATTTTTAAATGGAATTTCTCTTTCTAATTCTTGCTGCTGAGATGTGTTGGAGATATATATAAATGCTGATGACTTATGTGGGTTTATTTTGTATACTGTGATTGCTAAAGTTGTTGATTATTTTGACTAGCTTTTTGGTCAATTCTCTAATATTCTTTAAGTAGACTATCATATCATCTGCAAAGAGTGATAGCTTGGTCTCCTCATTGCCTATTTTAATGCCTTCAACTTCTTTTTCTTCTCTAATTGCTACAGTTAGTGTTTCTAATACAATGTTAAATAAAAGAGGTGATAATAGGCATCCTTTTTCACTCCTGATTTTATTGGAAGACATCTAGTTTATCCCTATTGTAGATGATGTTTGCTGATGGTTTTAGATTTATACTGTTTATTATTTTTAGGAAAAGCCCTTCTATTCCTATGCTTTCTAGTATTTTCAATAGGAATGCGTGTTGTATTTTGTCAAAGGATTTTTCTGCATCTATTGAGATAATCATGTGATTTTTGTTGGTTTTCTTGTTAATATGGTCAATTTTTTTAATGGTTTTCCTAATATTGAACCATCCTTGCATTCCAGGTATGAATCCTACCTGGTCGTAGTGAATAACCCTCATGATCGTTTACTGGAGTCTTTTTACTAGTATCCTATTTCAGATTTTTGCAACTATATTCATTAGGGAGATTGATCTTTAGTTTTTTTTTTTCTTTGTTTTTGACCTGCCTGGCTTTGGAATCAGTACCATATTTGTGTCATAAAAGGAATTTGGTGGAACTCCTTTGCTTATTCTGTCAAATTGCTTGTATAATATTGGGATTAGTTGTTCTTTGAATATTTGATAGAATTCATTTGTGAATCCATCTGGACCTGGGGATTTTTTCTTAGGGAGTTCTTTGATGGATTGTTCAATTTTTTTTTTCTGATATGGGGTTGTTTAGGTAATCTATTTCTTCCTGTGTTAGTCTAGGCAATTTATATTTTTTGTAAGTATTCATCCATATCACCCAGATTGACATATTGTTGTCATATAATTGGGCATAATAGTTTTTAATGTTGCCTTAATTTCCTCTTCATTAGAGATGAGGTCTCCCTTTTCATCTTGGATACTGTCAATTTGGTTTTCTTCTTTCCTTTTTCTAATTAGATTGATGAGTACTTTGTCTATTTTATTTGTTTTTTCAAAGTTCAATAGTTCTTTGACTTTCAATTTTATTGATTTCTCCTTTGATTTTTAGGATCTCTAATTTAGTCTTCATCTTAGGATTTTTAATTCGTTCATTTCTTGTTTTTTTAATTTGCATGCCCAATTTATTGACCTCTGCCCTCCCTAATTTGTTACTATATAAACTCAAGGATATAAATTTCCCCCCGAGTACTGCTTTGGCTGCATCCCACAGGTTTTGAAAGTATGTTTCTTCATTGTCATTTTCTTCAATGAAATAATTAATTTTTTCTATGTTTTGTTCTTTAACTAACCAGTTTTGGAGAATTGTATTGTTCAATTTCCAATTAATTTTTGACTTACCTCTCCATGTACACCTTACTAATTATTATTTTCATTGCATTGTGATCTGAGAAGGTTGCATTTATTATTTCTGCCCTTTTGCACTTGTTTGCAATGTTTTTGTGCCCTAATACATGGTCAATTTTTTGTGAATGTACCATGTGCTGCTGAAAAGAAGGTGTATTCTTTTTTGTCCCTATTTATTTTTCTTGACATACCTACTAACTCTAATTTTTCTAAGATTTCATTCACTTCTCTTACCTCTTTCTTATTTATTTTTTTTGGTTTGATTAATCTAATTTGGATAGAGGAAGGTTCAGGTCTCCCACTAGTATAGTTTTTCTATCTATTACATCCTTGAAATACCCTAGTTTCTCCTTTGGAAATTTGGATGATATGCCATTTGGTGTATACATGGTGAGTACTGATATTTCCTCATTGTCTATACTGTCTTTTATCAGGACGTAATTACATTCCCTATCTCTTTTAACTAGATTTATTTTTACTTTGGCTTTGTAAGATATCATGATTGAGACTCATGCCTTCTTTTTATCAGTTGATGCCCAATAGAATTGGCTCCATCCTCTTACTTCTACCCTCTGTTTGTTTTGTTTTGTTTTCTTTGATATGATAGTTCTTGAATTTGGCTATAACATTCCTGGATGTTGTCAGTTGGGGATTAAGTAGAGGAGGTGATCTGTGGATTCTTTCAATCTCCACTTTTCCCTCTTGTTCTAGAATATCGGGGTAGTTTTCTTGAATAATTTCCTGAAGTATGATGTCCAGGCTTTTACTTTTGTCGTGGTCTTCTGGTAGACCAATAATTCTTAAATTGTCTCTGCTTGAACGATTTTCTAAATCTTCTGTTTTGTGAATGAGATGAGCTTCATATTTTCCTCAATTTTTTCATTCTTTTGATTTTGTTTAATAGTGTCCTGCTGCCTTGTGAGGTCACTTGATTCTAGTTGTTGTATTCTGGTTCTTAAAGACTGGATTTCTTCCCTGGCTTTTTGGTCATCCTTCTCCTTCTGGTCTGATTTTCTTTGGAAGTAGTCTTTCATCCTCTTTGCCTCATCTCTCATCTCTTTTGCCTCATCTTTCATCTTCTTTGCCTCTTCTTTCATCTCTTTTGCCTCATTTTCACGCTGGTTGATTTTGGATTTCAAGACACTATTTTCTGTTTCCAGATGACTTATTTTAGTTTTTTAGTTTGTTCCCCAATTGTCTTCAGCCTCTCTTAGTTTTGAATTTTTTTGAATTGCTTTTTGAGTTCTTCCATAGCCTGTATCTAATTCGTTTGGATTTCTGATTTATTGTTTGATGATCCCTCCTTCTCTATTCTGATTGCTCTTTTTTGTTTCCTGTATAGAAGCTGTCTATTGTATTTTCTTTCTTCTTTTTCTGTTGTTTTCTCATATTTACCCTTTCTTTACTCCCTGTATTTGTCTGTGCTCTTGCTACTCTCATTTTTTTGTTTTGGGGTTTTCTGTCAGTCTCCCCTCTTGGAGCTTTGTCAGAAGATCTCTCTGTAAAATCTGTGGGGCAGGGGTGTTGGAGTTTGAATCTCCTATACTCTGGAGGCTTTTTATTGGATTAAAGTCCAGAAGTCAACACCCAGGAAGGGGTGTTGGAGCTTGGGCTTCCCTGACCTCTGAAGACTCTTGATGGGATTAAGTTCAATTGGGTTAGGCTGTATGTGCTCTGAGGCCAAAATCTCCTGGATGGCTGGAGCAAAATGGAGGTTCTCCTCCTCTGTGACCAGGCTGCCCACTCTGTGCTCCCTCTCCATCTCCTTCCCCACTGCCTGTGTTCGATGCTCTGAGCCTGGTACAGTCCTACCCACAAGGTAACTTCAGACAAGAAGTTGGTACCCTCCAGACAAGAGTCTTTTCCTTCCCAGAGGTTCCTGCTACTGCTGGAGGCTTAGCGCTCTAACTGTGTGGGGGGAGGATTTCTGGGACCTTCCTTCTGCCTTCCCCTTAAACCTGAGTGTTCTCGACTTCCAGCTTTTGGGGGGCATACCTTTTGGATTGAGTCCAGAAGGAGGGTTCTTTGTCTCTGTGTTGTAGTTAGGTTTGATTTTCAGTCCCCTAAGAACATTTAGTTTTTAATTGGTAAGGAAGGGTATTCAGAGGTCTGAACTTTTGCTCCTTCTATGCCGCCACCTTGACTCTGCCTCCAATCCCTTTTTTTAATAGGGATACATATCATTTTAACTTATTGGGCCTCTTTTTTTTAAACCCTTACCTTCTGTCTTGGAGTTAATACTGTGTATTGGCTCCAAGGCAGAAGAGTGGTAAGGGCTAGGCAATGGGGGTTAAGTGACTTGCCTAGGGTCACACAGATGGGAAGTGTCTGAGGTCAGATTTGAACCTAGGACCTCCCGTTTCTAGGCCTGACTCTCAATCCAATGTGCTACCCAGCTGCCCCCCCCCCTTATTGGGACTCTTAAAAAGTTTTTTTTTTCTTTTTTCCCTCTTTATTAATTACCTTTTGTTGATTCTCTTGAGTTCTGTGCTTGGCCATCAAATTTTCTGTTCTGGTCTGGTTTTGCTGAGTAATTTATTCTTGGTTGTAGGCCTAGTTCCCTTGCTTTCCAGAATATCATATTCTATGTCTTTCAGTCCTTCGGTGTAGATGCAGTCAGATACTGTGTTATCCTCACTGTGTTTCCATGGTGTCTGAATGACTTCTTCTTAGCAGCTTATAATATTTTTTTCCTTTGTCTGATAGTTCTTGAATTTGGCTATAATGTTCCTGGCTGTTGTCAGCGATGGATTAAGTATAGGAGGTGATCTATGGATTCTTTCAATCTCCACTTTCCCCTCTTGTTCTAGAATTGGGCCATTTTCTTGGATAATTTCCTGTAGTATGATGTGTTTATTCCTTCTTTACTCCCTGCAGTTGCCTGAGCTCTTGTTCCTCTTGGGGTTTTGGAGCTTGAGATTCCCTGCCCTCTGGAAGATTTGATGGGATTAAGTCCAGTTAGGTTGTTGAATGTGCCCTGAGGCCAAAACCTCAGGATGGGGAGTCAATATGGAGTTTTTCTGCTGTTACAACTAGGCTGCCTGCTCTGCGCTCTGCATTTCTTTTCTAAGTGCTTCCCCACTGCCTGTATTGGACATTTTGAGCCTGGCACAGCTTTGCCCACAATGTACTCCCTCTAGACAAGCGCCTTTCCTTGCCCAGAGGCTCCAGCTATTGCTGGAGCCTTAGTGCTCAAGGTGAGGGAGGGGTTGCGGAACCTTCTTCTTCCTTCCTCTTAAACTGGAGTGTTCTTGAATTTCGGCTTTTGGGGGTGTACCTTTTAAGTTGAGTCAGGCAGGAGGGTTCCTTGACTCTGTCTTGTTCTTAGGTTTGATTTTCCATCTCCTAGGAGCATTTAGTTTGCAATCGATAAGGAAGGGTTTTCAGAGGTCTGAACTTTGGCTGCCTCTATGCTGCCATCTTGACTCCACCTTGATGTTGATCATTCTTGAGCAAAATACCACTTCTTACCTTATAAAGCCTTGTTGTCTCACTGTATATTAGAAAATTTACCACTTATTATCTGATACCTGAGGTTCAGGAGAAGTATCACTTCCCATGAGAGCACATTTCTCCTTTTAGCAAGGGGTGCTTGGTATAATGGAACCGATTTTTCAAGAATGGAAAGTACCCAAAAAATATCTTCAAAGTAGCTTTGGCCCTCATTTCTGTTTGCTCCTTAGTGATAAGTAGAATGATTCTAGTTGGTATGCAGGGGCTGGGAAAAGATTCCCTCCACTCTGCTGCTCATTTTCTGGACTCTGTTTTGGTTTTGTTTCCCTTTCAACAATTTTCTATCTTTGCTATTGTGAGGCTGCTTAAGTGCTCATCAGACTTTCTTTGAGAAAGATGAATATATCATCACAGATGCTTAAGGGTGGTAATAAAACACACAAATGTCACCAAAATTTAAGGAGGGCTATCACTTACATATTTTCTACTAAGAGAAATAGTTTGGAGGTTTCAAATTAAGAATTTTAAAGATGGAAATATGCACCCTAGAGAATAATAGGGATACATATGTCAGCACATACAGGGTGAAAGAAAAATGGTGAAAATGGCAAACCATATCTTTAACATCTTGCCACCTCCCATTTCAACACTATTTCCCACCCTTTTTGGTAGTAAGGTCCCTTACCTCATCCAACCTGAGCTTTCTCATCCCAATGATGCTTTTCACTTGTCAGACTAGATATCACCAAACTAAATTGTACTAAGGGATTAACATTTATTGATAACTTAATATGTTATTCCTTCCATGGTATTTATATTTTAATTGCTGTTTGGAGATATCATAAGGTCAAAGATTTGAAGTTTCCAGTCACTTATTCAAACCCCTTCATTTTACAGTTGAGGGAAATTGAAGTACATAGAAATTAAATTATTCCCTAAGGTCACAAAGGGACTAAGATGGACATCTGGAATTTAATCTCAGGTTGCCTCACTCCAAATCCAACATGCTGTCTACTGTACAACCAAGTTTTCTTACTGGGGTTTGGAGGTGAATATGGAGACTCTGAGGTGGGTAGAGTGAGGGACCTAGAATCAGGAAGACAAGAGTTCAAATGTGATCTCAGACACTTAACTAGTGTATGACCCTGAACAAGTCACTTTACCCTGTTTGCCTCAATTTTCTCTTCTGTAAAATGAGCTAGAGAAGGAAATGGCAAACTACTCCATCATCTTTGCTAAGAAAACACCAAATGGGGCCATAAAGAGTCAGACGTGACTGAAATTCCTCTGTCATCAGGACCCATTGTTAAAAGTTAAGAAATTTGCCCAAAAAACTGATAATAAAGACAGAAATAAAGAAAGCAAAAGAAATTCAATAAAGATGCTCATAAGACCAGATAAATACTGAATTAATGAGATGGCCTCATGTAACTTGTGAAACCAAACATTTGGCAGGCTATTTAGTGGAGGGTGACAGAAGCTCATGATTCAAATATCTGCTTGTGACTTAAAGCAGAAAATCCCAATCATGACCTCTTGTATCTCAAATTGCTTGTAAGTTAAGATGTTCATGTATCGAGGTACCACTGTACTTTTGATTAAAAGACTTTTAGCTGCTATTGAAAACTCAGATGAAAAAGAAATGCTTCCTGCATCAGACTCTTCCCACTCTAGACATCTGACATCAGGGAGCAGGAAGTGAATAAGCGTTTAATGAGCACTAACTATATGCCAGGAACTGTGATAAACACTTAACAGATATCTTTTTTTTAAGCCAAATAATAATTCTTGAAGTGAGTGCTATTATTAATCCCATTTTATAGAAGAAGAAATAGATACTTATAGAGATCAGTGTCTTGTCCAGGGACACATAGCTAGTAGAAGCTGGATTTGAACTCAAGCCTTCTTGACCACAAGCCCAGAACATTAGCTATGATGTTACTTATCTACTAGATGGCAGACCCAGAAATATAATTGTTTATATATCAAGACAAGGACAATAATACGCTGCCTTAAATGATCCTCTTTTAGTAGTTTTTTTTGGGGGGAAGGGAGTATTTCTGTGGGTTTCTCTCTATTCTATTTCATCCCAATGAAAATTCCATTCATTCCTCAGCAACTCCAATTTATTTACCTTTGGATTTATTTCTTGTTCCAAAATATTGCTTCTTTCTTTTGTAGATTTAGGTCTGGCAAATGTAAAAACCAGAGTATGTATAATTATGTAGATAAAAGATGCCACTTCAGATGTAACTGTAAGATAGGATTTTGGAGAAAATTTGTTTTGATTATATATACAAAATGTTGGATAAATAAAATTTGCTCCAGTATGTAGATTGACAGGTGTGGCTCTCAAGGTTAGAATTTCATGTCTTGGCTCAGTTCCCTCCCCTCATGTCTCTCTCTCTTTCTCTTTGTTTCATTTCTCTCTGTCTGAGGGGCTGAGAAACTAGCAGCTTTGCTCTCCAAATCAGTGAATTCCAAGAAATTTCAGGTGGTACAGTAAATAAATTTGGCCTTTGATTCCACAGTATCCCTTTCATGGCTTTAGCTGATGTACTATGTGAATAAAATAGAAACTAATATAGCAAGAAAACCTGAGTTCAAACCTTGCTTCCAATACTAGCTGTGTCAATCGAGGCAAGTCATATCTCAGCCTCAGTTTCCTCATGTAAAAATGAGAATATTATTAGTATATGCTTCACATGGTGGTTGTGGGAGTGAAATACATTTAATGTGCTTTTGAAATGTTAAAGTGATATAAAATACTAGCTATTAATAATTACTCTTATCATCACTATCAAAGTAGCACACTTCATCAGGAAATTTCTCTCTCAAAGGTCTGGCCCATACATTCAAACTCAGGAACTTTTGGGGTTAGCCTTGAAGAAATTCTCTAAATTTGTATTGTCTAAATGTTACTTCTTTGCTAGATTCCAAGCTCTCTCTAACTAGAGAATAAAAATCCCTCCTCCTCTGTACAGAGCTTGAGGATCTGATATATGTCCCTGACTGCTCAGACTATATGTAAGCACATTTCCCACTGCTTTTCCTGTGTTATAGTATCTGATCTTAGTGGGAGTGTAGGTGGAGAAGAGAGGAATCATCCCCATGTCTATTGTTGAACTTTGGAAAAGGCAAAGGATATATCCACAAGAACCCTGCGAAGAGCTAAAGCTCTTTTTTTGAATGGTGAAGGGTGGCTAATATCTTATTCAGTCATTCAGGAGGTCTTTGTGTATCATTAGTGGCCTCTAAACAATTACCTTCCCCAACTGATCTCAATTTGTATGTGGGATTCTTCAAATTCTTCAGGGTGTTCCCTAAATGACTTCCATTAAATTTATGATTCTGTAAGAGGAGAGAGGGAGATAAAAGAGAAATATTATATTAGAAAGTAAGGCTTACCTTATTAAATGGATGAACAAGTACAGAAATGCATAATAATCCAAGTTTCTGTAGAAAGGGATAATAATGGGACCTGGGGAAGGGGGGGAGAAATAGAAAAGAAGAATAAGTGGGAGAGAAAGGAGAAAAAAGAAGGAAAGAGAGTGGCAGCCACATGATTTATTCCTCCTGTTCCTCTGATTGGCAAAAAGAAGAGAAATTTTGTTTTTGACTCTGCCCTCCATGTTAATTAATTGTCCCATTTAGGGAGGGAACACATTTAAGAGAGCTCAGCAAATTTCTAAAATATATAAGGAAGTTAAATTTACAAAAAATCAAGTCATTCCCCAATCAACAAATGGTCAAGGGACATGAATAGGCAGTTTTCGCATGAAGAAACCTAGACTATCAATAAACACATGAAAAAGTGTTCTAAATCACTCCTGATTAGAGAAATGCAGATGAAAACAACATTGAGGTACCACCTCACACCTGAAAGACTGACCAATATGGCAACAAAGTAAATTGATAAATGTTGAAGGGGACATGGCAAAATTGGGACACTGATGCCTTTTGGTAGAGTTGTGAACTGGTCCAAACATTCTGGGGTACACTTTGGAATTAGGCACCAAGCGCTTTAAAAGAATGCTTATCCTTTGATTCAGCCATACCACTGCTGGGTTTGTACAGCAAAGAAATAATAAAGAAAAATATTCCCTGCTTTCAGTTTCCCTTCTCAGCACTTCCAACAGAGGATATATATTTAGGCTTTAATGTTCATTTTATGTTCTTCCTGTCTTTGAGCTCTTCTTGGTGTTTCAGGTTGAAATTTTATTTCTTATCCCTTTGCCAGGTTTCTGCTAATTCTAAATCCTCTCACAGAGCGGGCAGAAAAGAATTGGAAACTACGTCATCTGTCATTGAATGGAAAGCTGTCACCCTGCTCAGAAGTGATACCCTTTACTGATCATTTAATTATAGCAAAGTTTCCCTTTTAAATGGTAAACAAGCAACATGGCATTAATAAGTCCAGGACTCACTGGGCATCTAGTTTGACATATTTGAACCACTTTAATTTCATTATTCTCTGGTCCCGTGATCTCCAAAATCAGTCTATGGCATAACTGTGTCTGTGACTCAACCCCAAGGTGTACATAATCACCCAAACAGAAGGTAGTAAGATGGGTTACATCTTACTCTCCCCAATTACCAACCAGAAGCTTGTTTCCAATATGACTGCCCTAGATAGATCAATATTCTTCCCCTCCCTCTTCTTACATACTTGGCTTCCATTAAGGAAAGCTATAAATGAATCTCCATGTAAATACCCCCAGTAACAGCAATAGGAAAACATATTCCTTTACCCTCAGGGTACTCACACCTTGATTCTTAGATTACCCCTGGTTTCTTGTACCCCTAAGAAGGCAGATTCTATGCTGTGGAACTGGCTGATAACGACCACCTATTATCTCTAGGGGGATAGTGAATAGGCACAGATGCATTGAAGATCTCATTACATTATCTTTGACCCCAAACTCACTTCTTTCCCAAACTTTTCTTTTCCTTGCAGAATACCACCATCCTTCTGTTCTCCAAGGTTATGATTCTCCTTATAATCCTTAACTCCTCATCAGCTGAAACTGCTTACTCCAAAGGTTGCAATGATCTCTTACTTGCTAAAGTGATGAGCCTTTTACATTTCTCATCCTTCTTGAATTCTCTGTAAAATTTGATACTGCTCACTATTCTCTCCTATTGAATATTTACTTTCTTCTTTAAGGGTTGCTGAATACAATGTAAATATGTCACAAACTCTTCACACTTAAAATACCTTGGAAACACGTTTTTTTTTCTGACCTATTTTAAATCTAAATGAGCACTTTGGTAAAATATAAATATGTAATATCTTCCTCTTATTTTCTAAGAAAATCAATTGATTGATATCAAGGAACATAAAATTATTGGCTGAATTTCAATGAAAATCTTTATATCATGGGTAGGATTGAAAAATTAATATCATGATTTAATAAATAGTCAATGGTACATTCTTTCACTTTGAACTAAGTTATTTTTGTCAAATTATTTCCAGCTATAACAGCCAAATATAGAAACTAGACTAGATGTATCACAAAATGATAATATTTTGAAAAATAATGAAGCATATTAAATGTTATTATTCTTACTAAAATCCTCTTAATTTTAGTAAACAAAATGTTTTGTATTATTATTAAAGCATTGTTTCTAAAACATTATTTCATCCACTTTTGTTGTATACATTTTATAATGTGCTTAATTATTAATATGTTCACATATGTATATTATTTTAATGAGAAATTAAAATCTATAATAGCATATCAATTAGTAAATTGTGTATTTGATATTTTTCTCCTAATGTAGTATGTAATTCAAAAGGTTTGGAGACCACTGCATTAGTCAATAGAATTAATTGGCCATAACCATAGATAACTATTTTGTTTAAAATTTTTTACTATGATAAATTTTCATATGGATTTTTCAAAGTCATATGATCCATAATGTCTCCCTCCAGTCTTCCCTTCCCACTCCTAGAGCTGACAAGCAATTCAATCTGAGTTATATGTATTATCTTGCAAAACATATTATGGATTACTACTTTGAACATGGTTATTTTGAACTATTTGAACATGGTTATTCCCTAAGTTAGAACCAACACAATCCAAATTAAATCATTTTCCCAAACATTAAACAAATGCTTTAGTATGACTGCTTACATATAAGGAAATGTGAAAAAGAGAGGAAAGAAATGGTACATTTACAAAAATAAGATGATTTGCATAATAGTATTAAATGATAAAGAAGTCAGAGAAATGTTAGGAGAACTGTATGAACTGATCCAAGATAAAGAAAGCAGAAGCACAAAATATATGCAAAAGCAAATAAGGGAAAAGGAAGCCCAAATCTGAGTAGTTATAATGACTTGTATTGGTTCTATCAAACAGATAATGAAAGATTCATTCCTCTTATGAGCAGCAAGGATGGAGACCATAAGAACAGGATTATGCAGACATTTTCAGGAATGGTCATTCTATCAGTCATTTTTACATATTGCTCTTTATTACAAGGAAGCATTCATTGTTTTGAATATGTTAAGTAACATCTAGAAATAATTGAGATGTAAAAATAATAATTATTGACATTTATATTACACACAGTTTCTTTTAAATTATATAACATCCTTTGAGATATTTACTATTTACTACTGATCCTAGTGGTACAGTGGAAAGAGTACCAGACTTGGAATCAGATAGATCCAATTTCAAATTCTGCTTCAGACACTTACCAGATGTGTGATTCTGGACAATTACTTAACCTCTGTTTGCCTTAATTTTTTCATTTGTAAGATGTGGAAAATAATAGCACCTACATCCTGGGATTGTTGTGAGGATCAAATGAGATAATAATGTTAAAGCATTTAGCAAAGTATTTGGCACATAGTGCCATATAAGCGCTAGCTATTGTTATTATAACTAATAATATTTTATAGATGAGGAAACTAAGTTTTAGAAAAGTTATAATTTGTCCAGCATCACCTAGGTAATAGGTATTGAAAGTGGGATTTAAATTCAGGTCTTCCTTATTCCAGGTTCAATATTCTATTAAACCACATTTCTTACTTAAACAAAAGGCAATAATTCAGTTTATTTTTAAAAGAATATTCATTTCTGCTAAATTTCTCTTCTCAGCACATAAGTAAAGCATACTTTTAAGTGTCATCTCTCTCTTCCATCTTATATTGGGAATCTGAGGGCCAGAGAGATTAAAGGAACTTATTAACCATCAAGAATGTCACATGGGGTCTATGCTCTGTTGTTTCTACTGCAATAATTTCCACATTATCACTTGTTTTATCATTTGATGAATGCAATTCCTTTAAATATCACTCTCAAGAATTTCATCATTCATAAATTTGATGTATTTGCCTTAATTTACTCTGAGTCTTGGAAAGCAAATAGAGAAATCCACCACCTCTTTGAGAGTGATTTGAAGGATATTCATTGGGATTCCATGGCAAGAGCAAATAAATAATGTACAATCTGATGATGAAATCTGATGATGATATGTGAAGGTGTGCATTCATACTATAGGAAAACCTCCTTATATTTATGGTTTCCCCAGCCTAAAATAACCTGGAAAATGAGTAGGATGCTTTAACAGTAGATGTAATAGGCTTATTCTTTGGAGTTCTTGCCTAATAAGACTAAAAACAGAGCTAGCAGAATTTTCACCATCCCAAGCTAAAGTAAGCTATCTTTTTCTTGGAAATCTTTCAGACTTTTGCTATTTGTAGATGGAAGTCTTTCTTGTCTTCAAATCAGTAAACATTCATTAAGCACATAATACTTGATGTTAGGCATGATTCTAAGCACCAGGAATATAAACACAAGCAAAAGGAATAACTCTCCCAGTCCTCAAGGAGTTTATGTTCTAATTGGGAAGACACCATTTAAAATAGATTTGAAAACTGGCACAGAGGTGAGCAGAAGGAAGAAAGGTATCTGTAGGAACATAGAGAAGTCCAAAAAATCAGAAAAAAAAGCCGAAAGAAGAATAAAGATATGTATATGGTGATCACCTGGGTGTTACTTTGAAATGGAGGTTCTGAGAGGAACTCACCAATCAGAACATGGAAAAAAAGGGGTAGGGTGACCTAATTGGGGTCTGAAGACCACAGAAAAAAGATATATTCCAAGGTAAAAAGCCTGCTGAAGATAGAAGTTTCAGCAATATAAACATTAAATTAAAAAAAATATTCTGTCCAGCTTTCAGCAATGGCTTTTGAACTGTTCAGTGGGAAAGGCAGTAATATCTTCTTTTTAGACAATGTCTTAAAGATTTTTAAGATTATATTTTTTCAGTTAAGCATTAGTTTTCTATCTCTCCTATCCCACCTTCCCACTTTGTGTTAAAATAAAAAGAAATAGATAACCCTTATAACAAATATGCATAATCAAGCAAAACCAATTACTAAATTTGTTGAGTCCCAAAATATTTGACTCAATTTGTATCTTAAATTTATCAATTCTCTGGCAGGAGATGGGTGGTATGCTTTATTTTAGGTCCCTGGAATCATGGCTGGCTATTGCTTTGATCAGAGTTCTTATGAAATAAAGATTTCCAAAAGAGAAAAAAAAATGTTCCATGCTACCCACTTTTTCTAGGACCTCAAAGTTTGGGCAGGGCAAATGAAAATAAGAAAAGGAAAGGGAAAGAGTCATCTAATGCTCACAGTAACCATGGGTTTTTTTTTTTTTCTGGATTAAAGCCTTATCATCACTCCTTAAATACACTTTGCTTTAAAAAACCAGAATGGCATAAAGCAATGTTTTCTTGCTCCAGATTAAAGAGAAAGAATGATGAAAAAAATTAGCATATTCAAGAAGTTTTTAAAGCTTCTTGATGAAGAGAAGAAGCAGGTGTAGATAGTGTATTGATGACTGGGTTGCTTTTTGTAGCCTTAATCACATTCATCCCACTCACACAGCTGTGTTCCAGCTCTTATTTTGGTTATGATATATAAGCAGGTTTTTGATTGGCCAAGAGACTCACTCATCTTAAAATTTTGCATACTTAAGGACTTGGTATGAAAGTTCCTCTGTTATGGTGTTTGGGGTTCTAACAGCTTGAAGAAGTCAATGTCACTATTTGCTGCCCTGCCCATTCTGAAACTTTCTTCCTTGGATGGTGTCCCATGATGAGTAGTTCCATTAATCTCTTATTATTTGTCCTTAGTTTTAGAAGAGGATCAATGACATCATGAGGTAATAACTTAATTTGCTAATGAAATGGGATAAGTGAAGTAGAGTTACACAAAGTCCTCTTCCTCCCCCTTCTCCTTTCCCTTTCCCCCTCCCCCTCTCCATTCCCCTCCCCTTTTCCCCTCCTCCCTCCCCCTCCACCTCTCCCTTCCCCTCTCCCTCATCCTCTCCCTCTCCCTCTCTTCCAGTCATTTATGCCCAGTGGCAAGAAAAAAAGTCAGGACAACTGATAATGGCCCAGGGGAGATGACCTTAATGTCTTTGATATCTGACCAAGCTTTAAGAACTCCACAATGCTGACTTCTGCTACTTTTATGGAAATCCTCTGCTGATTCTGCTAGGGGAAGTCTTCACATCCTTGGGGGTAGATATACCCTTAACTCACCAAAGGGCTTGAGGCCTGTTGATTACTCCCAACCTGGTTTAGCCCATCTGCCAAGATTGTTTTATTGGGGAATAATATCTCCATGCTACAGATACTTGGAGCAGTAGGTGAGAATAGAGTAAAAGGAAAAAAATAAATTAAAGTCTTAAAGCAATGCTAAAAAGAAAAAAAAAAGAAAGGAAGGCAACAAAGGCTAATGAACATTCCTGAAAAAGACTTGGTAAGCTCTCACACTAGTCCTACCTGTACACCTGAAACATCTTCATTAGTCTCTACTAGAGAGAGAAGACAAAATGAAGAGACAAAAGACAAATTCCTAGTTATTGCATAATGATTGACTTAGCAGTTAACAAATTCAAATATCAACTTTACTGCATCTTAAATGTAATGATGTTATTCAAAAAATTGGACTTGAAAGAGTAAAAAATGCTATTTCTTTTTGTTCTGTGGTAAAAATTCATCTGAAGTTTATGATGTTGCCTAGGGCACTGAGAGGCTAAGTAGTTTGCTCAGTGGCACATAGATTGTATGTGTCAGAGGAAGAACTTTAACTTAGGTATTCTCAGTTCTAAAGCTTGTCTTCTATTCATTATTTCAACCTTATTTTACCTGTTATTTTAATTTTTTTGAATGGGCTGTTATTGACAGCTAGAAAGAAAATAACTCTAGGTCAAAATCAGTGTGATAATAAATCTCATGATGTGGTGGCATTATTCAAATTCTTGCTGCGTATTTCCATTGGTCTGCAACCAATTTCCATATTTTACATAATTATAACTTCAAATAGTATAAATACAAAAACATATAATCACTTCATTGGATTCATTATTTCAACTAACTTGGACCTATTGACATCAATAGTTCACTCTAACTGCAAAGAATACTTTATTTTGACAGAGTTGTTTTCAGCTAAAGGCAAGATATTTCAATGGATCTATAAACTTAAACTAATCATTCTCTATGACTTTTTTCCCCAATTACTCTTTTGTATCCTTCATAAAGAACCAACTGATAGATACACTTGAGGCTTTCTTCCTGTTCTCTTGACTTGGCACATTTACCAATGGAACACATGGGCATCCATTGGTTATCACTCACTGTTACCATGTGACTGTCCTACCTTCTTTTTCACTCATGTAAATCTTTGATAACATTCTCTATACTACTAACCACACAATTCTTAGTTGGTCATGGCTTTTAACCTAATTTTACTCTTTTGGGGGCATAGCTTAATTCTTCAGAGATTGTGATGACATGAAATTTATTTAAAATGACTGGTCAGACTGAACTAATTACATATTGCTATTGCTCCTGATTGTTTCCCTTACACATTGTCTTTTATGATTCCATGATGTGCCTGGGTAGATAATAATATCTTCTTTTTATAGATAGGGATATTTATAGATAGGATATTTATAGGGAAAATTGAGTTTCAGGGAGGTTAAAGAAATTGGTCAAAGTTGTAGAGTTAGAAATGGCAAAGGCAGGTCTAAAACCTAAGTCTCCTTGTGTTCTCAGTTATGTAATTTTGAACTTTAAGGTTTTGTTTTGTTTGTTTATTTAGCAACTAGTGGTACATTTTCAGTCACTGAATTATCCATAAATGCTTCTTTATATATTTGCATAAAGCATTCCATTATATAACACACAGTGATACATAGATTTCCAATTCTCTCTGTTCTTTTGGCTGTTTACATGTAAGACCATCTGTTAAGATGGCATAATTCTTGCTTATAAATTGGACTTTTATTCAGGCAGAAGTCCCAGGCAAGAACAGAGATACATGGGTAATCATTTTAATCCTAAGCATGCTGTTTATATTATGACAAAACCAAAATCTTGGCAATAATCTACCTTTTAACCTTACAGTTTTTATCAGAGCTTTCCAAGGTAATTTGTATATTCTGATACAAAGAACAATAGACCTACAAGGCAAAATACATTATTTTTTAGAACCAAAGCAGGCATGGTAAATATTTTAGGTCCTATTGATCATGTTAGTATTAAAATCAGGTCCTGACTCTTGGAAAAAAAGAACTTGATCTATGTGCTCAATGTGTAGCTAACTGATCCTTACAGTGTCATTTTACCTAAAATTATGCTTTCTTGGAACTAGTTAGCACCATTAAGTATGTTACATTGTTACTCCATTATTATTAACAAATTTCACATAATGAATAATTAGGTATTTTTCTGTTGTGCTTGTGTTATATTTGTTTATGTTTGGTTTTATTCTCTCCCTTCCTAGAACCTCCTTGAGGACACTGTATCCCTCTTACTACTACACTTCTAGAAGTGCATTGAACAGAATAAGTGTCAATAAATGTTTATTGAATGAATAATGAGAAGAAGAGGCCAGAAAAACAATTTGGGGCAGTAGAGAACCTAGGCAGATGGGGACAGCACAGTGGTACTTGGCACTTCAGTAGAGAAATATAAAACGTCAATGGATAGATTTCAGGGGTATAGAAAATAAAATGGCTCAACCACTTTACCTAAAGTCATTCTTTTTCATATATATATATATGTAATCAATTCTTCCAGAACCTGATAAATCTAAATTGAGGGAAAAAATAAAACATATAATAGTGTTTTTTATCTTCAATTAACAAAATTATAGAATGTCATTTTGTAGTTGACATTATGCTAGACTTCAGGAAAACAAAAGATTTAAAGGATGCAATATAATGTTAGGAAACATAAAATTCTTATTAAATATTTCTTTTTGATAGCTTATATTTTCATATTGGCTTTGTTTCTCAATATAGCCCTTTTACATTGCCCAGGGAGTCATTTTTTCTAAAAATTAGTATTTATTTTTAATATTTTAAAAACTCAAGTTCTAAAATTTCTCCCTCCCTTCAACCCCTCTCCCAATCACTGAAAGGGCAAGCATTATTGCATAATTATTTAAATAAGGAAAACATATCCATATTAGCCATACATATCACAAAGGCAAGAAAAACAAAAAAGGGAGGAAATTTACTTCTTCATACACTCAGAACTTATCAATTTTAACTCTGATGGTGGATGATATTTTCATCATGAAACTTTCAGCACGGTCTTGGATCATTGTATTGATCAGAGTAGCTAAGCCTTCCACAGTGGATCATTATAATGTTAATGTTACTATGTGTATGTAGTGATCTCCCAGTTCTGTTTGCTTCACTTTGCATGAATTCACTTAACTCTTTTCAGATTATTCTGAAACCATCCTCTTCATCAGTTTTTATAGCAAATAGTATTTCATCACAATCACATACAACAACTTTGTTTAATCATTCATCAATTGATAGGCATCTCCTCAGTCTCCAGTTCTTTGCTGCCAAAACCAAAAAAGAGCTTTGGGATACTTTGGGATACAGGCCTAGCAGTGGCATTGCTGGGCATATACAATTTTATACCACTTTTGAAATAATTACAAATTGTTCTCCAAAATGGTTGGATCAGTTCACAACTCTACAAACAGTACTGTACATTACTGTACCTATTTTCCCACATGTATGCCTGCATTTATCATTTTGATAGGTATGAGGTGGTAGCTCAGAATTATTTTAATTTGTATTTCTTCAATCAATAGGGATTTAGAGCATCTTTTATATGACTATAGATAGCTTTAGTTTTTTTTTTCTTCTGAAAACCATTTGTTCATATGTTTTGACCATTTAGCAAATGGGGAATGACTTTTATTTTATATATTTTACTGTTACCTATATATTTGAAAAAGCTAGGCCTTAAACTTGTTATAATTTTTCAATAATACTTCATTGTCTATAGTACCTTTTATTTTTTAACAAAATGTTGTTTCCCTAATTATCTTTTATAATTAGGTCTATTTTTTTGCTTTTGCTTTGTTTGAGATCACTCTCCTATCTTGCCTTTATCAGAGCTATCCCTTTCAGCAAAGAAATAAAAGAAAGTGGAAAAAATCAATTCATAAAAACTAACGAATACATCACAAAGTCTAATAATACATTCATTTTCCCATACCTAGTGTGCCATCTTTGTAAAGAAAGGAAGTATATTTCCTTACCTCTTCTCTGGGAACATGTTTGGTCATTAGAATTATATAGCATTAAGTTTCAATTTTTATTTGATTGTTTCCATTCACATTCTTATAGTTATTGTATATGTATTGTTTTCTTGGTCTGCTTACTGCATTTTGTATCTTATTTTCCTTTCCTCTTTAATTGGAAACATAGTCCAGTGGAATATGTATAATATGCATCCTTTAAAATGGACAGTTAGAGGAAACATTGTGAATATAAGTATAATTTTACTCTGATACTTCTCATCAATCTATCAATCAATAAACCAACAAGAAAGCATTTATTAAGCACTTAATATGTGATGAGTCCTGCTCTGGATACTGGGAATATAAAGTAAAAACAGAGCAATTCCAAAATCTCAAATACCCATATTCAATTAGGGGAGACAGATACATATTTAAAGATAATTAATATACATAAACTTTGGATGTCTCATCCCAACTATATCACTGGCCATGCTCAGAGTGATGCTGACTTCAGTGATGCTTCCCTTCAAGTCTCTAGGGAGACACATCTAACATTATTATTCTGTTACTATTTGCTCAAGCCCCTATTTCAGTGTGTTAATTGCCTATTATCTCATTGAAATCATCTAATCAAGGGCAGTTCATATTTCCTCAATATATTTAATACTATTTATTTATGTCACCACCAATTTAATTATTAAATGGGATATTTATTGATATGCTGTAGGATGAATTAAAGTAAAAAAAAATCTACAATACCAGGAGCACACTCTCCTCTCTACCACTCCTGTCCCTGAGGAAAGTGAGCTGAAACTTAAAGTAGGTGCTACCAAGCATTTGCCTCCCCACCTCAATTTCACTTCTAAAAATGGCATAACCAATGGATGAGTATTTCCATTCCAGTAAGTCTGTCTTTTTGTTGTTCTGAGGCTTCACCAGATTTGTCTACTGAAAAATACAGTACCTTTCAATACACACAATGTGGTAGCCATTTTAAATACTCGAGTGCCTTAAGAAGAGGAAAGAATATACATAACAGAGACAATAAACTGTTTTACTATGTTCTCAGAACATATGAATATGGTAAGGTAGTTTTCTTGTTTCTGTTAGGTGAAAGGAGTAATAGAGATGACTGCTACTTATTGAGCTTTGAAAAGTTGGACAATCATCTTCCTTGATAAATACTTGAATGATGAGTCATGAGAAATGGCTTGCAAAGTAGATCAAGTTTGTAACCTGAGCCATGGAACATTCATTAAATTATTGAGCTTTGTAAATATCATTCATCTACCTTATATTAAAATGCTGAGAGCTACAGGTATTCTTTAGATAGGGAATGAGGATTTAATGGGCAGGTAATTAAAGGGATATGTGGATTTTTAATCAGGAAGAGAAAGTGAGTTTGTTCCCTAACAGTGGAAACTGATATGATTTGAGTCCATGGAAATTTTGTGTCTACCATCATGGATGTAGCCACCAGCAAAATTGGCACAGATATTAGTCTGGACACAGGCAATGAATCCCAATTCTAATTAGCTTTGGAAAATGGCTAGTGAACATGCCTTAGGCAGACCATATAGATCAAGTTGGATATGATTTCTGGATTCCCAAAGTCTTTAAGAGATGGATGAAAGGATTATCTGCAAGACCAAAGCAAGGTAATTTCAATCCCTAGAAAGGATTCTTTAGAGATATCTGTAGAATTCTCCTCGTTCAGAGGACTTTGGATTAGGGCTAACCCTACAAGGGTCTTTGGTAGCTACCAAGATTAGAGCAACAAATAAGGATAAGGACAGGAATTAAAGGTATGAATTCAATCACATAAGGGACTCAGGTTGGGAAAATCCTTTTCATTTCAGGTCAATAATTTTCTTCTCCATCTTATAGGCTTAAGACAGTTGACTAGAACCTTAAGTTAAATGACTTATTCAGGATCACAATCTTTAACCCATATTTTTCTGGTTTTTTGACCAGTCTTCTCTTCCCTTCTCCAAAATGTCTCTTTTACACTATTTTTCACAGAAAATACTGTCATAATAATTATAAACAAGTACTGTGTAGGTTTGATCAAGATCAGATCAAGAAATGAGAGCAATTTATGGAGGACATCAGTTATATTATGGGGATAACTGTTGATTACTATGATATGGTCATGCATCCTGTTTTTATTTTTATCTTTTACTGTTTACCAAAGATCAGTTTCTCTTGATTTCTATGTCCCTTCCAAGTGATAAATTATGTCATTTTGGTTATAATTTCCTTCTAGATCTCTTTTTCCTCCTGAAGTGTTGTGTGTTAGTTTCTCCCTTTACCCTAGGAGTTATCATGGGAACACTGCTGAGGTTTTCTATATAGCCTTACTTTGATGGTATAAAAACCCCTCCTCTGACACAAGAGGTAATGTCACACAGATGGTGGAGTTTTAGCCCAACTTCTGTGAATTTCCCAGAAGTGTGTTTTTGGGGTTTAACCTCTGCTCAGTAATTGAGACTCTGCCTCTGGGGTGATAATTGGCTGTTTTGGCTGCAAATTCAGGGTTTGTATGACTTCATCTAGTTGCAAAATGGGGTGCTAAAATTATCCTCTCATATATCTCCAATAAGCATCATTTCATTCCCAAACCTGTCATAACATAACTTGTCATGTCATAACTTCATTAACATCTTAATTTGAATCTGAGTATTGGGTTTGTTCATTCACACAAATATATGGTTCAACTCAGCCTTGATATAGATATGAATGTCTGTGTTTAGCATCCATTCAGAGGAGAAGGCAAATTATCTATGGAGTAGACATACCATAGACTCCTCTTCTTTAAACACACATAAAATATGTCAGCCCTCCACATAAAAAAGTTCTCTAATATGTCTAGGATAAAAGACAACATGTTTTATAAGTTGAATCTCACTGAACTCCTAGACTTATTTTACACAATTACCCTTCATCACACTCTTAGTGCCAGTTACAATGACTTGACATTCAATTCTGCATACCTAACATTCCAACCTTTCCCTCCTGTCTTTGCACAAGTAATCTTCAATGTCTCAAATGTACTCACTTCATTTTTGCCTCTAGGAATCCCTAGCTTCACTTACAACATAGCTAAGATGCCTTTTTCTACATGAGGACATTTCAGATTCCTCAGTTGTCAGTGCTTCCTCTCTCTTGAAATAAATTTGCATTGTTTTGTATATCCTTTAATATTAAGGTATTTGTGTACACATTGGATCCCACTGCTGTAGTGTAACTTTCTTGACATACCTTTGTGCCTTTGTATACTAGTATCTAACATTTTAGTTCTTGCCTGTGATTTTATCTGTTTGAGTAGTGGAAATTTGATCCACTGATGTGGGTGAGGAATGGTTTTATAATTTATAGTCTTAGAGATTTGCTTGGACCACTGGGAGATTACACGACTTGCCCATTGTCACATAACTAGAGTGTGTCAAAGGTGGTACTTTACTTAACTCACATTTTGCTGACTTTGAGTCTATCCATCCATTGCTTGCACAGTGATGTCATAGTTAATATTTAACTAAATTTGTTGAAAGAATATAACCAAAGCCAATGTACCCTATGATTAGTGCCAAAAATGAAACCTGGAAAGTGGTCCCATTCAAATTTCCTCTGCTTATTTGCATAGGGGTGGACTAATTGGCATATCTTGTGTAATTATAACTTCATATAGTGTGAATTTTAATATATGTGACCACTTCATGGGATTATTGTTTTGTTCTTAGTTTCTTGACAAAAGCCACATTTGGAAACACTGAACTATATTTTATCTCAGCTGAGGGGAAAACTAATTTTTCACACTGCTAAAGACAGAGAAATGTCATTCTCTAGAGGTCAGAGGCTGCACTGGTGGCAGAAAAGTGAATAAGTTCTGGAAACAGGAAGGAAAGTGTTTCAGCTTTATTTCCTTCTCCTGTGGTAATCTCTACCCTTCTCCACACCATCCAAGGTTAAGTTTCTAGTCAATTTCCGAAATTATTTCATTTATATTAGAGGATGACAGCACTGGACTTGGAGTCAAACAAGTCCCAAGTTTAATTTTCACCTTAGACACTTACTAGCTGTGTGACTTTGAGAAAATTAAATCACTTCTCTGCATCTCAGTTTTTGCATCTGTATAATGAAAAGGTTACTTTTAATTTTCATTACTTCTAAGGTCCCTTTCAGCTTTCAATCCCCAAATCCTATTTCAGAGATTAGGTCAGAAAAAAGGTAAGCAGTAGAGGACTTCTCAGTAGGTTTGCAGGAAACTAGAATCACAAACTAGAAATCTTGAGACTCTTATTAAGTGCTTACTTTATCCAAGAATGAGTTCTTTTTAGTACCAAATACACAGGCACTGTGTGGCATTTCTGTGAGATCTTTTAACACATAATGATTAGAGCCAAGAAGTGAGTAAGATAATAATGGCTTTGAGAAGTAAAAGCCTGAAGAAAATGAGTGGGGTCGAAAAGTATATTGGGAGAGCTGGTGATTTAAGAACCAAAAAGCTTGAATTGATAAGTTTGGAGAAGAGGAACTGAACATTTATTATGAAGATTTTCCCCCTTCTGCCTTCCTTCTTTAGCTAAAACTGCTCTCCCCAATTTGCTCTTGTCCTTCTTGTCTCCCCCCCTCCACTACTCGAAAACAAAAGGTCTCCCCTTGATCCATTCACTCACACTCAGCTTGGGGAACAGATAACTTTAATGTTAACTCAATCAGGTAATACAAAAGGAAATAACGGGCAGGGAAGAATGGGAAAAGGAAAGTTGGAAAAGGGGGTCCCTGTCTCTATCTAAACCCTTTCCCCTCCCTCCTCGAGTTTTGGGGGAACTCAGGTCTTGGCAGCCTGAGCACCCTGAGAGAAAGTCAAGTTGACTCACCCCTGGGCAAAAGGAGTTGAGGTAAAATCTGCTCAGGTTTCTCTTCAGAAAGTCTCTTCAATTGGGAAGTGTTGGGGGGGAAGATTTCCAGTCACCAGCAGGAAAAATGGGTAACCCTCAGGAGAAAGTCTTTATCCACCTTCTCTCTTCAAAGTCTTAAGACCAAGAAGACCCTCAATGCTCTCCTTACCAGAGTCTTCTCTCCTCAGGATTCCACTCCTGGGGCCCCTCCCTCATCGAGGTGATCAATTTTACATACTCTGGCACTTTTTCTCTAGTGCCAGCCTCTATCACGCATGGGACCTTCTTTCCTTAGACCCTTGAATCCCCATTCAACTGTATCTAACACATGCTTCTTTGGATGACATGACTGCCTCTTTTCCCAGATCAGAGATAAAACCAAAAAGAATGATTTCATCTTGTAGAAACTGACCTCCAGAAGAATCCAAGTACTGCAAGAGCAGGTGTTGCAAGACTTTGGTCTCTCCCCTCCCACTTCTGCGAGAACAGCTTGATATAGCAACAATATGCTGACATATTTTCCTTTTTTGTGAGTTAAACACAACTCCCAGCCCTCTTTTTCTCTTTAGCACCTCAAGGTAAAGAAAAGCAGTTGAAAACTATTTACCTACCTCATTTCTGAGACCTGGTCTGAGCTCTCCTTTTTCATTTTCATTTCTATCCATCTGAGGGTTTTTCTTCTGTAGTATGCCTCTACCTTTGACACTGATTTGTTGGTGAGAAGATAAGATTTTCCCTTTGAAATATTAATTCAATTCTTCCACCTATTCAATTGATTTTTCCCATTTTGTCTTTCATACTGTAGATTCCTTAGTTCACCGTTTCTCTCCTTTCCTTCTTATTGTTACTTAAGGAATAACATTTAAAAAATGTAAGCAAATAAAAATACTCCCATTTCCTACATGCAAGTCCTTGTCTAGACTTTACATCAAAATAATTATTTCACATGTTAGTCTTTCATTATAATATAAATATATTTAGCTATCTTTACTCTTTGGTAAGTTTGAAAATCAATTACTCTCATCAACCTGTAGGTTCATATTCAAATTCTTTCTTCTTACTAAATGTCCAGGTTTTGTGTGTATGTGGGTTTGTGTTTCAGTTCAGATTTGTAAAAAATATTTTTGATTGTCACCTAATATCCTTTGATCTTTGAAATATCCCATTACTATTTTACTTTTTAATTTCTTATAATCAGGATGTAATTCTGTGTCATTTTGATTTTTACCTCTAGAATTTGAATGTTTTCCCTTCATATCTACAACAATTATTCTTTATTTAGTAGTTCTAAATTTGTCTGCATTGCTTCTTGTTGACTTAAGATTTGTATTTCTATTGCTCTTCTTCAGATTCGTTCACTCTAAGCTTTGCTGTCTGGGTTCAATATTTCTGGGAAATTTTTATATCACTTCTTGGGAAATTATATTCATAATATTCATTGTTGAGAGGAGTAGTCCAAGAAACCTGAATATTTCCTCTCCTACTTCCATTTTCCACTTGTATCTTTATTTGTATCATTAATTAATTTCAACTATAGTGGATTTTTTTATCTTCTTCTTTCTCCATTTTCTTATTGACCAAGTTCTACATTCACTTAGAATTGATGTCTGGAAGGACATTTTTTAGGAGCTAACACTCAAAATTGAGTGTGGAAAATTATGGGAGTTATGTGGGCTGTAAAGCAGAACTTTGCTAGTGTTAGAGCTATAGTAGAGGAGGGAAGGAGATGAAAAGAACTTCAATCTTGTTAGCCAGTCACCTTTGCTGTTTGTAAAATCATATTATTTGGAAATAGAGTTCACCTGTATGTCGGGAAATATATAACTCCAAAGGCTTGACATTAAAAATTGCAGCTTCATAGATATCCTCAGCAATCCAGAATGAGTTAAGGAAGCAGGAAAGAAAGGCTTGGAGTAGCAACTTGAACTTTAGTTATTTTTTTCTCTTAAAAATCAACTTGTTGTGAGATCTTTTACTTTTTGTTATTAAATAACTTTCCAAATCTTAGGCCTTTTATATTTGAGGTAGGGTCCTCTCTCTCTCTCTCTCTCTCTCTCTCTCTCTCTCTCTCTCTCTCTCTCTCTCTCTCTCTCTCTCTCTCTCTCTCTCTCTCTCTCAAAAAAATAGTAGTCAATCTTCCCATTTTAAAGTGCTTCACCTCTTTTGGAGTTCTTTCCTTCATTTACTTTTTAATATTGGTAGACTGAGTTCCTATAAGTAACTGACTACTATTTAGACTTTTAGGGAAAATCCTGAAAGTTCCAGGTTTCTAGTGCTGTCATTAGCCTCTTCCAGTTTGCTCCTTTTTGTTATTCAGTAAACCAACCAATTGACTTTTAGAAAGAATATTTGCTAAGACAGTATAGTAAGAATACTGCTCTAAGTACCTAGTATATAATCTCTCACAAATTCATATAAGGTACATGGAAAGAGCAATATTAAATTTAAATTATAATGATAGGAAGGCACACGATTAGAAGACACATGTGGCAAGCAATTATTCATAGCTCCTGGTTACTGAACTCTTTTTATCCCTTCATAGTTCCTTCATGATGTTTATATACCCTTTAAGTGTATAAAAAAAGGATAAATGTTCTTGACAGATCACAAGATAGTTCTTATTTGGCATTATCTGCTTTTCATTTAATGGCCCAAAGTCCTATGATCTATTTGAACTGATTAAAGGATTGTCTAGATCTAGGATCATATGAATGGGGTTAGGAAAAATTTATTAATTTCTAGTTTCTTCTGTTGATTGATTAATTTGGGAAAGGATTTCCATCATGTCAAAAGTATATTTTATGGCTTCATATCCCTATATATAAAGACTTTTGGTGGGCATTGAGCTTAGACATCCAAGAGACCTAGAAAATCAGAGTGGGGGTGAGAAGAAGATGAACTAAGCATTTCAAGAACCATACTCCGATAATATTTCACAAAGGGCAACTATTCCTATGAACATTCATTTATATCTTAATAGTGTTGGCCACTGATGATGTTTTGACCCATTTGAAATTTTCATTTTTCTGAAAAGGAGAATGTCCTAATTTCATGCTTTTCACTTGCAACTACAAATAGTTATCATTTAGCTGCATATTACTTAGCTTTCAGGTATATTTCTCTCTTTGAAATTGGAGTAGTTTGAATAGTACAATCAAGGAATGATCTACAAATGCATTTTCCTTTCTTATCTGTTAAGTAATAATAGCTTTCTCAGACAACTTTGAAGTGATATTTGGAAATGGTTCAAGAGATTCTTTCATTCTTCATTTAATAGAAAATTAAATTTTTGTAATAAAAATGTTTGACAGTCCATATTTTAAAATGTCATCAAATACTGAATAATCATTTTTGCAAACTATCAGCTTTAAGTCTAAGCTGATGTCACAGAATACTGTGCTAACTATACAAAACTACTGAAGGAAGGATTGAGAAGGAATTGAGATGGCAATGTTGTATACTGAGAAAAGCACTGGAATATTATATTGAGTCAGGAAACCTAGATTTTAACTTGGGCTCCTTCAATAATAAGTTTTGTGGCTTCAGGTAAGTCACTCAATGTCTCCAAAACTGAATTTGTTAATTCAACTCAAATCAGCAAACTTTCGTTAGATATTTCTCATGTACAAAGCATTTCACTAGGTACCAGGTATAAAATAAGATAAAAAATTCCTGTCCTCAAGGATATTATATTCTACTTAATCTATAAAATGAGAAGAGTAAACAGGATGAGAGTTGGTAGATTTGTTTAGTATAGCAGAAACTATCACTACCTCAAAGCTCTAACATTAATGAGTGGAAGAAAGAAATGGAATATTTTATTATTTTTTAAATAAATGTTTTATTAATGCTTAGTTTATATATCATGGTCATTTTGTGAATGGGCAAATAGGACGTCTAGGTGACCCAGTGGATAGAGCACCAAGTTTGGTGTCAGCAAGACCTGAATTCAAATTGATCTTAGACACTTATTAGCTTTGTGACACTGGACAAATAATTTAATCCTATTTGCCTCACTTTCTTCATCCATAAAATATGCTGGAGAAGGAAACAGTGGGGGAAAATGCCTAGAAAACTCCAAATAAGGACTTGAAGATTCAGGCATAACTGAAATGACTAAATGACAACAACTTTTTGTTGTTTGTCTCTACTTTTATGTCTTTGCAAATTAAACCCTTCTTTATAGCAAGCAAAAAAAGACACCTAGTTCAATGACTATTTCTGGAAATGCATACATTACTCTGCCATAGTAGTTTTATTCCTCTTAATAGGAAGGAGACAAGTAGTCATGTTTAATGACATTTTGGAGTGGGGAACCACAAGTAATTTTTAAATTGCTCAGTTTTATGACTAGTGATATTTTCATTTGTATTACTGTAGTCATTGTCCTCTTGCCCATATCTCATTGGAAGCCAGACAGAAAGGAATGAACTAAATTCTGAGTTATCCTTCACTTCATTTCCTGTTCAGATCCTAAGTTTCTCTCTCCTCTACCTGTGGGGAAGATGTAGCTATTCACACCACTTGAAATTTTTTCTGTGGGACATCAGCTATCTTTTAACAAATAGCCAAAATACTATGGTGCTTTGAAATTGATTAAACATTGTACATACACAGAATCACTGTAATTGAGGTTATAAGAAAATCTTTTCCAGAATTTCCCCAAAAATTGAAGTCCAGTTCACTGACTGAAGGCATTAGTTTTTTTTTTCTTTGAACATCAGTAAATTTGCCCTCAAGGGTGTACTGGGTATTCAAGAAGGTCTAACACTTGCAGTGTGAGGGCTTACTGACCTCTTTTTAGGATTGCTCACCTACATTTGGTGTTCACCTTTCACTCAACTCTCACATGTGGCTCCAAGAAGCTGTAGAATGAGTACTGGCTTCACTTCAGTAAAACCATCTCAACAGACAAGCTAAATCAGGCTGAGGACAGTTGATAGGCTTTAAACCTGATTGTGATCTAGGGGGATATCTATCTCAAACATGTGAAAATTCCTCTCGGTGGAATAGGAGAACAATTTGTTCCAATACTCATGATGATGGTTGAAGCGAGCATTATGGAGTGCTTAGAGCTTTGTAAGACAGTGAAGATGCCAAGGTCATCCACTGCATCCTGGGTCATTGCCAGTTATTTTTTTTTGACTTTTGTCTTAACATTGGACTTTGGTAGCTGTGGAAGAGAAGATGAGGCTGATAATTTGGCTGATAATGATGACATCATTGGTCCTCTTCAAAAATGAAGGATGAACAACAAATTTGCCCTTTCTGGTTCTGAGTTGCTTCTCTTATTAAGACCTTTCAAATATCATTGAAAATTGCTCAACAATCTCCCATTGTTTTTGCTTCCAAAGGAGTTGCCTCATTTGGTCCAGGTGACATAAATTGGTCAAGGGCAGCTGACAAGGAATTGAATTCATTGACCTTTAAGATCCCTTCCAGTTTTAGGAGTCTATGACCCATTTTTGAAAATCATATTTTATTTTACCCCAATTTTATATAAAAACAATTTTAACTTGAAAAAGTTGAGTCCTAAAATCTCTCTACAGTAAGTTTTTGAGACTTTCATACCCCCTATTTGGCCAATTCTGGTTTTTAAAGTACTTTCAGTATTTTTTTGCTAAAGGAGCAAGCAATTGACTCTTTTAAAAATGATTTTCTTGTATCACTTTCATTTCTTTCTGTAGTTTTTCCTCCATCACTTATGTTTTAAAAATCCTTTTGGAACACTTCTAGGAATTTTCTGGGCCTGAAACCAATTTCAATTTTTCTTTAATGGTTTGAATGAAGTAGTATTTACTTTTTTGCCTTCTTCTGAGTTTGTGTATTGATATTTCATGTCTCCACAATACCTTTTTTTATTATGAACTTCCTTTTTTTCTTGTTTAAACACTTTTGAAGATGTTTTCTTGATTTTTAACTTTTTAAAAATCTGTTAAATTTGGACTCTTTTCCCGAGGGTACAGGGGATACTGTACCAAGTTTCAGTTTTTTTGTGCAGCTGCATACCGAGTTAGTTCTGTGGATCTATAAACTTAGAGTTTTTCAAAATTGTTATGATAATAGGAGAGGTATATTAACTACTCTTCTGCACTGTGCTCTCTTCTGTGAGCAAACATAATCTCTGTTTTCTGCCCTAGAACTGTGGTCAAGGTGCTAACTCCCTGCTGATCACAAGTGCATTTGTGCTAATACTCCTACTAGCCCTGGTGTGACTTGGATCTGTATACGGGCAATGCAAAAGAGTCCTACATCTAGTGCCAGGAAAGGTACTTCCATAAATACCTTCTGATAGTTGTTTGACCCTTTTACCATCTGTGGGCTGAGAGTTCTAGAAACTGCTGATGCTTATTCAGTCATCCCTAAGGTCTATGCAAACTTTCCAAGGCTTGTTGAAGTGGAGGTCTACCTTGGCATGCTGATCTATACTCTCCTACCACCCCTATGTGACAGACTTCCTACCAACATTCTAAATTGATTTGGAATAGAGATTTGTTTCACCTTGTTCTTTTGTGGGTTCTGCTTCAGAATTCTTTTTGAGGCATTGATTTCAAGGTATTTGGCAGGGAATTTGGCAGAGATGAGGTGAATCTCTGCCTTTTCTCCACCATCTTTATATAACCCATTTAAAAATATTTATTTATTTAGAATATTTTTCCATGGTAACATGATTCATGATTTTTCTCACCCCTCTACTCTCTCCCCTCTCTGAGCTGACAAGCAATTTCACTGGGTTATATATGTATAATTGTTCAAACCTCATTTCCATATTATTTATATTTGTAATAGAGTGATATTTTAATACTAAAACTCCAATCATTTTTCCATTGAACTACATGATCAACCATGTTTTTCTTCTGTGTCTTTCTTTCCCTGGATATGGATAGTGCTCTTTCTCATAAGTTCCTCAATGTTGCCCTGGATCATTGTATATAACTCATTTTTAAGAAGTAGTTAGATGCATTCCTGTCAAGATGGCGGCTTAGAGAAAGCTAAAGTTCAGATCTCCAGAAAACCCTTCCCGACCGATCTCAAACTATAAGCTCCTAAGGCGCCGAAATTCAAAACGATCAACAGCATAGACCCTGGGAATCCTCCTCCTGGACCTGGACCTGAATCAAAAGGTACGGCCCTCCTCAAAAGCCAGAACCCGAGATCACTCGGACCTAAGGGGTAGGAGCTCAGAGTCCAAGGCTCCGGGAAGCCGCAGCCCCGCCCCCCTCAGAGAGCAGGGTCGTCTGAAACAACAGCAACCCTCAGGGCGGGCAAGACAGCCTCACCAGCTGGATCCTGCTATCCAAGTCTCAGTGAAAGTCACTGCCCTCAGAGCTCCGGGAACCCGTGGCCCCTTCCCCCGCAGAGAGCAGGGTCCTCTGAAACAACAGCAACCCTCAGGGCCGACAAAACAGCCTCATGGCCAGCTATTCTGAAGGCAACTTCCGGATAGCAATCCGACCCAGTCCAGTCGAGGGGGCACCTTAGCAGTAGGGAAACAGAGAGAGCCTGGGGAGAGTGTGGCCCCCTGGTCCAACCCTTCCATTCCAGTTCCAGTGAAAGTCATTGCCTTAAGGCATACTCAGTTTAACCAAGGGAAAGCTCATAGAACCAACAATCTGCCCAGGACTAAAGCCTCTGAACACCAGACAGAGATAAGAAAAGCTAATCCTCCCCATTCAGAGATGGCAAACTCCACAGAAGCACAGAAGCCCCAAAATCCCAAGAAAAATAAGAAGAAAGGGGCAACTTTGGACACATTCTATGGAGCCAAAATACAAAATACAGAGGAGATAGAAGACAATACCCAAGAAAATGCTCCGAAACCTTCCAAAGGAAATGGAAACTCTCCACAAACCCATGAAGAATTTGAATCAGAAATGACCAAAAAGATGGAAGCCTTCTGGGAGGAAAAGTGGGAAATAATGCAAAAGAAATTCACGCATCTACAAAACTGGTGTGACCAAACTGAAAAGGAAAACCAGGCTTTAAAGGCCAGAATCAGGCAACTGGAAGACAACGATCGTGTAAAAGAGCAAGAATTAATAAAGCAAAACCAAAATGCCAAGAAATTAAAAGAGAACAAAATATCTCACCAACAAAGTGACAGATCTGGAAAATAGAGGGAGAAGAGATAATTTAAGAATAATTGGACTTCCAGAAAAGCCAGAAATAAACACCAAACTCGACACCGTGATACAAGATATAATCAAAGAAAATTGCCCAGAGATTCTAGAACAAGGGGGTAATACAGCCACTGACAGAGACAAGGGGACTGATTCAAAGTAAATCACTGGACTAAAAGGTAGAGCCAAAGAAGAAAAGGTTAGAATTAGGGAAGGCAATCAAAATGCCAGGGAGTCCACAAATGACAGTCATAACTTTGAACGTGAATGGGATGAACTCACCCATAAAACGTAGACGGATAGCAGAATGGATTAGAATCCAAAACCCTACCATATGTTGTCTTCAAGAAACATACATGAGGCGGGTTGACACCCACAAGGTCAGAATTAAAGGATGGAGTAAGACCTTCTGGGCCTCAACTGACAGAAAGAAGGCAGGAGTTGCAATCATGATATCTGATAAAGCCAATGCAAAAATAGACCTGATCAAAAGGGACAGGGAAGGTAATTATATTTTGTTAAAAGGGACTTTAGACAATGAGGAAATATCATTAATCAACATGTATGCACCAAATAATATAGCACCCAAATTTCTAATGGAGAAACTAGGAGAATTGAAGGAAGAAATAGACAGTAAAACCATATTAGTGGGAGACTTAAACCAACCATTATCAAATTTAGATAAATCAAATCAAAAAATAAATAAGAAAGAGGTAAAAGAAGTGAATGAAATCTTAGAAAAATTAGAATTAATAGACATATGGAGAAAAATAAATAGGGATAAAAAGGAATACACCTCCTTCTCAGCACCACAACATTCACAAAAATTGACCATACATTAGGTCACAGAAACATAGCACACAAATGCAGAAAAGCAGAAATAATGAATGCAGCCTTCTCAGATCACAAGGCAATAAAAATAATGATTAGTAATGGTACATGGAAAACCAAATCTAAAACCAATTGGAAATTAAACAATATGATACTCCAAAATCATTTAGTTAAAGAAGAAATCATAGAAACAATAATTTCGAGGAAAATGACAATGGCGAGACATCCTTTCAAACCTTTTGGGATGCAGCCAAAGCGGTAATCAGAGGTAAATTCATATCCCTGAATGCTTATATTAACAAACTAGCGAGAGCAGAGATCAATCAATTGGAAATGCAAATGAAAAAACTCGAAAGCAATCAAATTAAGACCCCCCAGCAGAAAACCAAACTAGAAATCCTAAAAATTAAGGGAGAAATTAATAAAATTGAAAGTGATAGAACTATTGATTTAATAAATAAGACAAGAAGCTGGTACTTTGAAAAAACAAACAAAATAGACAAAGTACTGGTCAATCTAATTAAAAAAAGGAAGGAAGAAAAGCAAATTAACAGCATTAAAGATGAAAAGGGGGACAGCACCTCCAATGAAGAGGAAATTAAGGTAATCATTAGAAATTACTTTGCCCAATTATATGGCAATAAATACTCCAATTTAGGGGATATGGATGAATATATACAAAAATACAAACTGCCTAGAGTAACAGAAGAGGAAATAGAATTCTTAAATAATCCCATATCAGAAAATGAAATCCACCAAGCCATCAAAGAACTTCCTAAGAAAAAAATCCCCAGGGCCTGATGGATTCACCAGTGAATTCTATCAAACATTCAGAGAACAGTTAATCCCAATACTGTACAAACTATTTGACATAATAAGCAAAGAGGGAGTTCTACCAAACTCCTTTTACGACCCAAACATGGTATTGATTCCAAACCAGGCAGGTCAAAAACAGAGAAAGAAAACTATAGACCAATCTCCCTAATGAATATAGATGTAAAAATCTTAAATAGGATACTAGCAAAAAGACTCCAGCAAGTGATCAGAAGGATCATTCACCATGATCAATTAGGATTTATACCAGGGATGCAGGGCTGGTTCAATATTAGGAAAACCATCCACATAATTGACCACATCAACAAGCAAACCAGCAAGAACCACATGATTATCTCAATAGATGCAGAAAAAGCATTTGATAAAATACAACACCCATTCCTATTAAAAACACTAGAAAGCATAGGAATAGAAGGGTCATTCCTAAAAATAATAAACAGTATATATCTAAAACCATCAGCTAATATCATCTGCAATGGGGATAAACTAGATGCATTCCCAATAAGATCAGGAGTGAAACAAGGATGCCCATTATCACCTCTACTATTTGACATTGTACTAGAAACACTAGCAGTAGCAATTAGAGAAGAAAAAGAAATTGAAGGCATCAAAATAGGCAAGGAGGAGACCAAGTTATCACTCTTTGCAGATGACATGATGGTCTACTTAAAGAATCCTAGAGATTCAACCAAAAAGCTAATTGAAATAATCAACAACTTTAGCAAAGTTGCAGGATACAAAATAAACCCACATAAATCATCAGCTTTTCTATATATCTCCAACACAGCTCAGCAGCAAGAACTAGAAAGAGAAATCCCATTCAAAATCAGCTTAGACAAAATAAAATACCTAGGAATCTACCTCCCGAGACAAACACAGGAACTATATGAACACAACTACAAAACACTCTCCACACAACTAAAACTAGACTTGAGCAATTGGAAAAACTTGAGCAATTGGAAAAACATTAACTGCTCATGGATAGGACGAGCCAATATAATAAAAATGACCATCCTACCCAAACTTATTTATCTATTTAGTGCCATACCCATTGAACTACCAAAATACTTCTTCACTGATTTAGAAAAAACCATAACAAAGTTCATTTGGAAGACCAAAAGATCAAATATATCCAGGGAAATAATGAAAAAAACCACATATGATGGGGGACTTGCAGTCCCTGACCTTAAACTATATTACAAAGCAGCAGTCATCAAAACAATTTGGTACTGGCTAAGAAACAGAAAGGAGGATCAGTGGAATAGACTGGGGGAAAGCGACCTCAGCAGGACAGTATACGATAAACCCAAAGATCCCAGCTTTTGGGACAAAAATCCACTATTCGATAAAAACTGTTGGGAAAATTGGAAGACAGTGTGGGAGAGACTAGGGATAGATCAACACCTCACACCCTACACCAAGATAAACTCAAAATGGGTGAGTGACTTAAACATAAAGAAGGAAACCATAAGTAAATTGGGTAAACACAGAATAATATACATGTCAGACCTTTGGGAGGGGAAAGACTTTAAAACCAAGCAAGACATAGAAAGAATCACAAAATGTAAAATAAATAATTTTGACTACATCAAATTAAAAAGCTTTTGCACAAACAAAACCAATATAACTAAAATCAGAAGGGAAACAACAAACTGGGAAAAAATCTTCATAGAAACCTCTGTCAAAGGTTTAATTACTCAAATTTATAAAGAGCTAAATCAACTGTACAAAAAATCAAGCCATTCTCCAATTGATAAATGGGCAAGGGACATGGATAGGCAGTTCTCAGATAAAGAAATCAAAACTATTAATAAGCACATGAAGAAGTGTTCTAAATCTCTTATAATCAGAGAGATGCAAATCAAAACAACTCTGAGGTATCACCTCACACCTAGCAGATTGGCTAACATAACAGCAAAGGAAAGTAATGAATGCTGGAGGGGATGTGGCAAAGTAGGGACATTAATTCATTGCTGTTGGAGTTGTGTACTGATCCAACCATTCTGGAGGGCAATTTGGAACTACGCCCAAAGGGCAACAAAAGAATGTCTGCCCTTTGATCCAGCCATAGCACTGCTGGGTCTGTACCCCAAAGAGATAATGGACAAAAAGACTTGTACAAAAATATTCATAGCTGCGCTCTTTGTGGTGGCCAAAAACTGGAAAACGAGGGGATGCCCATCAATTGGGGAATGGCTGAGCAAATTGTGGTATATGTTGGTGATGTAATACTATTGTACTAAAAGGAATAATAAACTGGAGGAGTTCCATGGAGACTGGAACAACCTCCAGAAAGTGATGCAGAGCGAGAGGAGCAGAACCAGGAGAACACTATACACAGAGACTAATACACTGTGGTATAATCGAACGCAATGGACTTCTCCATTAGTGGCAGTGTAATGTCCCTGAACAATTTGCAGGGATCTAGGAGAAAAAAACACTATTCATAAGCAAAGGATAAACTATGGGAGTAGAAACACCGAGGAAAAGCAACTGCCTGAATACAGTGGTTGAGGGGACATGACAGAGGAGAGACTCTAAATGAAAACTCTAATGCAAATATTATCAATGTAGCAATGGGTTCAAATGAAGAAAACATGTAATGCCCAGTGGATTTACCCGTCGGCTATGGGGGGTGGAGGGGATGAAAAGAAAATGATCTATGTCTTTAATGAATAATGCTTGGAAATGATCAAATAAAATTAAAAAAAAAAGAAGTAGTTAGATGCTTTTTGAGGCTATACCCAATTACCAAGTGAATTTGGCTCATTGATTTCTAGGTTTAAATTTCTTTCTTTGTTCTCTACAAAAATATAGTTAAATATATTTTAATCTCCTTGAAATTATTACCTGAATGTTTCCTTCCTCGGAGAAATTGATACTTTTGAATGTTGAGGCAGTTTTCTTGGATAATTTCCTGTAGAATGATGTCCAGGCTTTTTCTTTTGTCATGATCTTCCAGCAGACCAATAATTCTTAAGTTGTCTCTCCTGGACCTGTTTTCTAGATCTTCAATTTTGTGGATGAAGTGTTTCATATTTTCCTCAATTTTTTCATTCTTTTGATTTTGTTTTATAGTTTCCTGCTGCCTTGTGAAGTTTTTTGCTTCTAGTTGTTGGATTCTAGTTTTTAAAGACTGAATTTCATCCCTATCTTTTTTGGTCATCCTCATTCTGGTCCGATTTTCTTTGGAGGTAATTTTTCATCTTCTTTGTCTCTTCTTTCATCTCTTTGCCTCATTTTCAAGCTGATTAATTTTGGCTTTCAAGACATTTCTGTTTCCAGATATTTTATCTTTCTTTTTAAGTTCTTTTTCCAGTTGGATTCAGCCTCTCTTAATTTTTAAATTATATTTTGAGTTCTTCGAAAGTCTGTGTCCAATTTGCTGAAGTTTCGGTGTTTTTGCTTGTTGTTCCTTGATCCTCCTCTGTTCCATTTACTCTTTGTTCATTGCCTGGATGGAAGCTATCAGTTGTAATTTCTTTTTTCTTTTTCTGTTGTTTAACTCATATCCCCCTCCCCCCCCCCCCCCAGTAGTTGCCTGCTCCTATAATTGTGCTGGATCTGTGGGTTTGGGCTGTTCTGTCCTGAAGGGGCTTCTTCTCTGTTTTACTGATTGATCAGGTTAGTCAGATCTTACCCAGCTGGCAGAAGAAGTGGAAAATGAGCTGGGCTTCCTGCCCTGTTATCAAGGTTGTTGTCTGTAGTTTGTTGCAACCTTTACCCTTGGAACTGAGTCAGCAAGGCTCTCAGATCAGTCTATGGGGGAAGTGGTGTTGGAGCTTGAGTTTCCCTGTCCTCTCAAGGCTTCTTTTCTGCCCTATTGATGAGATTGAGCCAGGGTGGAATTGATCTGCAGAGATGGATATGAGGCCAAAACCTTGAGAAGGAAGAGGGGAATAACATGGAGTGTCTTGGCTGCAACTAGGCTGCCTGTTCTGAGATTCTCCTCTGGTTGACTCTACACTACCTGTGTTCAAAACCCTGAGCCTGGCACAGCTGTGCCAACAAGGTACTCCCTCTGGACTAGCTCCCTTGCCCACCCAAATATTCCAGCCAATGCTGGAGGCTCAGCACTGTAGGTGGGGAAGGGTTCCTGGAACCTTCCTTCTTCTTTCCCTTTAAGCCCATGTTTTCTAGAATTCAGGCTTTTTGGGAGAGTACCTTTTAAGTTAGGTCCAGGAGGAGGTTTCTCTAGCTCTGTCCTGTTGTTAGATTTGCTTTTCTGTCCCCTCGAAGCATTATGTTTTTTATAAAAGTGAGGAAGGGTTTGAGGAGGTCTGAACTGTTGTTTTCTCTAGGCTGCCATATTGATGGAAATTGATACTTTTGTAATCTATTGTGCATTTCATTTTACAAAGGGGACACCTGCAAAGCATGAGTGGTATTAAATCAATAATGCTATCAAAACTTTTTGGAATTTTTCCTGAATTTTTTGAGAAAAGACAATCCCCATATCCCTTCTCCCAGCAAGGCTCAATCAGCTGGCATATGTGCTTTTTGCTTGGATATGAAGTATCTGATCCAATTTAGAAGCTATTGTGATGCTAGACATCTTCAGGATATGAAAATAAAATTGTGGAATCTGAATCAGTGGTTACATTTTGTTCAAGAATTGAGGGTAAATTTTATTGCCTCAGCCCAAGTTGAAAAAGGAAAATTAAGAGAGCATTACAAAATGGGGAAAGTTAACTCTACAGGTTTTATTAAAATATTCCAATTTTGGGGGGGGGGGGAGTGGGCTCCAGCTCTGGCAGAGGCTGAAGATGGGGAGGAGTAGGGGGTGGTGGCTGTGTTGATCCTACAGCGGTGCTGAGCTCCGGCCCTCCAGTCCTCCACTCCTGCCAGGGTGCCGCAGCCACCGCGTGCCTGCCCCTGGCTCATCAGCAGAGTAGGAAAGCAGACTGGTCATTAGCCGCAGGGAAATACGAAGAAGCCATTTCTTGTCACCAAAAGGCGGCTGCGTATTTTTCTGAAGCCATGAAGCTGACACCGTCTGAGCAGGCTCAGTTAGCATTAGAATTACAAAGGGATAGCCACATGAAACTGCTCTTGCTTATTCAGGAGAGGTGGAAAAGGGCCAAGGGGAAGGAAAGATGGAAAGTCCAGCAGACCCCTGACAGAACCTTCTGACATGGTGCAAGCCATCTGCTGAAGATGAGTCTGAGGGTCCGAGGGGGCCTAAACCTCAGCTCTTGAGTCCTCCCCTCGAGAGGCTCTCTCCTGTGGTGGAGGGGTGGGGTCTTCGACAGGGATCCAGACAATCTGCTTTTTCTCCTTCAGAAGAGGAAAGACCCACCTGAACCTTCTACTGTCAGCAAAGCCCCAAAAGATGACAAAACCATAATAGAAGAGCAGGCAACCAAGATCGCCGATCTGAAGCAACACGTAGTTTCTGGTGGCCGAGCACTAAAGATTGAGAAGAGAAAACAAGCAGCTTCAGGCCCAAAAGACCAGACTCCACAGGCTCCCCTCGAAAAGGAACCGGATGTGGATGCTGACTTTGTAGAAAAATCTGAATTATGAAGCCTTCCTCCCCCCAACAGAGACTGCTTCATCCGCCTCTGCCTGGTCAGAGTTTGCCGCTAATACAGGAAAAACCAAGGACATTCCTATCCCCAAGCTCCCCCCCCCCCCCCCCCCCCGCCCCCCGTTGGACTTTCCATCCCAGGAGCTCCCTCTTCTGGAGCTCCCGGAAGGTATTCTGAAAGGACTGATGAACAGCTAAGCGGATGGTCAGGCAGGGCTAAGGTGGTTGTGAGGCAGAGGAGATCATATGGGAAACACAGAGCACAGCAAAAAAGGAAAACCACAGAGCTCGCAACGTCCTGGCAGGGGGGTTGGGTGGGTTGGGCGGCTTGACCAATGGGCCCCTGGATGAGAAGTGGCCCCTGAGCCAGAGAGCGGGGCCATTGAGGGGTAGGTGGGGTAGGGGGTAGGAGCGGTGGGGGAGGGGCGGCCTGCAGCCTGGGGCGCTGACCCTTGTCCCCAGGGTCTCCCCTAACTCAGACCAGACTGCGACCTGGAAGAAGGTTCTTCAAGCAGCAATTCTTTTCCTTCCTTTAACTTCAGGGTTGTGCTCTATGTAATAATTAATCGATAATGACATAAAGGATAATGCAAAATCGGATTACCAGAGGAGCCCCAAGGTGGCCTTGTTCCTATCATGCCTTGACTGCATGCATTTTGTTATGCACCAAGTAATTCATTGTGGTGAGGCTGGGGAGCCTGGCCACACTTTTCAATACTCTGAAGGGGATGAAAACCTCAAGATGGAGAAATGTTCGAATTTCCACTGCATGAAGAAAGGAACCAAATTATTAGTTCTGCTTTTTTACTTATCAGTTTACATAATTAATCAGAGTGCATCATAAGTTGTAACTTGCTGTTTGCCATATAAAAATGTTAGTTAGGTACCATTTACAAACTGCCCCAGTGAGGATTAGCCCTTTGTTTTGAATGGGGCATGAATGGGAGTAATGTAGTTGGCAGTATTTGATTGCAAGAAATCAATAAAATAATGGTGTTTTATTAAAAAAAAATTCCAATTTTGGAAAATGCAACTTTTGACAGTAAACCATAGACTTTTCCATTTACATTGTTAGCCTTTCTTGTTAGTCTGGAAGCTTGTCTCAAGAATGAGGAGAGTAGGGTTTTTTTCCACTTTTTTTAGAGGTAACAATATTCAGAACTACTCTACCCACCAGGAAAGCCCTTTCTAATGCCAAGTACAGTACTCTACCCATGATATTACTATTACCTCCTAAGGAATCATTTATATAATAGTTGGCATTTTCTTATCAGCCCATTTCCTTTACTTTCACCAAATGTCATTTACCATTAAGTATGGGTCTCATAGCTCTATAAGAATGTTAACTTCCTTTGCTAAATTGATAGGTTAGTCTGACCTGAATCCAAAGTGTTACCAGATCCAATCTATCTCTAACTACAGGCAACCTGCATAATGTATCATTGGCAAATCTATCATTGAGTCCTCATCCCCCCAGCCAGATCTTCATGTTGTCAGAAAAAAACAATCGGTCATAAATTCATGTGAATTATCAACAGTATTGAGCTACAGACAAAAAAGGTATAGAAATAGGTCTGACTATATAATTAACTTTAGTAGCCAATGAAAGGTTAACTTTCTTTGGTTATTTAAAGGTTATAAACATTGTGAGATTGTCTTGAATCATGAATATATTTGAGATTAAGAGAACATATTCTTTTAGGTAACTAATAGACATTCCCCTGGAGTGGCTGTAATTAAAATATGATAATAATAATATCATATTTCATTTAAAAATCATTGTTTTTATCCTTCTGAATACACATTTAGATTAATACACAAAGATGGCATTGCATAGGATATAGAAGCTCAATCTAGGAATCAGAAAGATCTAGATTCAAGTCCTATCTTTGATACCTAATAGTTGTAAGACCATAAAGAATCACCAAAACACTCATTCTTTTAGTACCTTAGACTATCCTAAGATGACAAGACATATGAATTGTTAGATGTATTTAATGTGTATATATTCACCAGAGATTTCTATCCCCTTCATGCATCCCAAATGGATGAAATGTCTTGATCAAAAAAGTCTTCATGTAAATTCAGTGATGATGACCTCATGCTAGAAATTCTTTATCTTTGCTATTATACTTTATAAATTTTTGCTGTTATTTTTAATAATTAGCTAACCAGGCAATATATCTTTGTGAAATCCATATGCCTTCAGACAGAAACTCTATCTAAGCACAGAAGAGGAAAACAAGCACAACCACACTAGAACAGCTGATTTTAATTCTAGGCCTTTGATTTCTCAACATAACATGACAAAAGAGATAATGTTAGATATCCAATAGTGGGCCTTTGCTCTCATTTTGATGACTTCTTATCATGATAAGATTTAATTTCCTGTTAATTTTTTTTTGGAGACAGTTTGTGAAGATGGATTTCTGGGTCATTTCAGCAGCAAAGGATAATAATTAGGTGGATGGTTGAAACCATATTTACCACAGAGGAGGTAGGAGAGGAAGAGAGAGAAAGAAGAGAGGGAGAGATAAAGGGGGAGGGAAAGAACACCCGAATATACCAATTTTAGAATAACCAAGGAAGGGAAAAGATATGAGTTCTTTTAAAAAAAGTCATATCTCTTTTCCCTCTGCTTTATCTTTGCATCTGTTATGTTTCTCTGAAATGTAGCTGCTTTGTAAGTATAATTCATAATGAGTTCTATGTGTGCTCTGTACCCTGCAAACATGAGGCTGTCGCCAAGGAAACTGCAGAAGAACATACCGAAGAAGAAGCCTGTTTGATTAATATAATTCCACAGCAAGACTGTGGAATGCTTTTAAATGTTTATTTCTGCATGAGAGATGCAGCAAAATGGGTATTAGGTTCAACAAGTAACTTTCTAAAAATTCTTTTGGATTGACAGGCTTCTATTTCATGTCTATACTAAGATTTATCTTGCTAGACTATAGCCTAGAAAGCAAGATATGTCATTGGGATGGAATATATATCTGCAAAGGGAAGATAGAAATAAAAACAAAACAAAACAAAAACTTGGATGCCATGGAAGCTTAGAAAAAAAGTATTAATCAGTAAGAAGGAAAGCAAAATATCTTATGGGGATGGATGGAATATAAAAGGATAATATTTAGTCTTAATCATTTCCCAAATATTTATTTCCTCAATTTCAGTTGTTGCTAGAAACCTGCATTTAGACACATGGGCAAAACTTCAAGCTCATTACATAGTGTCCTCCCTAAACTTCTACTAATTTTTAAAATTTATGATGAAGGAAGTGGCATGATGGTAAATGTTTTACAACCAGCTCCCTGGAAGAGGTAGATGCATTTTAAAGTTTGTTCTACCTTATCTTCTTAAGTACAGACAGTCAACAGAATAATATATCAAGCCCTGATTTGTAGTGTTTTTCTATTTCCTAAATGTGATTGCTTACATTGAAATTTTTACTGTCAGCAGTTGGTCTGAATTAAGTCCAACATGTCCCTGTTTAAGAATGCTCCTACCTTCCTAAACACCTATATTTGGGTGTGTGGGAACTTTGATTCCTCCTTCCTCACCAACAAACAATATTCATTAAAATTGCCAACTCATCAATTTTGCTTTCACAAAACCTCTTGCCTTTGTCACAGAATCACAGAGTTGGGGAAATATCAGAGGCCATAGTTGAACAAGAGAGCTCTTGTACCAGCTGTATGCAACAATTGGATTGACTTATCAAAGCAAGGTTCTGAGAATCACCAGATTGGCCAAAGGGAACTATTTGAGATCAAGTGGAATAGAAAGGAGCAAGTTAGAATATGCAGATGCTAATTCATGGCTCTTTGAAACCCAGCTTCTGGCCATGTCCTGTAACATTGCTCTGAAATTACAGTCAGCCTTCATGGACCTTATGTCTAAAATCCAGAATCTCCCAAACATCCTACAAGATAGGTTTCAAGAGACCTGTTGTGCCATGCAGGAGCTGCATATAGTCTTTTCCCTAAATAATGGGTTTGAAGACCTAGAGAAATACCAATTTAGGGGGCAGCTGGATGGCTCAGTGAATTGAGAGCCAGGCCTAGAGACGGGAGGTCCTAGGTTCTGATACTTCCTAGCTGTGTGACCCCGGATAACTCACTTAACCCCCATTGCCTAGCCCTTACTGCTCTTCTGCCTTGGAGCCAATACACAGTATTGACTCCAAGATGGAAGGTAAGGATTAAAAAAAAAAAGAAATATCAATTTACTGTGAAGCTTAAAAATTCCCAGACCCTACTTCATAAGATTGGAATAAGACCATTCCCCATTTGGGCAGTGAACTCTACTTAGATCAGGAATGTGAGAACTCTACTTCACCTACTTAAGTCTGCCCTAGGGGAAAATAAAGTTGTAAACTCTTTTCTGAACAATGAAAAGTACTTAAACCCATACTTATAATAAGCAAAAAGTTCTTAAGATAAGTACCTATAAAGGTCAAGCAACTTAGGAATTTACAAGGAACAAAGAGCTGAGAAACTTACTCAGAGCTTTCCTGGTGTGAATTACTCAAAAATTTACACCTTCTTAGGTGTGGACTAAGAATGGTCTGTTCTTTGAAAAACGTCTACTGTGATTGGTAGATGGAAGAACTTAGGGGAGGTGACATAGGAGAAAATTCCCTATATAAGGAGATGACAGGCTCTTAAAAAAATGGTCTCTAAGGAGGCTGTTGGGAGAGAGCTCTGGAAACAGGCTCTTGGGACAGTCTCTGGCTGGAACTCCCTCTAAGGAGACTCTGTCTCTCCCGGGTCTCTCTCGGGACAGTCAGCTGGGAAGTCTGAATTGCAGCTGGTGCCTCTCTGATCACTAGAATCCTTGCTTGGACAGATCTTGTGGTGAGTGATTAAGAACTGACTGATCTCTCTCGTAAGACTCAGGTCTAGGCCATGTTGGCTTAAGGCCCTTCATACTTATTCCTTTCTTATTCTCTCTCACTTTCTTTAATTCCTCATTTGTATGAATTAAAATCTCTATAAATCCAGCTGACTTGGGTATATTTGAATAATTGGAAATGTTTCCCTTATATTTGATTTATAAAACAAAACACTGTAGTGAAAACATATTTGCTGCGGTTACAACTTACTCATCCACTCTTATATCTACTACAATTTAAGTCTTCCACTATTTAATCACTACAGTTTATTCCAACCAACTACTTTAATTATTACATTACCCAAAGCCAATTTAAGCTGACCCAAGGCCAGGGAGACGTATAGAATAACTGCTGTTTCTTAGAAAGTAATGTTCCTTTTGATTAGGTTGTAGGACCACATTGCCCTTCTGACTTACCCTTCCTAGAGAAAGATGTGATAATAAATCCTAAGAAAACTCCTGAATTGTGATATGAATCAGACTAACACTTCTAGATTCCAGGCAAACAGTCTTATACTAGTTTTTTGTTAATAAGTATACTCTGTATAATTTTTGGATTGTGAAAATAAAGTTGCACTGAAAATTTTAAAAGAAGACATTGCAAACTGTTGTACAACTTTTGGTAAAGACTTCTAGTAGCAGAAAAGGGATTTTCTAGATCTCTGCCTCAGGATCTTCCCTTCTATTTCTAGACTGTTTGTGACAAAAAAGTTTCTTCTTCCATCAAATCTAAATTTGCTGCTTTTGAATGCCTACCTCATTCTCTTAGTTCTCCCCTCCTGGGTCAAGCAAAATAAATCTAATCTTTATCTCAAATTAAAATACTTGAAGAGAGTTATGTTTATATTGTCTCCAGGATAACATAAATTGGTGGAAATGTCCATTGCTTTCTCATCCTTTCTTCCATCACAATGGAATGCTTAATTTCCTTAGAATTACATGACTCCTTTGGACTGAACCTGGTCCAGACTGAATACCTGGGTACTGAACAAGGAGCTGTCTTGTTTTTCTTTACTTACACAAGCAATATATGTATATGTACAAGTATATATAACACAACATATACATATATGTGTATGTACAAATTCACACATATACAATATATCTATATCCCTATCCCAGATGGACAAAAAACTATAGTATCCCATACTACAAACCTTATGCATCTTATTTCATACCCTGTTGGAATGTAAGCTTTTCAAGGGCTCGGTTTGGCTCTTTTTTTTTCTCTTTCTTTCCAATACAGGTCTTGAAACACATTAGATGTTCTTAATAAATGAGAAGAGAAAGAGTGAGGAAGAGGTAAAGGTAAAAGAAAGAAAAGAGAATAAACATTAATATAGCATCTACTGTGTGCCAGGCGGTGCTAAGCACTATTTGAATGTTATCTCATATATATCAATATCAATATCAATATCAATATTAATATATATATATATATATATATATATATATATATGAGATCATATATATCTACCACCTGGGAGGTAGGTGCTGTTATTTTATAATTGAGAAAAAATTGAGGCAAACAGAGGTTGAGACTTACCCAGGGTCACAGCTTACAAATGTATGAGATTGGATTTAAAATTTAGATCTTCCTGACTCCAGTTGCAACTCTCTATCCACTTCACCCCATAGCTGCCTCAGTACATGTTGATCAAGTTTGTGAAATTGTGAGGTAAATTTTTTTCACACACAAACCTCCTATATAATCCTTGATCAGTTTTTCTTCTCAAGCCTGTCTTTGGCAAGTTCATATAGTCAGGTTTAATTCCTATAAAGGGTTTTATTTCTTTACCTAATAACTGACATCGTAGTAAGTCAATAGTAACCCAAACTGCACACAGTACCTTGAGACAACCCCTTCCAGATGAATTTGGAAACACCATTTCTAGATGCCTTCACTCCTACTCAAGAGCACTAGAGAAGGATCCAGGAGATCTGAGATCTAGTTCTGACTTAAGCACAAATTCTGTGTGTGTTCAAAGTCAAGTTGCTTCACCTCTTCAAGGCTCAGTTTCATCTAGAAAGAGAACACATTCTAGGATTCCCTTTGAAAGAGCTATCTCTAAGCCAATAGAGCTACTAAAAGTTTTATTTCTTTAAGATATGAATAAAAGGCAACAAGCTATCTCCTACCTAATTACCTTGAGATATAAAAAAAGAATTATTTTTCTTTGTATTAAATATACCTAGATCATGCCTTGTCTTAAATCAATCCAAATATACCATTCTCTGTTGATGAACTAAGTGGTTAGTCTACATGGCAGCTCTCTGTCACATTTCTGAGTGTCTTTTAATTACATGATGTACAGGAGCCTCTGGGAGAATACTTTTACCCATAGTTCTGATTTTACTTCCAAGCTGGCTTTAGGCATAGGCAGAGTAGATGTTATCTATATGATGTGACTTGAAAGACACAAATAAAAAATCCTTTACCAAGTCAAAAAATAATCGCTACATACCCTCTACTGGGCATGTGAGTAGCCTGAAATTGCTACCTTGTTTTCTCCTTTGAGGGCCAATGTTAAAATGTCAGTGCTAACTGAAAATGATGTTTGACTTATAGATGACATTTAATAAATGTCTTGAATTAATTCTGACAGCAATTTAACAAACATTTATTAAATATGTCTGTATGCAGAGGGCTATGAATTTGCAGAAAATATATCTTATTTTCATTTTTAAATTGGTTGCAAAGGGTGGAGTCAAGATGGTGGCCTAGAAGCAGCAGAATACCCTTACTTACCAATCACAAACGGAATGCTCCTAGGGGACTGAAAATCAAACCTAACAACAAGACAGAGCCAAGGAACCCTCTTGCTGGACTCAATCCAAAGGGTATGTCCCCCAAAAGCTGGAATCTGAGAATACTCAGGTTTAAGGGAAAGGCAGAAGGAAGGTCCCAGGAACCCTCTCTCCCCTCAGAGCGCTAAGCCTCCAGTGGCAGTGGGAACTTCTGCTGCTGTGCAGGGAAAGATGCTGGTCTGGAGGGTGTACCTTGCAGACAGGACTGAGCCAGACTCATAGCGTTGAAACAGGCAGCAGGGAAGGAGCTGGAGAGGAAGCTGTAATATTTATTGGGAAAGGATGGAAGGGGATGAGGAAAAATGGGGGATAATGTGAGGTTTGTATGGGGTATGGAGGAGTTGAAGGAAGAGAGGGCATATTGCTTGGTGAGGCAAAGGAAAGAGATGCCCACTGCTGAGAGGAAGTAGTAGGGGTCCGATAAGGACTGTTTGTCCTGGAATGACTGAACTGAAGTTCAGCTCCCTCTATGACCAGAAAAGATAGTCCACTTATCTGACTGCGAATTCAAATAATATAAAGTTTAATAACCAGTTGAGATTGGAGTTTTTTCCTTAGCTTCAGAGTTGAGGCCAGGCCCCAGAGGCTGGCAGAGGGTTTCTCCCACTCCCGTCTACTCTATATCAGTCCTGCTTAGTCTAATTCAGAATCTTAGCAGTAGACAGAAAGCAAACCAGAACATTTCTGACCTTCAGAAGTGATTGGGCCTAAATCTTCAGGATGAACCAAGAAGAGGCACACCACTTCAGACTGGGCTGAACCAGCTCCTCTCTCCTCCAACCCCAGGAAGGAAGACCAAACCAGCAAGAAGGAAGTGCTAGTCACAAGACCCAACTGCCACTCTCAGTTGCCCCTTCCCCCACCAACTGTTAGTCTAGTTTCCTTTCCACAGAGCACAGAGCTTGCAGCCTGGACAGAATGGTGGAGACCCTCCATATGGCTCCAGCCTTCCAGGAGGTTTTGGCCTCAGAGCACATCCAGCCCAACCCAACTAAACTTAATCCCATCAAAAGTATTCAGAGCTCAGGGAATCCCAAACTCCAACATCCCTCCCTCACTGGCTGCTGGACTTTAATCCAATCAAGAGCCTCCAGAGGACAAGGAAGCCAACACTCCTCCCGCAGAGATTGAACCAAGAGATCTGACAAAGCTCCAAGAGGGGAGACTCACAGAAAGCTCCAAAAGCAAAAAATGAGAGGAGCAAGAACACAGAAAAATATGGGGAGCAAAGAAGGGGTAAATATGAGCAAACAAAAGAAAAAGAAGAAAGACATTACAAAAGGCAGCTTCTGTACAGGCAACAAACCAAGAACAAAAGTAACAGAGGAGGCAAGCAATAAATCAGAAATCCCAGCAAATTGGATACAGGCTTTGGAAGAACTCAAAATGCAATTCAAAACATAATTAGGAGAGGCTGAAGACAATTGGGAAAAGAACTTAAAAACTAAGATAAGTCATCTGGAAACCAAAAATAGTGTCTTGAAAGCCAAAATCAACCAGCTTGAAAATGAGGCAAAGGACATGAAAGATGAGGCAAAGAAGATGAAAGATGACCTCCAAAGAAAATCAGACCAGAAAGAGATTGATGACCAAGAATCCAGGGATGAAATCCAGTCTTTAAGAACCAGAATACGTGGGAGGACCAGGAGAGAAGCCTGGCTCTGAAGGAGGAGAATTCTCTGGAAACATTTCTTGAAAGAAGGCTCTCTTGAAGGTGGAGCCTGAGGTTGGCATGAGAAGCCTTACCTAGAGAGATCTTGGAGTGTGATAGGACTTCCGGTTAAGATGGCGGCTTAGAGAAAGCTAAAGCTCAGATCTCCTGAAAACCCTTCCCGACCAATCTCAAACGATAAGCTCCTAAGGCGCCGAAATTCAAAACGATCAACAGCACAGACCCTGGGAACCTTCCTCCTGGACCTGGACCCGGATCAAAAGGTACGGCTCCCCTTAAAAGCCAGAACCCGAGATCCCTCGGACCTCAGGGGTAGGAGCGCAGAGTCCAAGGCTCCCGGAAGCCGCAGCCCGGCCGGGCTCAGAGAGCAGAACCCTCAGGGCCTTCTACAGTCCCGGTGAAAGTTACTGCCTGGGGCTTCCACTGCAGAGAGCTGGTCGAAACAACAGCAACCCTCAGGGCGGGCAAGACAGCCTCACGGGCTGGATCCTGCTATCCAAGTCTCAGTGAAAGTCCTTGCCCTAGAGCTTGGGTTAGCTGCAGCCCATCCCCCCGCAGGCTGACGAAACAGCCTCACGGCCAGCGATTCTGAAGGCAACTTCCGGAAAGCGAGCCAGGGGGAGAGTGTGGCCTCGTGGTCCGACCCTTCCATTCCAGTTCCAGTGAGGCATATTCAGTTTAACCCAGGGAAAGCTCATAGAACCATCTGCCCAGGACTAAAGCCTCGGATCACCAGAGATAAGAAAAGCTAATCCTCCACATTCAGAGATGGCAGCAAACTCCACAGAAGCACAGAAGCCCCAAAATACCAAGAAAAATAAGAAGAAAGGGGCGACTTTGGACACATTCTATGGAGCCAAAATACAAAATACAGAGCAGACAGAAGATAATATAAAAGAAAATGCTCCAAAACCTTCCAAAGGAAATGGAAACTCTCCACAAACCTATGAAGAATTTGAATCAGAAATGACCAAAAAGATGGAAGCCTTCTGGGAGGAAAAGTTGGAAATAATGCAAAAGAAATTCACGCATCTACAAAACCAGTTTGACCAAACTGTAAAAGAAAACCAGGCTTTAAAGGCCAGAATCAGGCAGCTGGAAGACAACGATCGTGTAAAAGAGCAAGAATCAATAAAGCAAAGCCAAAATACCAAGAAATTAGAAGAGAACATAAAATATCTCACCGACAAGGTGATAGATCTGGAAAATAGGGGGAGAAGGGATAATTTAAGAATAATTGGACTCCCAGAAAAGCCAGAAATAAACACCAAACTGGACATGGTGATACAAGATATAATCAAAGAAAATTGCCCAGAGATTCTAGAACAAGGGGGCAATACAGCCACTGACAGAGCTCACAGAACACCTTCTACACTAAACCCCCAAAAGACAACTCCCAGGAATGTAATTGCCAAATTCCAAAGCTATCAAACAAAAGAAAAAATCCTACAGGAAGCCAGAAAAAGACAATTTAGATATAAAGGAATGCCAATCAGGGTCACCCAAGACCTTGCAAGTTCTACTCTGAATGAACGTAAGGCATGGAACATGATCTTCAGAAAGGCAAGAGAGCTGGGTCTCCAACCAAGAATCAGCTACCCAGCAAAACTGACTATATACTTCCAAGGGAAAGTATGGGCATTCAACAAAATAGAAGACTTCCAACTTTTTGCAAAGAAAAGACCAGAGCTCTGTGGAAAGTTTGATACCAAAAATCAAAGAGCAAGGAATACCTGAAAAGGTAAATATTAAGGAAAGGGGAAAATGTTATCTTCTTCTTTTACTCAAACTCTCTTCTATAAGGACTACATTTATATCAACCTATGTATACTAACATGTGGGGAAAATGTAATGTATAAATAGGGGGTAAAGAAAGACCAAATAGAATAATCATTCTCACACAAAGATTCACATGGGAAGGGGAGGGGAAGAAAACTCCTATAAGAAGGAGAGGAAGAGGGGGGGGGTTACTTAAACCTCAATCTCAGGGAAATCAGCTCTGAGAGGGAAAAACATCCAGATCCATTGGGATCTTGAATTCTATCTTACCCAACAAGGGTAAGGAGAAGGGAAAACCAAGGGGGGGAGGGGGAGAGGGAGAACAAAAAGGGAGGGAAAGAGAGGGGGGAGGGGGAGGGAACAAAAAAGGAGGGACTAAAAAGGGAAACATCAAGGGAGGGGACAAGGGGCACTGATTCAAAGTAAATCACGGGACTAAAAGGTAGAGCCGAAGAAGAAAAGGTTAGAATTAGGGAAGGCAATCAAAATGCCAGGGAGTCCACAAATGACAATCATAACTTTGAACGTGAATGGGATGAACTCACCCATAAAACGTAGACGAATAGCAGAATGGATTAGAATCCAAAACCCTACCATATGTTGTCTTCAAGAAACACACATGAGGCGGGTTGACACCCACAAGGTCAGAATTAAAGGATGGAGTAAGACCTTCTGGGCCTCAACTGATAGAAAGAAGGCAGGAGTGGTAATCATGATATCTGATAAAGCCAATGCAAAAATAGACCTGATCAAAAGGGATAGGGAAGGTAATTATATTTTGTTAAAAGGGACTCTAGACAACGAGGAAATATCATTAATCAACATGTATGCACCAAATAATATAGCACCCAAATTTCTAATGGAGAAACTAGGCGAATTGAAGGAAGAAATAGACAATAAAACCATACTAGTGGGAGACTTAAACCAACCATTATCAAATTTAGATAAATCAAATCAAAAAATAAATAAGAAAGAGGTAAAAGAAGTGAATGAAATCTTAGAAAAATTAGAATTAATAGACATATGGAGAAAAATAAATAGGGATAAAAAGGAATACACCTTCTTCTCAGCACCACATGGCACATTCACAAAAATTGACCATACATTAGGTCACAGAAACATAGCACACAAATGCAGAAAAGCAGAAATAATGAATGCAGCCTTCTCAGATCACAAGGCAATAAAAATAATGATTAGTAATGGTACATGGAAAACCAAATCTAAAACCAATTGGAAATTAAACAATATGATACTCCAAAACCGTTTAGTTAAAGAAGAAATCATAGAAACAATTAATAATTTCATCAAGGAAAATGACAATGGCGAAACATCCTTTCAAACCTTTTGGGATGCAGCCAAAGCGGTAATCAGAGGTAAATTCATATCCCTGAATGCTTATATTAACAAACAAGGGAGAGCAGAGATCAATCAATTGGAAATGCAAATGAAAAAACTGGAAAGCGATCAAATTAAAAACCCCCAGCAGAAAACCAAATTAGAAATCCTAAAAATTAAGGGAGAAATTAATAAAATCGAAAGTGATAGAACTATTGATTTAATAAATGAGACAAGAAGCTGGTACTTTGAAAAAACAAACAAAATAGACAAGGTACTGGTCAATCTAGTTAAAAAAAGGAAGGAAGAAAAGCAAATTCACAGCATTAAAGATGTAAAGGGGGACAGCACCTCCAATGAGGAGGAAATTAAGGCAATCATTAGAAATTACTTTGCCCAATTATATGGCAATAAATACACCAATTTAGGAGAAATGGATGAATATATACAAAAATACAAACTGCCTAGACTAACAGAAGAGGAAATAGAATTCCTAAATAATCCCATATCAGAAATTGAAATCCAACAAGCCATCAAAGAACTTCCTAAGAAAAAGTCCCCAGGGCCTGATGGATTCACCTGTGAATTCTATCAAACATTCAGAGAACAGTTAATCCCAATACTATACAAACTATTTGACATAATAAGCAAAGAGGGAGTTCTACCAAACTCCTTTTACGACACAAATATGGTACTGATTCCAAAACCAGGCAGGTCAAAAACAGAGAAAGAAAACTATAGGCCAATCTCCCTAATGAATATAGATGCAAAAATCTTAAATAGGATACTAGCAAAAAGACTCCAGCAAGTGATCAGAAGGATCATTCACCATGATCAAGTAGGATTCATACCAGGGATGCAGGGCTGGTTCAACATTAGGAAAACCATCCACATAATTGACCACATCAACAAGCAAACTAGCAAGAATCACATGATTATTTCAATAGATGCAGAAAAAGCCTTTGATAAAATACAACACCCATTCCTATTAAAAACACTAGAAAGCATAGGAATAGAAGGATCATTCCTAAAAATAATAAACAGTATATATCTAAAACCAACAGCTAATATCATCTGCAATGGGGATAAACTAGATGCATTCCCAATAAGATCAGGAGTGAAACAAGGATGCCCATTATCACCTCTACTATTTGACATTGTACTAGAAACACTAGCAGTAGCAATTAGAGAAGATAAAGGAATTGAAGGCATCAAAATAGGCAAGGAGGAGACCAAGTTATCACTCTTTGCGGATGACATGATGGTCTACTTAAAGAATCCTAGAGATTCAACCAAAAAGCTAATTGAAATAATCAACAACTTTAGCAAAGTTGCAGGATACAAAATAAACCCACATAAATCATCAGCTTTTCTATATATCTCCAACACAGCTCAGCAGCAAGAACTAGAAAGAGAAATCCCATTCAAAATCATCTTAGACAAAATAAAATACCTAGGAATCTACCTCCCAAGACAAACACAGGAACTATATGAACACAACTACAAAACACTCGCCACACAACTAAAACTAGACTTGAACAAATGGAAAAACATTAACTGCTCATGGATAGGACGAGCCAATATAATAAAAATGACCATCCTACCCAAACTTATTTATCTATTTAGTGCCATACCCATTGAACTACCAAAATACTTCTTCACTGATTTAGAAAAAACCATAACAAAGTTCATTTGGAAGAACAAAAGATCAAGGATATCCAGGGAAATAATGAAAAAAAAACACATATGATGGGGGCCTTGCAGTCCCTGACCTAAAACTATATTACAAAGCAGCAGTCATTAAAACAATTTGGTACTGGCTAAGAAACAGAAAGGAAGATCAGTGGAATAGACTGGGGGAAAGCGACCTCAGCAAGACAGTATACGATAAACCCAAAGATCCCAGCTTTTGGGACAAAAATCCACTATTCGATAAAAACTGCTGGGAAAATTGGAAGACAGTGTGGGAGAGACTAGGAATAGATCAACACCTCACACCCTACACCAAGATAAATTCAAAATGGGTGAGTGACTTAAACATAAAGAAGGAAACCATAAGTAAATTGGGTAAACACAGAATAGTATACATGTCAGACCTTTGGGAGGGGAAAGGCTTTAAAACCAAGCAAGATATAGAAAGAATCACAAAATGTAAAATAAATAATTTTGACTACATCAAACTAAAAAGCTTTTGTACAAACAAAACCAATATAACTAAAATCAGAAGGGAAACAACAAATTGGGAAAAAATCTTCATAGAAACCTCTGACAAAGGTTTAATTACTCATATTTATAAAGAGCTAAATCAATTGTACAAAAAATCAAGCCATTCTCCAATTGATAAATGGGCAAGGGAAATGGATAGGCAGTTCTCAGATAAAGAAATCAAAACTATTAACAAGCACATGAAGAAGTGTTCTACATCTCTTATAATCAGAGAGATGCAAATCAAAACAACTCTGAGGTATCACCTCACACCTAGCAGATTGGCTAACATAACAGCAAAGGAAAGTAATGAATGCTGGAGGGGATGTGGCAAAATAGGGACATTAATTCATTGCTGGTTGAGCTGTGAACTGATCCAACCATTCTGGAGGGCAATTTGGAACTATGCCCAAAGGGTGCTAAAAGAATATCTACCCTTTGACCCAGCCATAGCACTGCTGGGTCTGTACCCCAAAGAGATAATGGACACAAAGACTTGTACAAAAATATTCATAGCTGCGCTCTTTGTGGTGGCCCAAAACTGGAAAATGAGGGGATGCCCATCAATTGGGGAAGGGCTGAACAAACTGTGGTATATGTTGGTGATGGAGTACTATTGTGCTAAAAGGAATAATAAAGTGGAGAAGTTCCATGGAGACTGGAACAACCTCCAGGAAGTGATGCAGAGCGAGAGGAGCAGAACCAGGAGAACATTGTACACAGAGACAAACACACTGTGGTATCATCGAACGTAATGGACTTCTCCATTGGTGGTGGTGTAATGTCCCTGAACAACTTGCAGGGACCCAGGAGAAAAAAACACCATTCATAAGCAAAGGATAAACTATGGGAGTGGAAACACCGAGAAAAAGCAACTGCCTGAATACAGAGGTTGAGGGGACATGACAGAGGATAGACTCTAAATGAACACTCTAATGCAAATACTATCAACAAAGCAATGGGTTCAAATCAAGAAAACATCTAATGCCCAGTGGACTTACGCATCGGCTATGGGGGGTGGGGGGGAGGAAAAGAAAATGATCTATGTCTTTAACGAATAATGCTTGGAAATGATCAAATAAAATATATTAAAAAAAAAAAAAGAACCAGAATACAACTAGAATCAAGTGACCTCACAAGGCAGCAGGAGACTATAAAACAAAACCAAACGAATGAAAAAATTGAGGAAAATATGAGATATCTCATTCAAAAAACAGAGGATTTAGAAAATCAGTTGAGGAGAGACAATCTAAGAATCATTGGTCCACCAGAAGACCATAACAAAAGAAAAAGCCTGGACATAATACTATATGAAATTATTCAAGAAAACTGCCCTAATATTCTAGAACAAGAGGGAAAAGTGGAGATTGAAAGAATTCACAGATCATCTCCTGTACTTAATCCCCAACTGACAACACCCAAATGTTATAGCCAAGAACTATCAGACCAAAGAAAAGATATTACAAGCTGCCAAGAAGAAGTCATTCAGATACCATGGAACCACAGTGAGGATAACACAGGATCTGGTTGCATCTACACTGAAGGAGCAAAAGGCATGGAACATGATATTCTGGAAAGCAAGGGAACTAGGTCTACAACCAAGAATCAACTACCCAGCAAAACTGACTATATTCTTACAGGAGAAAGTATGGTCATTCAACAAAATAGAAGAATTCCAAGAATTTGTAAAGAAAAGACCAGACCTGAACAGAAAATTTGATGCCCAAACACAGAACTCAAGAGAATCATCAAAGTTAGAAGGGAAGCAACAAATTGGGAAACAATCTACATTACAAAAATCTCTGACAAAGGTCTAATTACTCAAATTTATAAAGAGCTAAAGAGTATAAATTGTACAAAAAAATCAAGCCATTCTCCAATTGATAAATGAGCAAGGGACATGAATAGGCAATTTTCAGTTAATGAAATCAAAACTATTAAATAGCACATGAAAAAGTGTTCTAAATCTCTTATAATCAGAGAGATGCAAATCAAAACAACTCTGAGGTATCACCTCATACCAAGCAGATTGGCTAACATGACAGCAAATGAAAATAATGAATGCTGGAGGGTATGTGGTAAAATTGGGACATTAATGCATTGCTGGTAGAGTTGTGAATTGATCCAACCATTCTGGAGGGCAATTTGGAACTATGCCCAAAGGGCAATAAAAGACTGTCTGCCCTTTGATCCAGCCATAGCACTGATGGTTTTGTACCCCAAAGAGAAAATAAGGAAAAGGACATGTACAAAAATATTCATAGCTGAGCTCTTTGTAGTGGCAAAAAAAAAATGGAAAATGAGGGGCATGCCCTTCAATTGGGGAATGGCTGAACAAATTGTTGTATCTGTTGGTGATGGAATACTATTGAGCTCAAAGGAATAATAAAGTGGAGGAATTCCATGGGAACTGGAACAACCTTCAGGAATTGATGCAGAGTGAGAGGAACAGAACCAGGAAAATATATACAGAGACTGATGCACTGAGGTACAATCGAATATAATGGACTTCTCCATTAGTGGCAATGCAGTGACCCTGAACAACTAGGTGGAATCTATGAGAAAAAACACTATTTGAATTTTTATTTGAATTTCCTCTGTATCCTGGGATTTTCCTCTGTAAAAATTTATCAGGGTCAGTCCCTTCTTTTTTTTCTTGCTGGAAGGAGTTGTTCCTCCGCACTATTTGCCTTCACTGTGGAGGTTTTTCCTCCCCTTTTTAGTCAGAAATCTGAGTGATATGGGCAGGTTCCCTGTGTATGGAGTTAAGGAGCAAGGATTTTGCCTGAGGCAAGCTCGTGAATCTCTGCAGCTTCTGCTATTCACTGCCCTTCTCTGTGCTATCTTCCCACAAGTGCCCACAATCTGCGCTCTTCAGTCTGCTGTGGTTTCAGATATAGCTACTCTCAGGGGTAGGTCTTTGGTGGTGTTAGTCAGCTGTCAAGGACCTAGATGTGCCCCTCACTCACTCTAGAAGTTCCCCTTGCTCACTCACTGATTCTGGCTCTGACTCTGGCTCTGTTGGTGGGGTGGGGGAGGGTATATCAGCTTGCGTTTTGATGGGAGCTTTTTCACCCCCTTATAGTGTGACAATGCCCAAATGCTATGTACCTAAATGTTGAACCCTACTGCAGAGTCCCTTTGTTCAAATTAATTTTTTTTTGGTCTTTTAAGGTAGTCTATATCGGTAGGTGCTTAGGAGAGGAAGTTTCTTGCCTCTAGACTGCTGCCATTTTTACCCCGAAATATGCAACTTCTTATTTTTATAAATTCAGCCACAGAGAAAAAATTTTTAAATGATTCTATGTGTATTAATGTCAATTGAGATATAAAACAGGAATCTGCATGATTACCAAAGAGTTTGCCATTGAAATGGATGATATGCAGAAGAGAAGCAAATTGTCTTATGACAATCCTCTAGCAGAAGGAAGTCCCTCCCGGGAAGACATGGATTCCCCTTTTTGTCAATTCGTGCTTTTTAGTACTCGGCTCACAGAGCTGAGGCACCCACTATAGATGAGACTGTAAAAGCGAAAACCACTGTCAAAGGTCCAATTTATGTCTAAGGAAGGGCCTGTCAGGGCCATCCAGTGATGTTGAGGAAAACAAATCCCTTAATAAGAGTTTGAATACCAGGAATAATTTATCATAACTACCGGGGCCAGTTGAAAACCCAATTTTTATTGATAAATAATATGGAGGAATGGGTAAATGGAGGAAGAAATAAAAGGAGAAGGGGACCTGACACACACATAAGATATCAGCACAGAATAAATCTCACTAGGGCCAGTGATGCATTGGGGACCAAAAGGACATGAATCCATATGGGTGGGAAGGCTTGATCCTACAAAAGCAGCATATGCCTCAGTAGGGGAAATGTGCTCCTGAGGAGGCAAGATATATTCCCAAAGAGGGAAGATGTTCATCAAAGTACCTTCAAAAAGTGAAAAAATTAAACCTGTATCTTGGTGGCCATTTAGAGTTCTTGTCAAAATTCAGGACACATTGGGGAGTCTTTTGAGGTATACAGGGAAGACAAACTGGTGGTTGGCAAAACTTTTGGACAAGCAGCTATCCTAATCTTAAAACTATCACTGTCAATATTTTTCCATGGCCTAATCTTGTGGTTATGGTTTCCATGCAGAGATTCTATGAGCTGCATTCTACCTTAAGTGGAAACTGTCTTGGTGGTTTCAAGACCACAACAATGGTAAGATCCTCCAGATGATCTTGTTTGTAGATGAATTTGTTCCAATTGCATCAAGTCCCAGAACAATCTATTTAGAAAAATAGGGAAAAAACCCTCTAGATGAAAAATATTGTTTCTTTTCTATCTACATTAGAATGCAAGTTCCTTGAGGGCAGGAATATTTTTACTTTCACCTTTGAATCACCCAACACCAAGTCTGGTGCTTAGAATATTATAAAAGTTTAATATATGCTTACTGATTAATTGATTGATTAAATATAGCATTCAGATGGAAGATATAGTCATTGAGTAAAGAAATCAGCATATAACTGGAACAAGCATTTTACTGAATATGGCCCAAAACTGAATAGGAAGAAAGTGACCTGGATAGAATTTGGGGGATTTTATAATGCTTTTAGTGATTCCAAGTTAATCCCCAGTGGAAAAAAAAAACAACAACTTGTTAACATATACCCTCCCAAAACACTTCATGCAGTGCCTGACACATAGTAGACACCTAATAAATACTTATTTCCTTCCTTCTCTCCCTCTTTCCCTCCCCTCCCTCTAAACTCCTTCCTTCCTTCCTTCCTTCCTTCCTTCCTTCCTTCCTTCCTTCCTTCCTTCCTTCCTTCCTTCCTTCCTTCCTTTCCCATGATCCTCCCCTTACTGCCATGGTCCACCACTGGGGCTCAACATATTGGTGCTGGATTTACTTGTACACACCTGGTTGATTTACCATGGAGGTGTCAAACTTTTCTTTTTTTTTACTCCATTTCCCCCTATGATCTAGGAACCAGATGAAAATCTAATTGGGAAATATTTAAGAAATAAATTAAAATATACTATAACATAAATAATGTTAATTGTTACTTTCTAAGTCAATATGAAGTCGAAGGGAACTCTTTCTATTTGAGTTTGAGACCACTGGCTTGGCACATTGTAGCTCAAAATACCTGAATTCAAACTATCCATCCACCTCAGTCTTTCTAGTAGCATGGAATATAGGAGTAGGCTGCCATATCTGGTTTTGGCCTTATCTTTCCACTGGTCTTTCATCAAAGAATCACCTTCATATTTGGTGCTTTTTACCTTTCTTTTAGTATTAGCGATATATATATATATATAAATATATATGCATATATATATATATATATATATATATATAGGCACTTCTTAACTTACATACACAATTTCTTTATTTGAATACATTAAACAACAAGTGGTTGGACCCAAGTAACCACACCAATTCAATTTAGCAAATCTTTTTAGGAATTTATTATGTAGAAGGCACTGAAGGAGAAGATCCCTGCTATCAAGGAACTTACAGCCTATTAGTTGACATGACAAGGACATGAATAACTCAGAGATACAAATACTTAAATCAAGTTATCTCATCAATGTGGGCATTTTCTTTAATGATATTAATCTTAACTCATCCATGTTTCCTGACCTGTGTGCTTCTTGTCCACTTCCTCTCATACATTCATCACTTGACATCCATCCAACATCTGGCAATCTTCCTAGATTACTTTTGAAATTAGAAGGATTATCATTAGAACACATAGATTAACCATATTTCCATTTAAGGAGGATTTGTCAGCCAGCCAAGTGCCTTTCCTCTCCAAGCTACAATCTGGGATCTGTACTTTTTCTACCACTAGGAGGTCTCAGGCCAATTACGTTTTATTTGTCTCTAACCTGCCCTCAAGACTTTCTTTATAATGCCCCTTGGCTGACATTCTTCCTCTTCAGATTTTTTAATGTATGGTCTTCTCCCTTAAAACATAAGTTCCTTGAGGGAAGGGACTCTTTTTCTATCTACTTGTATTTATGTTGATTGCTAGGTGGCATAGTGAACAAAGAATTAGGTATAGTCAGGAAGATCTGATTTCAAATCTAACTTCAGACACTTACTAGCTGTATGACTCTAAGCAAGTCACCTTCGGTTTCCTCATATATAAAATAGGAACAATAATAGCACTTACCTTCAGGGTTGTTGTGAGGATCAAATGACATAATAAGAGTAACCTTGAACTAAATAAATTGTAGCCTTTATAATTATGTTTTCTTTAAACCTTTACCCTCTCTCTTAGAATTGATACTAAATATAGGTTCTAAGACAAAAGTGCAGAAAGGGCTAAGCAACTGGAATTAACTGACTTGCCCATGATCTCACAGCTAGAAAGTACCTGAAGTCAGATTTGAAATCCAGGTCTTTCTGACTCCAGGTCTGACTCTGTCCCTTGAGCCACCTAGCTGCCCCTTAGCCATTATTACCATTATTTCCTAAAACTGGCAGATACTAAGCACTGAGTGAATTCTAGTAGACCGAAGAACTGCCAAATATCTCTAGTATTCACCAAGTAAATAGCCCATCTTCTTCCCCAAACATTACTTTCATGACATTTTTTCCCCAAGTTCTCATTTGTAATTCCTTGTTTATAATGTGCTCTCACACACCTACTGTGGGTCTCTTCCTTGTCCTCTGGGCAGTAGTCATTTTCAAGGCATTCGATACGAATAATTATAAAATAGAGCACAACATGATAAGTGAATTGGAGAGATGTAAACAAAATGCTATGAGAAATCCAAGGAAAGATCTCTCTTCAATGGCTATTAAATATACAAAATGTCTTGCACAAATTCTAAGGCAGCGTTGGGAATCAGGCTGATGTCTGCACTGGTATTTGTAATGCCAGCTTTGAGTTCATGGCATCAGCTTTGATATGATGCAGTCAGTCTCCGCCTCTGTTTGGCTCTGCAGCATTCCACTGGCCCTGGCATGGTGCTGATGCTGTGACTACAGTGACTCACCCCACATCCTCTATTATTAATGAATAGTGACCGCAAGCTGGATGTGCCTTTTCTCTTCTGTTGGGAAAGGCTACCTGGAATGAATTACTAATGTTCTGCTGACATAATGACCCAGTCTCCCAGAGAGGTGGGAGAAAAGTCTGTGGCAATAAGAGAGGGAGGGTAGGACTAGGAAGAAACCTGAGAACAGTGGTTAAAATACTAATAAACCTATAGAAGTTTTCTGTCTTCTATTCCTCTTACCCTATGACAATGTATGACATGGTTTGGAAATAGTGTTTTTTTAATTAATGGTTATTTAAATAATGTGGGCTGATCAATTGATAAAATTTGATCAGGAGTTTGAGACAGCTATGTCTTGTGAAAACGTTATTAAAGCAAATGAATGCCCTAGAAATAGGGAGAAGAGGCAAAGATCCTGGTATCCTGCTATAGGTGAGCAGAGGAATGAGAGCACACCTTTTTCTTTAAGAAAACTTTGTTGTGGTTTGTGAAATAAGGGATTCATAAGAAATCAATTGATGTTCAGGATATAAAGTTTTTAGTCATGGTGAACAGGAAAATTCAATACTTAAAGTAGTAGATGCCCTTCAGTCCAACCCAAACCTAAATCATTCTCTAAAGTCTTGGTCCATATGGATCAATAAGAACTTATTGAATGTCATTAAATAAATAGTTCCAAGAAAGAAAATATGATGAAGGAAAATCAGCACAGGACTTTGGCTATCATCACAAGGGATCTTGATAATGGAAACAATCATTAAGGAGACAGTCGAGATGAAACAAACCAAACTCACTGAGTGAACATTCAGAGTGATGAAGATAGGATGTCTAATAACAATTAATTGACAAAGCTCCAAAAAATGTTGATAGAAGAGAGCTATGGTTGGAAGGAGGAGGTAAGATGCTGATTGGAAAAGGCATGTAATATTTTCCAAGGGATGAGATGCCCCTCCAGTTTCCTGAATTTTGAATGTGTTTTTGTCTACTCTCCAAACCCCACTTCATGTTATAACTTACATGTTATTTCATTCTTCTATTTCTTCACTTTTTATTCTTGGCCCTACTTGCTCAATTTTCCAAATGCTTATGTGAAAAACAGATAGGGAGTGATCCTCTCTATACCATCTTCAAGCTCTTGGGGCAGGAAGTGAGTGACTATGGAAATCTAACCAGTAGAAAAAGAAACATTTCAAAATTATAATACATTAATTTGTTTTGCTGTTTTAATATCAGAGAGAACAAGAGAAATTATGTTTCATATGTACTGAGTAAAGATGTTTTTCCCCCATTGACCTTTGCTTGAGTGACACAAAATGCTGTTAATATATGCTAACTTCCAGCAGACTCAACTTTAACAAGGAAGCATGTCTCCATTTATTCTTGATGCAGTTGTCTGTCAGATAATTTATCAGTCTTGGGAGCTTTTGCTCTTTGAAACTAAAATTTGTTGCAAGGTTTTGGAACTTGCATGCACTTCCATTCTTTGTGTAGTGATCTTGCTTCTAGGTGATTCTTCATCTTCCAATTTGTCAGCAAATGTTTGCTTAGTACCATCCATAGCTACAAACAAAATGCCCCAACTGTCTTCTTTTGGTACACCTGAATGCATTTGCTCAAATGGAGCTGGATAAGGAGCTAGAAGCTTTGAAGAGGGAATATAATATTTATAGTAATTCTATTTTTATTAAAAATGTACAAAAATATTTATAGCTTTGGCCTTTGTGGTGGCAAAAAAAATGAGAAAATAAGGCGGTGTAACTCTATTGGGGAATTACTGGACCAATTGTCATATATGATGGTGATAGAATACTATTTTGCTATAAGGAATGATGAACAGGATGATTTTAGAAAGAGCTGGAAAGACCTCCATGAACTGATGCAGAGTGAAATGAGCAGGACCAGGAAAATATTGTATATAGTAACTAAGACATTATGATCAAATGTAATAGACTGCTACTAATAGCAATGCAATGATTCAGGACAATTCCAAGGGACCCATGATAAAGAATGCTATCTACATAGAGAGAAAAGATTTGAGGGAGTAGAAACACAAAAGAAAAACATGGAATTTATCACTTGTTTATATGGGTATGTAATTTGGGGGTTTGGGTTTTAAAAGATTATTACAAAAATGAATAATATGCAAGTAGGAAATGAATGATAATACATGTACAGCACAGTGGAATTATTTGTCATTTCTGAAAGGAGTGAGGGAAGAGGGGAGGGAAAGAACACAAATCATGTAACCATGGAAAAATACTTAAAATAAAAAACAAACAAACGATATTTTTATATTTTAAACTTCTATAAGGACATCATGTCTCTGGTTTGTTCAACAATGTTTTTCTTCCATTTATATATCATATATAATCAATCCTAGAAACTGGGCAAACGTCCAGCTTACCTTCTTTGGATACAATTCATTTATGATCTTGACATTCTTAATCACAGCATATACAAAATAGAGCTCACTATCTTCCTCATGAAAACTACCTCTCCTCCAAACATCCCTATTTTTGTTGAGGATGTCACCATTCTTCTAAATTTGAAATCACAGAATCATCTTCAACTCTTCCTTCTCTTTTAGCTCCCAAGTTGCCAGAAGAAAATTGTGTTGTGGTTCCTATTTATAAGAAACCAATTGATGTTCAGTTTGTGAGATTTCTAGTTATATTGTATAGGAATATTCATCACTTTAAGCAGTAGAGGCTCTTCAGTGCCACTGAAGTCTAACCTGTTTTCTGAAGCCTCTGTCCATTTGGATCAAAAAGGAAGTAACAGAGTTCAGAACTTGGAGAAAAGGGATAATAGAAGCTCTTGGAATCAAACAGGCTCCTTCAGTAACCTCTATGCAGGTTGCTGAGGGTAAGGCTAAATAAAAACCCTTTGAGTTGCCTGAAGTATTCCATGCATTTAATACCAAATAATAGGTTCCCAGGGGGATGAAAAATATTTCTTATCTAGTTAAGAAGATGAAAGAAGCTGCAATACTTTACTGTATCAGATCCCCTTACTATAATTCCATGTTGGCCACGAGGAAAGCCAATGGAATCTGGCATCTTAAAGTGGACAACAGGGAACAGGATTATGCCCATCACCATAGCTGTTTCTGACCTTTTCAGTATCAGAAACCACATAGACAAGTTTCAAGTAAGTTCTTTGGAATGAGAGCATTAATGCTCTTCCCTCTCTAGTTCATGTGAGGTTTGAATCTATCTGGAAGGATTCCAATATAATTTAACTTCCTATTTCTGAGGCTAACAAAACTCTCTCTTGGTGTTTCCCTCTCCCAGGTTGACTATACACATTCACTCTGCCTAAAAGTCCAGGTGGAAAAGTTTGCATCATCCTTGATCCTCATTTTATTTCTTTTCTATTTTGGAAACATTTCTTTTAAGATGGCTAAAAATTGATCTATATGATATTTTTTATTAATATCTCTTTGTATTTTAATTTCACTTATAAAAATACCTCCTTTCCCTCTCTCTTTCCCAATAAATCATCTGTTGTGATAAAGATGAAGAAAGAGGATGAAAAAAGTTTTTAAAATTAGCACATTAACTGATGAAATATATAGTACTTCTTACCCATAGTATCTCCAAAGAAAGGAAAATGGATACACTTTTTAATCTGTTTCCTGGTTCCGATCTTAGTCATATATATATAATATGCATCTATTTATATATATAATTATATATCTCTCAGTTTCCTTGCTTTTCTTTGTCTTTTTGTTAACATTTACATTGTGATAGTCACTGATTATATTGTTTTTTCCCAGTTCCACTTATTTAACCTTCTATCATTTCATGTAGGTCTTCCTTTTATTCTGTGAAATCCTTATAGTTGTTATTTTTAATGGCAAAAGTATTCCATTACTTTTTTGTACAATAATTTTTGGTTCATCCATTCCCCCACAGTGGATATCTACTTGGCTTCTAGTTTTATGCTAACACCAAAAAAGGCAGCTATGAATATTTTGGGGCATATGGAAGAGACCCTTCTGCTTTTGACTACCTGGGAGTATATGCCCAGAATGCCAGTGGTTTGTAAACTGCATAAAGTTGCACAGATAGTTCAAATTGTATTTGATTGGTTACAGGAAGCCATTGAATAAGATTGTGTAGGGAGGTGACAGCAATGGGGCTGTGCTTTCACTGATGACATGTAATTCACATTCTTTGTAATATTTATTGGGAAAGGAAATAGGATTGGAAAAAATGGGGATAATGGGGAATAATGGGAGGTTTGTATAGGGGTAAGGAGGAATTAAAGGGAGAGAGGGAATATTGCTTGGTGAGACAAGGGAGGGAGATGCTCCCTGCTGAGAGGAAACCACAGGGGTCCAAAGAGGTCTGTTTGTTTTTGAATGACTGAAACTGAAGTTCAGCTCCCTCTATGACCAGAAAAGATAGTCCACTTATCTGACTGTGAATTCAAATAACATAAAGTTTAATAACTAGTCGGAATTGGAATTTTTCTCAGCTTCAGACCTGAGGCCAGGCCCCAGAGGCTGGCGGAGAGTTTGTCCCACTCCCGTCTACTCTCATTGTTCTAATTCAGAATCTTAGCACTACACAGAAAGCAAACAAGAACAATTCTAACCTTTAGAAGCCTGTGTCTTTGGGCTGAACCAAGAAGAGCATGCCACTCCAGACTGGGCTGAACAAGCTCCTCTCTCCTCCAACCCCAGGACGCCAGACCTCTCCTGGCAGGAAGGAAGTGCTAGTCACAAGACCCAACTGCCACTCCCAGTTGGCCCTTCCCCCACACAAACTGTCAGTCTTGTTTCCTTTCTACAGGAGGTGACAGCAATGGGGCTGTGCTTTCACTGATGACATGTAATTCACATTCTTTGATGTTTTCTCTATTCAGGTCTATATTATCATCATTCAGTGTCTATGTTGTACTTCCAAATGTGGCACTTTCTGATTTTCCTCTCATTTTCATTGAACAGTCATTTTATGTATGTCATTCTGGATGCTATCTAGAGAATACTGTCATGTCTAAAAACACTGTGAAGAGGTTCCAGGGTTTGCACTGGATTGTATTGCTCTGGGGATTACCTATTCATGAATCTTAAAGAAAGAGCAAGGAATCATAGAATAAGAAAATGATAAAACTTGAATGAATCTTAAAGAGTTTCTGGATCAGCCCTCAAGATTATGACTGTAGATTTTTTTGTTTAAAGATTCTAAGACATAAATACCAATGTTTTCTTGGTATTCTATTTGCCATTTAATTTCTTTAATAATAACAAATTTCTTCAAGACTGGTATAATGAAAAGGAAAGGGTCATAGTGTGATCAATAAGTATTTGTTGAGTATACACTCACTGCATGTCAGGCACAGTGCCACATGTTTTTTAAATGTTATCTCTTTTGATCCTCACAACAAATCCTGGGAGGTAATTGAGCAAACCAAGGAGACAGAGATTAAGTGAATTGCCCAGTCACACAGTTAGTAAGTTTCTGAGCTTAGATTTGAACTCAAATTTTCCTAACATCAGGCCCAGGACTCTATCCACTGCACTACCTAAACTGCCCCTGGCCACTTTCCTCTTCCCTAGTTTTGTTTTTTCCTAAAGAACAAATTGTAGAGTGAAATAAATTGTGTTCATACTTCCTCTGATTCATACCACTTCTGTGACCTTCTGTGACCAAGTAATTTAACTTCCTCGGGCTTCTATTTCCTCATCTTCAAAATGAAATGGTTCTACTATATGACCTCTAACAACCCTTCTAGAGTTAGATCTAAGATGCTATGATCCTAAGTGTAACAGTGATAGGTCATGTCTTGGGTGTAAATATGGATCCCTATAATATCACAGCTCACATGGATATCTGGATATCTACTTCTTCTCTGGGTTGCCTTGCTCACATTAAACTACACTCACACTTACATCTTCCCAGAAATAGACCATCATTCTCATATACCTATGCTTAAATTCTCACAAGGACCTAGGAGCTACCCTGTTGTGGGGAAATAAATTATTTCTACTTATCACTCACTTTATAGCAAATGGGAAAATTACAGTGGGAATAGTAGGGATACTAATGAACCACTCAAAAATGTGACCCAGGAAATTTTATATTAAGTGACAATATTTTCTATCTTTTATGTCTCCTTATGGATTTGATACTTCCAATTGTAAAGCACAACAGAAAAAAAGGAGAGAATGGGGCAAAATCTGCAATGTGATAACACATATACAGTTTAGAAGAGGGGAATTCAAATAGGAACCTTGGAAATGTTAATATCCAGAGGAAAAGAGGATAAAGGAAGGAATGAATAGGAATAAAGAACACAAATTAAAGAATATAAGTCTAAAATAGGCAGAAAAAGGAGATTTATGAGAATGATGAAAATAAATCCTTTTTAAGAAAAAGGTGAAGAAAGAAAAAAAAACAAATCAAAGAAGTTGAAGAACAGGAAAGAAAAGAATTTACACAGCAACTTAAGTGAGACAAAAAAGTGGTGAAGGAATAGGTCATTACATAAAACGAATAAAGAAAAAGGAAATCATGGTTAAATGCAAAACTAAGGAAAGGAGTGACAAATGGTAGGAGGGAATTTGAAGGTTAGGGTAAGAGAGCCTGTGAGAATAAATTTAATTTAAAATAAAATAAAATAAAAATAAAATTTAAAATAAATTGAGCAAAAATAACTGAAGGGTACTAAACTACTCTTCTCAGAGGAATAAAAATAATAAAAATCATAACAGAAAAAAATATGAGAGACAAATATGGGCAAATTACAAAACTAACTCATAATTTTAAAAGCAGATGTATGAAACAATCCAATAAAATGAAAAAGTGACAGCTTGGATAAGAAAATTAAATTCCTCAATCTGTTGCTTATAAGAGAAACATCTAAAAGAACAAAGGCACATGCAGAAAATAAAATGAAGAACTGAACAAAATTAATTGTGAATCAAGTAAACAAAAAAACCAATTGTTGAAATCCTGCTGTTAGACAATGCAAGAACAAAAATTCGCAGAATAATATAAACAAGGAGACTACATCATGCTGAAAGGAATCATAGACAATGAGCAAATATCAATATTAAATTTTTATGATCCAAAGTCGCTACCTTAAATGATTAAGGAAAAATAAGCTGAAATCAAGAAGATAAAGAATAATATAATAATAGCAGGATATTTTAATGTTTCACTTTCTGTTTTAGGCAAATGAAACAAAATGACAAAATGGTAATTTGTTAAATTATTAGAGAAAATAAGGATTTTAGCAACTTAGGACATCTTCTAAATGGGACTGCTAAATACATGATTCAGTACCACATGGGATTTCTACAAAATCTTGCCATGTCCTAGGGCACAGATATATCATAAATAAATGTTAAATGGCAAAATGAGTAAACACATCCTGTACAAAACAAAGCAGTAACAATAATAATAATAAGTTAAGTGAGGAAAAAATGAAGACAGATACAAATGGAGACATAACAAGAAATTGTAAATATTAAATGAGTCAAAAATGAGTCATGGAAACTACACTTTGAAGGAAAGTGATATTGAAAGCCAAAACAAAATCTAGAATGTAGCTAATGTAATCCTTAGAGAAAAAAAGATCTTTAAAAGTATGTTAATATATAAAATGAGAGGATTTACAAAATAAGTTTGTATTTTAAAAATTAGACCAATGATGTTAAATAAAATCTTATAGGACGTGTAGTCAAGATGGCGGCCGGCATAGAGGCAGCAAAAGTTCAAACCTCTGAAAACCTAATTCTACCTGGTCATAGTGAATAACCCTCATGATGACTTGCTGGAGTCTTTTTGCTAGTATCCTATTTAAGATTTTTGCATCTATATTCATTAAGGAGATTGGTCTGTTTCTTTCTCTGTTTTTGACTTGCCTGGCTTTGGAATCAGTATCATATTTGTGTCGTAAAATGAATTTGGTAGAACTCCTTCTTTGCTTTTTCTGCAAATAGTTAATATAATATTAGGATTAGCTGTTCTTTGAATGTTTGATAGAATTTATTTGTGAATCCATCTGGACCTGGGGATTTTTTCTTAGGAAGTTCTTTGTTGGCTTGTTCAAATTCTTTTTCTGATATGGTGCTGTTTAGGTAGTCTATTTCTTCCTCTGTTAGTCTAGGCAGTTTATATTTTTGTAAATACTCATCCCTATCACCTAGATTGGCATATTTATTGCCATATAGTTGGGCATAATAGTTTTTAAGGATTGCATTATTTTCCTCTTCATTAGAGGTGAGGTCTCCCTTTTCTTGGACACTGTCAATTTGGTTTTCTTCTTTCCTTTTCTTAATTAGATTGACCAGTATTTTGTCTATTTTATTTGTTTTTTTCAAAGTACCAATTTCTACTTGTATTTATTAAATCAATAGTTCTTTGACTTTCGATTTATTAATTTCTCCTTTGATTTTTAGGATCTCTAATTTAGTCTTCATCTGAGGATTTTTAATTGGTTCACTTTCTCATTTTTTAATTTGCATGCCCAATTCATTGACCTCTGCCCTCTCTAGTTTTTTAATATATGAAATCAAGGATATAAATTTCCCCCTGAGTACTGCTTTGACTGTATCCCATAGGTTTTGAAAGGATGTCTCAGCATTGTCATTTTCTTCAATGAACTTATTAATTGTTTCTATGATTTGTCCTTTAACTCACCGGTTTTGGAGAATCGTATTGTTTAATTTCCAATTCATTTTTGATTTACCTCTCCATGTACCCTTACTAATTATTATTTTCATTGCATTGTGATCTGAGAAGGTTGTATTTATTATTTCTGCTCATTTGCAATATTTTAATGCATGGTCAATTTTTGTGAATGTACCATGTTCTGCTGAAAAGAAGGGGAATTTCTTTTTGTCCTTATTTATTTTTCTCGACATATCTACTAACTCTAATTTTTCTAAGATTTCATTCGCTTCTCTTACCTCTTTCTCATTTACTTTTTGGTTTGATTTATCTAGTTTGGATAGAGGAAGGTTCAGATTTCCCACTAGTATAGTTTTTCTATCTATTTCATCCTTGAGCTCCACTAGTTTCTCCTTTAGAAATTTGGATGCTATGCCATTTGGTGCATACATGTTGAGTACTGATATTTCGTCATTGTTTATATTGTCTTTTATGAGGATGTATATTTTCCCTATCTCTTTTAACTAGATTTATTTTTACTTTGGCTTTGTCAGATATCATGATTGAGACTCCTGCCTTCTTTTTATCAGGTGATGCCCAATAGATTGGGTTCCATCCTCTTACTTTTACACTCTGTTTGTCTGCCTTCTTCATGTGTGTTTCTTGTAGACAGCATATGGTAGGGTTTGGGACTCTAATTCACTCTGTTATTTGCTTGCCTTTTATGGGTGAGTTCATTCCATTCACATTCAGAGTTATGATTACCAGCTGTGTATTTCCCAGCATTTTGATTTCTACTCCTAGTCCTGTCTTTTCTTCTTTCACTATTTCCTTCTACACCATTGTTTGTTTTTAATCAGTCCCCCTAGTTCCCACCCTTATTTTAGTTCCCTTTCTACACACCTCCCTTTCATATTCCCCCCTTATTTTCTTTGAAGGTTTTTTAAACCTATCCCCCCACCCTCTCCCTCCCTTGTACTTCTTCCCTCCCCACCAGTCCGTTTATTACCCTTCTAATTCCTTATAGTACGCAAATCTATTCTCTGCCTCAATGGGTTGGATTGTTACTCCCTCTTTGGGTCAATTTCAATGCATATAAGAGTTGAATATTTTCGATCTCTAACCTCTTTACCCTTCCAGTATATTGATGTTCTCCCACCTCCCACCATGAGCTTCTTTGTGACATATAAATTTACCCCCTTTTGTTTCTTTTCCCATTTCTTTTAGTATTAACCTCTTTTTAAAGCTTGAGTTTTATATATATATATATATATATATATACATATATATATGCACACACCATGTATATGTATTTCTGTATATATATATATATATATATATATATATATATATATATATATATATATATATATATATATACTATACACACATATTTATGTCTTGTCATTTCATCCTAATCAGTTTGTCATTGTTCCCTCTAAGTTTAATTCTTCTAGCTGCCCAGGTGATAATAACAATTTTAAAGCATTACCAATGACCTCTTTTCTTATAGGGATACATATCATTTTAACTTATTGGATCTCTTAAAAAAAGTTTTGTTTTTTTGTTTGTTTTGTTTTGTTTTTCTTTTTTCCCTCTTTTTTAAATCACCTTTTGGCGATTCTCTTGAATTCTGTGCTTGGGCATCAAATTTTCTGTTCAGGTATGGTCTTTTCTTTACAAATGCTTGGAATTCTTCTATTTTTTTAAATTACCATACTTTCCCCTATATGAATATAGTCAGTTTTGCTGGGTAGTTGATTCTTGGTTGTAGACCTAGTTCCCTTCCTTTCTGGAATATCATGTTCCATGCTTTTTGGTCCTTCAGTGTAGATGCAGCCAGATCTTAGGTTATCCTCTCTGTGGTTCCATGGCATTTAAATGACTTCTTCTTGGCAGTTTGTAATATTTTTTCCTTGGTCTGAAAGTACTTGAATTTGGCTATAACGTTCCTGGGTGTTCTTAGTTGGGTATTAAGTAGAGGAGGTGATCTGTGGATTCTTTCAATCTCTACTTTTCCCTCTTTTTTTTAGAATATCAGGGCAGTTTTCTTGGATAATTTCCTGTAGTATGAAGTCCAAACTTTTTCTTTTGTCATGGTCTTCTGGTATACCAATGATTCTTAAATTGTCTTTCCTTGAACAACTTTCTGAATCTTCTTTTTTTGCAAATGAGATGCTTCACATTTTCCTTAATTTTTTCATTCTTTTTGTTTTGTTTCATAGTGTCCTGCTGCCTTGTGAGATCACTTAATTCCAGTTGTTTGTATTCTGGTTCTTAAAGACTGGATTTCATCCCTGGCTTTTTGGTCATCCTTTTCCTTCTGGTCTGATTTTCTTTGAAGGTCGTCTTTCATCCTCTTTACCTTGTCTTTCATTTCCTTTGCCTCATTTTCCAGCTGGTTGATTTTGGCTTTCAAGACACTATTTTCTTTTTCCAGATGACTTATCTTGGTTTTTATGTTCTTGACTTATCTTGGTTTTTATGTTCTTTTTTCAATTGTCTTCAGCCTCTTTTATTTGTGTTTGGATTTGTATTTTGAGTTCTTCCAATGCTTGTGCCCAATTTGCTGGAGTTTTTGTGTTTTTGCTTGATGTTCTTTGGTCCTCCTCTATTCCATTTGCTCTTTGTTCATTGTCTGTATAGAAGCTGTCAATTGTAATTTCTTTTTTTCTTTTTTGGCTGTTTCTTCATATTGACCCCTTCTTTGCTCCCTGTAGTTGTCTGTGCTCTTGCTCCTCTCATTTTTTTTTTTGGTTTTGGGGTTTTTCTGTCAGTCTCCCCTCTTGGAGCTTTGTCATGAGATCTCTCAGTGCAGTCTGTGGGGAAGGGGTGTTGTATCTTGAGCTTCCCTGACCCCTGAAGACTTTTGATAAGATTGAGTTCAGATGGGTTGGGCTGGATGTGCCCTGAGGCTAAAATCTCCTGGAAGGCTGGAGCAATATGGAGGGTCTCCTATGGAAAGGAAACTAGACTAACAGTTTGTGTGGGGGAGGGCCAACTTGCCTCACCAAGCAATATTCCCTCTCTCCCTTTAACTCCTCCTTACCCCTATACAAACCTCCCATTATTCCCCATTTATCCTATTTTTTCCAATCCTATTTCCTTTCCCAATAAATATTACACTCAGCCACTGTGACCAGGCTGCCCACTGTGAGGTCCCTTTCCAGCTCCTTCCCCCCTTCCTGTGTTTGATGCTCTGAGACTTGCACAATCCTGTCCACAAGGTACTCCCTCCCGACCAGCACCTTTGCCCCACCCCCCAGAGGTTTTTGCTGTAGCTGTAGCTTAGAGCTCTAGGTGAGTGAGGGGTCCTGGGACCTTCCTTCTTCCTTCCCCTTATACAAGAGTTTTCTCAAATTCCTGCTTTTGGGGGTAGTACCTTTTGATTTGAGTCCAGCAGGAGGGTTTTTTGGTTCTGTGTTGTTGTTACATTTGATTTTCAGTCCTCTAGGAGTATTTAGTTTTTAATTGCTAAGGAAAGGTTTTCAGAGGTCTGAACTTTTGCTGTTTCCAAGCCGCCATCTTGACTCTGCTTCCTGTGTCAATATTTTTAAAGCAGTCATCAAAATCATGTTTAAAATAAAAATATTCAAAAACTTATGTTTATCTCAATAGGCCTATATACCATGAAACTCTTTTAAAATAGTAATTGAGGAATATGTTTATTAACATCATAAAATGTATTGATCTAAAACAAAATGCAAGCATCACATATAATATGATTACTTTCTCAATACATACAGCAATAAAGATATCTTTTCTCTCCACTATTATTTTATATAGCTCTAGCACTGGTAGTGATAGCAAAACAACAAAAGAAAGAAATTAAAGACATAAAGATATCCAAAAGGAAAAGATAATTGTACCAATTTGTTAATGATATGACAGTTTACATAGAAAGTCTTAGGGAATCAGTTAAGATACTAATTCAGATAATTAACAGTTCCAGCAACATCCAAGGCTTTAAAATAATTCAACCCAAATCAACAATATTTCTATAAATAATAAAATAAAAGACCACAGTTGGAAGGGAAAGAATGTTTAAAATACTTACAAAATATTTACATTATAAGTAGATTATTTACCAAAGCTCAAAAATATCTCCATAATGTCAAGTACAAAGTACTCTTCAAAGAAATAAACAATTTAATTAGTTGAGAGAATATTCAATACTCATGACTGGGCCATATCAATATAATAATAATGATAGTATTACAGTAGGAAGCACATTAGTATTTAAGGTGCTATTGTTATTTCACAAAATAGATTTTGGATGTCCACATGGATCTGTCTAGATTTTGTCCCCAAGGAAGCAGGAAGGACATGGAAGAAGTGTCTTATACAGTGTTACTTAGTAATTTTTTAGACTTCCATAGATCTAGTGATCTCTATGCCAATGATTCTTATTACCCTAAATTCTCTAATGCTCTCCTGTCTTCAATTTTCAACAGCTTATTGGGTACATAGATCTGGATATCCTGTAAACATCTTAAATACAATGTGTACAAAATTGAAATTATTAATTTTCTTTTTGAACTTTCCCTCATTCCAATTCTATATTACTATGTTACTTCTGTATTTCTTTTGAGGACACTATCATCCTCCCAGTCACTCTAGCTTGCAACATAGGTGTCATTGCCAACTACTCACTCTTCTATATCTAATCTGGTCAAATCCAATCTATTTTATCTTTGTAAAATTCTGAGATAACCTCCTTCTCTTTAACACTGCCACCATACTGGTATAGGTTGTCATCATCTCATGCCTGTACTATAACAATAGCTTGCTATTTGTTCCACCTGCCAAAAAACTCTCCTCTCTTCACTCTATCCTCTATTTTCAGTATCAAAGTGAATTTCCTAAAGCATTGGAATAGCTATCTTCTCCCCCCCTCTCCACACACACACACACACACACACACACACACACACACACACACACTAAAATCCAGTGGCTTCCTATCACTTCTTGGATCAAATATAAATTCTTATTTCATATTCAAAGTCCTTCATAGTCTTCTCTGTTCTTTATAGTCCTTTCCCACCTTACATCCTTCCATGTACTCTGTAATCCAGTGATATTGACATCCTTTACTATTCCTTGAAAAAGATTTCCATCCTTCTACTATTAATATTATCAGCAACTGTTCTCCATGCTTTGAATGCTCTCCCTCTTCAACTCTGCCTCCTGGATTCTCTTCAAGGAGTAACTAAAATCTCACCTTCTGTAAGAAACCTTTTTTCCATTCCTATTATTCTAACTCCTCTCTGATGATTATTTTTTATTTTTTTCTGTATATATCTTATCCATACATGATTGTTTACTTGTTGTATTCACCATTCGATTGTGGGTTCCTTAAGAGTATCACTATCTTTAATCTTTTATTTTGAATTCCAAGTGATTAATACAGTGCCCAAAACATATTAATAGTAGGTAATTAATAAATATTATGGCCCTTTTATCTCTCTACTTATCTATCTACCTAGTTTTCTGTCTATGATCAATCACCAAAAGCCATTTCCAAATAGAGATATAATCAAAGAATATGGACAGTTTTCAAAAGAATTGCAAACTGTTAATGACCATATAACAGAATGCTCCAAATCATTAATAAGAAGAGAAATTCAAATCAAAACAACCTTGAGGTTTCATTTTACATCCAGGATATTGACAAAATGATAAAAAATGAGAATAGTTAATGTTGGAGGGATTATAAAGATTGCGCATTTTTGGTGGTGTTATGAATCAATATAATCACTTTGGAATAAAATTTTGAATTATATAAATAGGTAAAAATGTCTATAACTTTTAACCTAAAGACTCCACTTTTCAGTTTATATCCCAAGGATATCATTGGTAAAATAAAAGTTCCCATACATGCCAAAATGTTTAATATCAGGACTTTTCATGATGGCAAAGAATTGGAAACAAAGTAGATGTCCATTGACAGGGTAAAGGCTAAACAAATTGTTGTACATAAAAATAATGCAGGAACTGAGAGAAATTCTTGGGATATTAAAAAACAAAAGATATCATTAGTTTTAAAATAAGGGATCAACACTTACTTTATTATCTTAAATGTTTCTAGTTCAACATTTGACTTAATTGGTGTAGAGCTTGTCTAAACTTCTAATTCTACTATATGGTACAGTTTAAAAAGTGCCTGGAGTAAGTAGCTGAATCAAGAGAATATTATATACAGAAGTAAAATTATTGTTTGAAGAATGACTTGTGTATGTTTGCCTCCAGAAGAATTGATGAATAGAAAAAAGCAAGATATAGTTTCATATACATATCTTTTTGTCAAAAGATGCATTCTCTAGTACAGAGAGGGGTTGGGGAGATGGGAGACACCTGGAAATTTTAATGTAACAAACAAACAAATAGATTGTTTTAGAAAGAAAAGATGGGTCTGAACTTAGGCACTTACTATGTATGACATTGAACAGAACATTTTATCTTTGTGAATCTTGGTTTTTTAGTTGTGACATGATATGGTTGGACTGCATGATGTATAAAGCCCCTTTCCAGTTCTAATAGCTATGACTGCAGGCATGGACACAGGTCACTTGGTTTGTTTCCCCCAAAACAAAAGGATAAATAGGGAGTAAAGGAAACAGGGAAGGAGGAAACATTTATTAAGTGCTTACTGTATGTAGGTGTACTAAATACTTTATAAAGCACTTGTACTACTTCATTTAATCCTCACAACAACCCTGGGAGGTAGGTTGCTATTATTATCCCTGCCTTACAGTTCAAGAAACTGAGGCAGATAGAGGAAAGTGACTTTCTTAGGATCACACAGCAAGTAAATGACTGAGGCTAGATTTGATCTTAGGTCTTTCTGATTCCATTTGTAGAATTCCATTGTGCCATCTAATTGCCACAGATTATTGTTGGCAGAGATTTTAAAGACTATCTACATAAGCCCTATTATTTTTCACACAAGGAAACTGAAGCCCCAGGACTCACCTGATGTCACATTTCTAGTTAATAGCAGCATTTAAATTAGAACCCTGGTCACCTGATTCCCAAACAGTCCAGTGCTTTTGCTCTGATGTCATCTGGCTTCTAAGTTATTAGCACTTTCCGACATCATCAAGGACCTTTCCTCTCCTCAGAAATGCACTGTTTATCAAACACTTTAAATTCATATCTAGGAAGGATTCTTTGTTACTATGGTGACATAGCAGTGATAAATATGAATATTTACATTTATAAAAATTGGAAATGAAGGAATTTCATTAAAGAAGCAGGAACCACTCTTTCCTAGTTTGGAACCCAAACCAAATGATCCTGGCTTAGAAAGTAAATCGTGTGTCCTTTGCCAGCAGACTGCTTAGTAAAATCACTAAGGCAAAGGTTCTCATTTCAATCCTGTAATTTTAGACATTTAAATCAACATAAAAAGAAAATTATGAGATTCTGCTGAGAAATTAATCTTTCATTTAATGAATAACCAGTCTAAGCTTTTGGAATTTATTGTCTTAATTTCATGGCAAACATCTGAGCAAATATGATGATGGTCTGTTTTTAAGACATTCTACTCTCCTTACACCCAACTCATGCCCTTATGTCCTTTTACTCACAGAATACAAATGGCACACTGAGGGCAACATAAGAATGGTCATCTCTTAGGCACTAATAAATGAAGACTTATTGGTTGGTTCTGTCTTGGAATCATGGTGAAGCAATCTTGGATCTTCTGTCTTTATATCCTTTAGTCTTGCTCTCCCTTTTTCCTCCTTTATTTTGCACTAACCTAAAGATGATCTTATGAAAAGGCATATTTAATTATTTAAACATTGGCTATACATGAACAAATGAATGAATGAAAAATCATTTGTTAACCCTTATGTGTGTCAGGAAATTGTGCTTAGTTTTGGGGAAATACAGTTTCTACTATTAAGGAGCTTACATTCGAATTGGGGTAACATATATAAAAATTTCAGCTACAGGGCTAATGAACTGGCTTGCAAGGTCAAAGGGTTCAGTACTAAGATGGCAAGGTCCAGTGGGCTTTAGGTTGCATCAATAGATCTAATGACCATTCTGGGACTCTGCAAGGTATAGCCCACATGTAGAAAATGACCTACTAATGTCTCTACAAGCTTTTTTGAAGAGCAGATAATTGTCTATGGTAATTCAAAACCAATTATATATATATTATATATATATAATATACATATATATGTATATATTTCTCCCATAAACAATTTGATTTATAAGTTGGCAACAAACTCTGAAAGGGTGCTAGTAAAGTGCCATCATCTCTGATTTGAGCTAAGCAGAGCAAGCAATGTCCATTAGATGGTAGTTGTGACATGAGGTTGAGGTTTAGATAAGTTGTTCTTGTGATTAAGCTGAAATGTGATGAAGAAGCATCATAGTAAGTAAATAAAATTTAAGTGTCAAAATTAATTACCAGTGTTTTTCAATTAAAATTTCACATCTTCAACTTTTTAGACTCATTTTCTGATATGAAGACTTTGTTAACATTCTATTACAGGGACTTATATAAAAGGTCATTTCCATGGGCAGCAGGAAACTCTATTAGACATATGAACAACCTACCTATATTTTCCCTTTAGGACAATCCATGTCCGTAAGAGGCAGATGGTTTAATAATTACTTTGGAAGCATCAATGAAGATTATCTCTGTCAGTCAGTGGCAGAAGTGGGAAGATGGCTAGAAAATTTCATATTGATGAATATATTTAGTCCAGAATATTTGTGCATGGTAATAATTGTCCTTATGTGCCCCCTTCCAGCTGTGTCTGCCATGCTGTGGGCAGTTGATGAGTATTAATTGATGGTGCTAATTAATTTAGGCACCAAGAGCTCAGTGATAGAGGCAGGAGAGGGAAAGAAACAAATTAGCTCAATTGAAGGTGAGAGAATCAATGAACAAATTTTTTTTGTCAGTTTTTCTTCCCTGTCCCCAGGGATGATACTTACTTAAGATCCAGTTATTTCTCCTCTCTGCCAACTTTATCTGGTAGCAGTGTAAACACAAATGGAATATATGCTTGTTGACAGTAGGATCACAATATAAAGTATGAAATGTTGCATGTGGCTGAGTCACCAAAGTAACCCTCCAAGAGGAACCCCACAGCTACAATGGCAGAGAATCTTTGCTAATTTCTTTGGTCTGCATGGACTCAGCACACAGAATTATAGGAATAAGGTAGAGGCATACATGCAAAAACTATAATAATGATTCTTTTTGATGAAGGCTGTTAGTGGAAAATATAAGTTTCCTATGGAGAATAAGAAATGCTGGGGAGAATAGGTTATATAATAGAAAGTTATAGACATAGCTTGTCTGGTTCTGTTCTATTTGGAGTTTTCAATTAGAGCTTTGCACTGAAAAAAAAAGAAACTAATATGTGACAAGCATATAAAGCAAAAAGTGAAAACACTGTCAGTATTCATATGAAGCATTGGGGATTTAAAAAAGTGAATATATTCCCTATCCTCAAGGATTATATTAAAAAGTATATATTATAAAGTATTATTTTATTATATTATTAAAAAGTAGAAGGCTGGGGGTGGGGGATGGAGGAGGGGAGGGAAGGAACATGAATCATATAACCATGGGAAAATATTGTAAATTAATTTATTAAATAAAATTTTTCAATTAAAAAAAGTAGAAGGTCAAATGTACCTATAGTGTATAAAGGAAGCCCATCCCCTCCCCTTCCTGAGTAACTTTACCTGTCTATCAAACATTCCTGACATACCACAGGGTTGCTTGGTGTACCTTCTGTAAGTCAATAAAAGTTAAGATTTGAGGCAGAATCGGGAGAGACTGACTGGAAGACCAAAGGGAGACCGATGAGAGGACTATGAGGAAACCATGAGAAGAAGAGATAGTGTAGGAGGTGAGTGGGAATGAGGAAGAAACTGGAAGGCTAGGCTCCATGAGGTCAAGTTATACTTAGGAATGATTGTCTACCCTTCCTAATAAACTTTATAAAATATATATCTTTGGGTAGAAAGAGATGGAAATGAAAAATCGTTCCTGTATTTTTGCCAAGAAATCCTCAACTGGGGTCACAATCAGACATGATTGAAAAACAACTGAAAGAAAATTGCATCTATTATGTGGCAGACATTGTGCCTTATTTGATTGTCACAACAATGTTGTTGAAGTGGGTGCTGTTTTTAATCACCATTTTTATAGTTAAACAGAAGTTAAGTGACTTGACTTGCATCACAGTTAGGAAATATGTGAAGCTAGATTTGAATTCCTATATTCCTGACTTCATGATCAGCTAAGAAATAGTTGTTGTTCAGTCATTTTAGTTCTGTAAGTCTGTTCATAACCCATTTGGTGTTTTCTTGGCAAAAATACTGCAGTCCTCCCTTTTGGAATCAGAATGCAGATGAAAGTAAGCTGTTTTTCAATAGTTTATTTCGATTTATATTTTGAGGCTTTGGTTTTATAAGATCACTTATTTGCAAAAATGAATAATATGGCAATATGTTTTGCATGATAGTGCATATATAACCCAGATCAAGTTGCCTATCAGCACCAGGAAGGGGAAAGGAAGGAGATGAGGCTGATTATGTAACTTAGGAAAACTTGGGTGGACATTTGTTATTACATATAATGGGTAAAAAATAAAATAAAATATTGTAGTGGTTTGTCATTTCCTTCTCTAGCTAATTTGACAGATGAAGAAACTGAGGTAAACAGGGTTAAGTAATTTGCCCATGATCAGAAAGTTACTAAATATCTGAGACCAAATTTTAACTCAATTCTTACTAACTCCAGGACTGGCATTCTTTCAACTGAGCTATCTAGCAGTACTCAGGAAACAGAAAGGGGAAATATGGGCATAGAACTTTAAAAATTGGCAATTAAATAGATCTGTAAGATGAATGAGAGTAAGGAGTTAAGAATACTGAGGTTGCAAAGCTACGTGACTAGAAGGATGTAGGTATTGCAGACAAGAATAGAGAAATTCAGAAGTGGAGTAGTTTTTTTTTTAAATTTTGAACATTATTTTATTTGGTCATTTTCAAACATTATTCACTGGAAACAAAGATCATTTTCTTTTCCTCCCCTCCCCCCCTCCCACCACCTTTCCCTCTCCCATAGCCGACGCACAATTCCACTGGTTATCACATGTGTTCTTGACTCAAACCCATTTCCCTGTTGTTGGTATTTCCATTAGAGTGTTCATTTAGAGTCTCTCCTCAGTCATATCCCCTCCAACCCTGTAGTCAAGCAGTTGCTTTTCCTCGGTGTTTTTACTCCCACAGTTTATCCTCTGTTTGTGGATAGTATTTTTTAGATCCCTGCAGATTGTTCAGGGACATTGCATTGACACTAATGGAGAAGTCCATCACCTTCGATTGTACCACAGTGTATCAGTCTCTGTGTACAATGTTTTCCTGGTTCTGCTCCTTTGGCTCTGCATCACTTCCTGGAGGTTGTTCCAGTCTCCATGGAATTCCTTTACTTTATTATTACTTTTAGCACAATAGTATTCCATCACCAACATATACCACAGTTTGTTCAGCCATTTCCCAATTGATGGGCATCCCCTCGTTTTCCAATTTTTGGCCACCACAAAGAGTGCAGCTATGAATATTCTTGTACAAGTCTTTTTCCTTATTATCTCTTTGGGGTACAAACCCAGCAGTGCTATAGCTGGATCAAAGGGCAGACAGTCCCTTATCACCCTTTGGGCATAGTTCCAAATTGCCCTCCAGAATGGTTGGATCAATTCACAACTCCACCAGCAATGAATTAGTGTCCCCATTTTGCCACATCCCCTCCAGCATTCATTACTTTCCATAGCTGTCATGTTAGCCAATCTGCTAGGTGTGAGGTGATACCTCAGAGTTGTTCTGATTTGCATCTCTCTGATTATAAGAGATGTAGAGCACTTTTTCATGTGCTTATTAATAGTTTTGATTTCTTTGGCTGAGAACTGCCTGTTCATGTCCTTTGCCCATTTGTCAATTGGAGAATGGCTTGATTTTTTGTACAATTGATTTAGTTCTTTGTAAATTTGAGTAATTAAACCTTTGTCAGAGGTTTTTATGAAGATTGTTTCCCAATTTGTTGCTACCCTTCTGATTTTGGTTACATTGGTTTTGTTTGTACAAAAACTTTTTAATTTGATGTAATCCAGATTATTTATTTTGCATTTTGTAACTCTTTCTAATTCTTGCTTGGTTTTGAAGTTTTTCCCTTCCCAAAGGTCTGACATGTATACTATTCTGTGTTCGCCTAATTTTCTTATAGTTTCCTTCTTTATGTTCAAGTCATTCACCCATTTTGAATTTATCTTGGTGTAGGGTGTGAGGTGTTGATCTAAACCTAATCTTTCCCACACTGTCCTCCAATTTTCCCAGCAGGTTTTATGAAATACTGGATTTTTGTTCCAAAAGCTGGGATCTTTGGGTTGGTCATATACTGTCTTGCTGAGGTTGCTTGCCCCCAGTCTATTCCACTGATCCTCCTTTCTTTCTCTTAGCCAGTACCAAATTGTTTTGATGACCGCTGCTTTATAATATAGTCTGAGATCTGGGACTGCAAGGCCCCCTTCCTTTGTATTTTTTTTCCATTATTTCCCTGGATATCCTTGATCTTTTGTTCTTCCAAATGAACTTTGTTATAGTTTTTTCTAAATCAGTAAAAAAAAAATTTTGGAAGTTCCATGGGTATGGCACTAAATAGATAGATGAGTTTGGGTAGGATGGTCATTTTTATTATATTGGCTCATCCTACCCATGAGCAGTTAATGTTCTTCCAATTGTTCAAGTCTAGTTTTAGTTGTGTGGAAAGTGTTTTGTAGTTGTGTTCATATAGATCCTGTGTTTGTCTCGGGAGATAGATTCCTAAGTATTTTATTTTGTCTAAGGTAATTTTGAATGGGATTTCTCTTTCTAGTTCTTGCTGCTGAGCTGTGTTGGAATTATATAGAAATGCTGATGACTTATGTGGGTTTATTTTGTATCCTGCAACTTTGCTAAAGTTGTTGATTATTTCGATTAGCTTTTTGGTTGAATCTCTAGGATTCTTTAAGTAGACCATCATGTCATCTGCAAAGAGTGATAATTTGGTCTCCTCCTTGCCTATTTTAATGCCTTCAATTTCTTTTTCTTCTCTAATTGCTACTGCTAGTGTTTCTAATACAATGTCAAATAATAGAGGTGATAATGGGCATCCTTGTTTCACTCCTGATCTTAATGGGAATGGATTTAGTTTATCCCCATTGCAGATGATATTAGTTGATGGTTTTAGATATATACTGTTTATTATTTTTAGGAATGACCCTTCTATTCCTATGCTTTCTAGTGTTTTTAGTAGGAATGGGTGTTGTATTTTATCAAAGGCTTTTTCTGCATCTATTGAGATAATCATGTGGTTCTTGTTGGTTTGCTTGTTGATGTGGTCAATTATGTGGATAGTTTTCTTAATATTGAACCAGCCCTGCATCCCTGGTATAAATCCTACTTGATCATGGTGGATGACCCTTCTGATCACTTGCTGGAGTCTTTTTGCTAGTATCCTATTTAAGATTTTAGCATCTATATTCATTAGGGAGATTGGTCTATAATTTTCTTTCTCTGTTTTTGACCTGCCTGGTTTTGGAATTAGTACCATGTTTGTGTTATAAAAGGAGTTTGGTAGAACTCCCTCTTTGCTTATTATGTCAAATAGTTTGTATAGTATTGGAGTTAGCTGTTCTTTGAATGTTTGATAGAATTCACTGGTGAATCCGTCAGGCCCTGGGGATTTTTTCTTAGGAAGTTCTTTGATGGTCTGTTGGATTTCTTTTTCTGATATGGGATTATTTAAGAAATCTATTTCTTCTTCTGTTAGTCTAGGCAATTTGTATTTTTGTAAATATTCATCCATATCACCTAGGTTGGTATATTTATTGCCATATAGTTGGGCAAAGTAGTTTTTAATGATTGCCTTAATTTCCTCTTCATTGGAGGTGAGATCCCCCTTTTCATCCTTGATGCTGTTAATTTGCCTTTCTTCTTTCCTTTTTTAAATTAAATTGACCAGTACTTTGTCTATTTTGTCTGTTTTTTCAAAGTACCAGCTTCTAGTCTTATTTATTAGGTCAATAGTTCTGTCACTTTCGATTTTATTAATTTCTCCCTTAATTTTTAGGATCTCTAGTTTGGTTTTCTTCTGGGGGTTTTTAATTTGTTTGTTCTCAAGTTTTTTAATTTGCATTTCCAATTCCTTGATCTCTGTCCTCCCTAATTTGTTAATATATGCACTCAGGGATATGAATTTTCCTCTAAGTACTGCCTTGGCTACATCTCATAAGGTTTGAAAGGATGTCTCGCCGTTGTCATTTTCTTCAACAAAATTATTAATTGTTTCTATGATTTCTTCTCTAATTATCCGATTTTGGAGTATCATATTATTTAATTTCCAATTAATTTTTGATTTGGCTCTCCATGTACCCTTACCGATCAATATTTTTATTGCCTTGTGATCTGAAAAGGCTGCATCAGAAGTGGAGTAGTTTTATGGGAAAATAAAATGATTTCTGTTTTGAACATATTCAGTTTCAGATGCCCAAGAATTTTGAATATAAAGTATATCCTTATTACAAAGGACTTAAGAAAAAAATTAAACTTGACTCTGAGCCTAGTAGGATCAAAATACAGTGTCTATTTCAGTGGTTCTTGGAACATGGTGGATATCCATCTAAACCAAGCCATACAACACTACCCGTGAAATTCCCTTCTTGATCCTAGGAATCTCTGCCCTCCTCCACACAACAATAGCCTGGGGTCAGAGAGTCATGGAAAAGTGAGCCCTTGTTTTTCTCCAATCAATGTTCTTACCTAGGACATATAGCACCATTGGAAAGGGAGCCATTTTTCACTGAAACCATCCATTAAGTCCATGGCATGATAAAGCAGGCCCCAAATACAAAGGACTAGAATATTGCTATTTAAAAACTTTCTATGAATAGATAATTTTTGTTAGGAAGGAGCATTGGAAAATCTCTTCTGTATATTTGAGGCAATTCATCCAAGGGCTTTGTCACATATTTAACACATCTTCAAAAATAATAATTAAAATATTTCAAACAAATACATATGCATATACACAACAAAACCTTGCATGTTGTGCATTATCCACCTCAGCTGTCTCTGTTTAGTGCTTAAAGAAACTGAATAAAAGAAGCTGAGCTGCCTTCTGTTTCATTTAAATTAGGGAGAAAAAAAAAAAGAAATGGATTGATTTTATCCAAAGGCAACATTATTTCAAGTGATTCCTCTTAGAGACAGTGGATGATATCAGCATACCCTATTCATAAATGATCATTTCATTTAAATGTTTCAAATTAGAGCATAGAAATCCAGTGAGTGGACACTCACTGAATGCATATTAATCATTAATTTAAGTTGATTTCAGGGTTTCTTTATCTAACAACTGAAAACTACTATTACCCTCCATAGCTTGTTAAGAGTCAACACAGGGAGCAGCTGGGTGGCTCAGAATTCAAGTCCATCAGATAGTGAAATCAAAGCATGCACTTCTAAAAATTTAAGGAAAACTATGAAACACAAAGACAAAAGGGTTCTTGGAAGAACTTTAAAATACTTCAAAAATAAATGAGAGAGGTTGAGTAAATTGTTTTTAAATTCAAGAAAATATAGAAAATTATGAAAGATCAACCAATTGGAAAAAGAAATAAAAAACTCACCAAAGAAAACAATTCATTAAAATTTAGAATTGGGCAAGGGGAAGCTGATAACTTTTTTTTTAAACCCTTACCTTCCATCTTGGAGTCAATACTGTGTATTGGCTCCAAGGCAGAAGAGTGGTAAGGGCTAGGCAATGGGGGTCAAGTGACTTGTCCAGGGTCACACAGCTGGGGCGTGTCTGAGGTCAGATTTGAACCTAGGACCTCCTGTCTCTAGGCCTGACTCTGAATCCACTGAGCTACCCAGCTGCCCCCTAGCTGATAACTTTTTAAGATAATAAGAAATCAAAAACTAAATGAAAAAAAAATGAAGAAATAAAACATAAGAAACATCTCATTAAAAAAGCAACTAACCTAGAAAACAGATTGAGAAGAGACAATTCTTGAATTATCTGAAAATTATGATTAAGAAAAGAGTTTAGACACTGTCCTGCAAGAAATTATTAAAAAAAACCCCTTACCTTCCATCTTAGAATCAATACTTTGTATTGGTTCCAAGGCATAAGAGTGGTAAGGGCTAGGCAATAGGGGTTAGGTTACTTGCCCAGGGTCACACAGGTAGGAAGTGTCTGAGGCCAGATTTGAACTTGGGACCTCCTTTCTCTAGGCCTGGCTCTCAATCCATTGAGCCACCTAGCTGTTGCTCTGTAAGAAATTGTTAAAGAAAATTGCCCTGAAGTTTTGGAACTAGAAGATAAAATGGAACTTGAAAGAATTCTTTGATCGACATTTGTAAGACATCCCAGCAGGAAAACTCACAGGAACATAAGAGGTAAGTTTTGTAATTCCCAGGTCAAGGAGAAACTACTGTAAGCAAGTAAAAAGGAAACAATTAAAAAACGGTGGACATAAAATAAGGATAATAAAAGATTTAGCAGCTTCTACATTAAAACAACAAAAATCATAGAATACAACATTTTGAAAAGCAAAAGAGCTGGATTTACAACCAAGAATATTTTATCCATAAAAACTGAGTATCCTCATAAAAGAAAACTCTAGATCTGAATGGAATATTTGATATAGAAGATTGAGAAAAAACATAAAAAGATAGTGAGAAAGGCCAATTAAGCAGAATTTAATAAGATCAAAATGCTTATTAAACCTTAAGAATATTATAACTTTGATGGTTTAAAGTAGCATTTATAGATAGAAGCTTCAAGATCAAACTCAATATATTAGAATGAGTTACAATAAAATTGGATTAGAGGGATAAACTGGAATAATCATGTCATTTAAAAGAGATAGAAATGAAAGAAATCTTGCAATGAAGGGAAGGAGGGGATGGAAGGATGCTAATGCCAATCTCTTGTTCTCACCAGATTTGGATAAAAGAGGGAAGAATACAAACATAAAGAAGGGTGAATTTTTCTAACTTTATAGTGAGTTAATAGAGTGATTAAAGGCTAAAAGGAGGTAATCTTAGAAGGGTTTATAAATTAAATTAAAAGGTGTGTGAAGTGAGAAATTAGCATGTTATTCTCAAGGTAATGGCTATTAATATCTCCAAAATGGTTACACCTAGGATCCCAGTAAAATTAATCTCTCCTAGGATTGCCTCACCCCATTCAGAATTCAAAGGTTCCATAATTCCTCTTGTTCTGAGGGAGGCCAAAGCAACCAATGTCTTTACCATATGAAATGTATTAGGATATGGCTTTTAAATTTATACTTTAAAATATTAATGTTTGCCCTTTCTCCCAGTTTCTGTAAACCTTACCCCATTTACCTCAAATATGCATTTTAAAACCTCTAATTGAATCTATGACAAAAGTGTGTTCCAACTGAATCTGGACCAGATCAAGGATTATTTCCTCAGGTTTTTTTACTCTCTCACTTCGTTCAATAAAGCACTGCATCATAATTACTGGCTTCTCTTTCTCTTGAATAGTGACTAGACTACTACTACATGCAAAAGGCAAGGGGGTAAAACAAGGGAGTTAAAACTGAAGTTGTTTATATGAAATAAGAAGAGAAGAAAGGGGTAAGGGAAGGACTCATAGAAGGGTTGATATATTCATAGCTAGGAGGATAGGGTGAAGAGAAATAGGAGTGAACCTTAGAAAGGTAGGGGAGGAAAAGTGGTGGGTCTGAAGAAGTAGTGGGGAATTAATAAGATAGTGGTTAGAAGAAAATTAGATTTCTGAGGAGGAATAATATAAAATAGAGAGACAAAGAAGGAAAATCAATGAAAAAATAAAATGGAAGGTAATACACAACTAATAATTATAATTTTGAGGGGCAGCTAGATAGCTCAGCAGATTGAGAATAAGACCATCAGAAAAGAGGTCCAGGTTTCAAATCTGGCCTCAGATACTTCCTAGCTCTGTGACCCTGGGAAAGTCATTTAAACCCTATTGTGTAACCCTTACCAGGCTTCTGCCTTGGAACAAATTACACAGCATTGATTCTAAAATGGGAAGTAAGGTTTTAAAAAAAATTATTACTTTGTACAAGAGTGGAATGAATTCATCCACAAAATAGAAACAGATAGTAGAATGGATTAAAAACCACAATCCAATATGTTGTTTATAAGAAACACATTTAAATATGAGGTACACATAGAGTAAAAATAGAGGGATAGAATAAAATATATTATGCTTTATCTAAAAAAAAAAAGCAGGGGAGCAATAATGATCTCAGACCAAGTTAAAGCTAAAATAGATCTAATTAAAAGAGATGAACGGGATGCTACATTATGTTAAAGATATCATAAATAGTGAATCATTATCAGTACTAAACATATATGCACCAAATGTTATAGCATCTGAATTTCTAAAGGAAAAACTCAAGGAGTTACAAGTGGAAAGAGGTAACAAAACTATAATGGTGGGGGATTTTAATCTTCCCCAATCAGAACTGGATGAATCTAAAATAAATTAAATAAGAAAGAAGTTAAGGAGATAAATAGAAATTTAGATTAATCATATATGATAGATATTTGAAGAGAATTATGTGGTATATATACTTTTTTCTCAGTGGCGCATGGCACTTTATAAGATGACCATATATATAGATGTAAAACATCATAATTAATTAAATTAAAGCATAAATATTAAATGCATAATTTTTGGATCATAATTCAATAAAATCATATTAATAAGTGACCATGGAAATAGAATAAAGATTAATTGGAGGCTAAATTATTTACTCTTAAAGAATGAGTGGATTAAAAATAAGTCATAGAAACAATAAGTTTCTTGAAGAAAATGGTAAGATGACAATATGCCAAAACTTATAGGATACAGAAAAAAGCAGTAATTAAAGGAAAGTTTGTATCTCTAACACTTATATTAACAAAAGGGAAAAAGAACTGATCAATGAACTGAGTATACAATTTGGAAAATTAGAAAAAAAACAAGTTTAAACATCTTTAATTAAATATCAAAGGGGAATTCCTAAAAAATAATTCTCTCCTTCCTTTAGCAAATAAGGGATTTGAAAATCATCAGCATAAAGTGATACTTGAATCTATGGGATGCCAAGGAAAAAGGGACACCACCTTACCTTCAGGGAGTTTACAACCACCAGAGGAGAATATTAAATGTATGTGTTATGGATGATGGAAAATTGTATGATAAGGTACAAGATGCATTCGAGGTTTAACACTGGAAGTGAGGGAGATCACTTTCAGCTGGGCAGTAGTAGGTATCAGAAAAGGCTTCATACACAGGCAGCAGCAATTTAACTGAACTAATAATGATAATTCTAATCCAACACTTTAAGCTTGCGAATCACTTTATTTAAGTTGTGTCATTTGATACTCCCAACAACCGTGTAAGTGGGGTATTATCTCCATTTTACAGATAGGAAAACAGAGGAAGAGAGATACTACTGGCAGTGTTGAACATTTATGCTTTAAGGGTTTTCTAGCCCTTTACATATGTTTTCTCATTATATCCTCAGAAGAACTCTGTGAGGAAAGTGTAATCATTTTTATATGTGAAGAAACTGAGGCTGAAGGAGGTTCAATGCCTTACCCATGGCTAAAGATCTAGTGATTGAGACAGGATTCAAATTGAGGCATTCCTTACTTCTGCCTGTATCAATTTAGTTGGAATGTGGAGAGAGGACTCCAAGGAGCGTCTTTTTAAAAAATTCTTGCCTTCTCTCTTAGAATCAATACTGAGAATTAGTTCAAAGGCAGAAGAGCAGAAAACCTAGGTAATGGGGGTTAAGTGACTTGTTCAGGATCACACAGCAAAAAAGTATCTGAGGCCAGATTTGAACTTACAACTTTTCATCTCTAGACCTGAGTCTCAATCTACTTAGATATCTAGCTGACCCTTTGAAGAGGAGTGTTTTGAAATAAGTCAGTCAAAGTAAGCTGGAACGACTGTGAAAAGATTTAAATTCTGAGCTAAGTAGTTTGTAACTTACCTCTTAGACACTGACAATTTTGTGTAAAAGCAAAACCTGTTAACCTCCTCAAAAACTGAGTCTAGGGTACTTGATTCTGAGGGTACTCAACATACAGAAATTATGAATCAACTGTGCCACAACACCTTTCTATTTCAAGGTTCGCCAAGAAAGTGAGCAGCGAGAGTTCAGGAATACGAACAGGAGAGAAATCTCGAGCAGAAATGCAATGGTGGGAAGGAGGTTCAGGGATGGGATCCACTAGCTCTCTGAGTATGCACAATCCCTAAACCTGAAGAAACCACTAGAGGATTTTGTTTTAGTAATTCATAGGCATAACGTAGTGCTTTCTAGTGCCAGCACAATTTTTGGAGGTTAATTTCCTTGCCTGCAAACTGCCTTAATTTTACACGGTGTTCAGTAATCTATTTGCAAGCAAATAAATGAAAACAAGGTTTATAGATAAAGACTAGGATGGTAGCACAATAAACAATCATGGATTGAAAAAAAAATCAACAAATTAGTTGGAAGCTTGTGGTGTGAACAGCTAAAGAAACGTTAATGATGATGAGAAGTGCAGAAGTGGTTTATCTCCTGCAGTGAAATGGCAATCACAATAGTTATGAAGAGTACCTGAACAAAGACCCAACAAATGGAAATGATTCACAGCATTTCAAGGTACGTTGGTACTGTCTGAAGTAGCAGATTTTTTCCCCTTTTCTTTTTCTTTAAAAAACTGTACTAGGTTTGCCATAGATACATGTCACTCAGGATGGATACACTGGTTTGACTCTGTGTCAAATCAATGTTTATTTGCCTCTTGGCACACTAAGAGAGGGCTAGGGGAAATTCAGAGAGCACTCAAGGAGAGACACTGTAGATGTGAAAGCAATAAAAGCCAGAGCATTCAGTTGTCTGCCAGCCTGCCACGCATTGAGGACATGATTCCATAGAGACCCTTCCCAGAATTCTTGGCCCCATTTCTTGCTGGTTTAAAGTCAGAGTTCTTCATCTTCTTCTTCTTTTATTTTTTTAAGACTTACTGCAACACAGCCAGATGATCTTGTCCACTTTTGAGCACTGACTTGTCTTATACAACCATTGAGTGTGAAGATTAAAAGGCATCCTGGAGATGATTTAGTACAATATTGTCATTTTATAGGTAAGGAAACTGAAGAATAGGAATGTTAAGGATTGTGGCAAAAGTACTCTTATAAGCATTAAAATATTATATAAATGTGAGTAGTTGTTATTCTTATTTTAGCTTGGTCTGATTTGTCTGCTTTTATGATCTCAAACTCTCCCAGAAATAACCTTTACCCACCCACTGCATCATATATTTTTAATGCCAACATTCTACCAGTGTCCTTGTATGGTTTGGGACATGGAAGACAAGAATTTCCAAATAACTGAAATCAATATGTCACAAAAAGCAATGAAGAGGTTCATGTTGGAAGAGAACAGTTTAAAGCAAATGGGAAACTTTAAAGAAGACTGGGAACAAACTATATAAATGTTAAAATATATACTATGGTATTCTTGTGATGTTAGGGGAAATTAAGGAAGGCTATTAGCATATTGGATATATCCGGTGTGGCAAACTAATGGGAGGATATGGATGAGTCATATAAGATATATGGGGGAGGGGGCAGCTGGGTAGCTCAGTGGACTGAGAGACAGACCTAGAGACAGGAGGTCCTGGGTTCAAATGTGATCTCTGACATTTCCCAGCTGTGTGACCCTGGGCAAGTGACTTAACAGGGATTGCCTAGCCCTTACCACTCTTCTGCCTTGGAGCCAATACACTGTATTGATTCCAAGAAGGAAGGTAAGAGGTTATTTAAAAAAAAAGATATATGGGAATGAATGTATTTTTCCTAGCAACATTTAAGGGAACATATGATTAATAAGACTACAAATCCATGTATATATTTGAGTACTAAGTATTGGATATGCCAGGAAGAACATTTAACAATTTTTATAGGCATTTTGGCAAAAAAAAAAAAAAGGAGTGGGCTAGAAAGATTCTGGTTCTACTTCTGGCTTTGCTACTCAGGAGCTGTGTGACTTTGGTCAAGCCATTTCTCTAATCTGTCTTCTCATCTATTCAAAGAGATCTTTACACTAGCGGATTGTTGACTTTGTACCAGATGATTTCCCCAATCTAAGCCTGAATTTTCTCATCTACTAAATGAGACCTTTGGACAGGGTGATTTATGATGTACTATCCAGTGTCTGTGAGATCAAAACTATCTCCCTGCAGGTTTATCAGTCTGCAAATGGGAAACCTTGACCTGACATCATGGTCTTTGGGAAAACTGAAAAAGTACAGAATGATAGAGGTTCATTCTGCCAAGATTCCCTAGTGTCATGTAAAACTTGATATGTTTCCTCCTCCTGCCAGTATCTGTGTATGTTTCCTCTTTCTAGCCTGGGGATTCTGAACCTTCTTAAAGGATGAGGGAAATAAAGTCCTACAGTTTAGTCACATGAGGCCACTAACACCCACACACCAATTGTTACTTTCTTATCATCCTTGATGAAATAAGAGGCTAAAGAGCAAATAGCAAAAATATCAGCAGGAAATTTCAAGGCTGAGATCTCTCTGGGGAAAAATACCTCTTTCCTTTGCCTCTGGATTGCTGTGGTTGTAGCAATGAAAAAAAAATGTAGCAAGTAGAGAAAAGCACCAAAATAATTAACATGCAACTAATTAACGCTGTGGAGATGAGAAAATATGGTTTCCTCCTGTTTTTTTCTTAATATTATTTTATCATAAAAAATAGTCATGATTGCTTAAAGATTGCATAATGTTTTTATTTTATTCTGTTTTTGTAATGTCAATCCAGAAGAATAAATTGAGTGAGCACCTACTATGTGCCAAAACTATTGAGTGTGGCAAAGTGTATAGCGTACCAGACCAGGAGTTAGGAAGAGCAGAGTTCAAAACTGATCTTAGAGTTTTCCGATCTATAAAATGGGGATAATAATATCTAGCACCCACCTCACAGAATTTTCATGAGGAATAAATGAGATGTTTGTAGATCACTATGCAAACTATAAAACATTATGTAAATGATAGCTATGTTGATGATGCTAATGGTAATGGTGAGTTATTAGTCTAATTCAGGAAAGAGAAAATTCAGGAAACAAAAACAAGCAATGAAAGTATTTAAAGGATAAATGGAATGACGCTTAAATGCTGTCAGAGTTCAGATAAAGGAGAGGTTAATAAACCCTGGAGAAGTCAGAAGGACATAAGAATTGAAGTAGGTTTGAAAGAATATGAAGGTTTTAAATAGGGATTTATGGTGAATGAAGGAAGATGACTAAAAATGAAAAGTACATGGTTTGTGAGGTCTTCAGGGAGTTGCACAATTAGAGGGAACTGACTTCTGGGTAAGCATGGTGTCAGATTAGACATGGCTTGCTTCCCCTCCTCAGACCCAATGATATAGACAACCTCAAAAGACCCCCAAAAAACCATCCTCATAAGAACAGAGGAAATCTACCGCAGGGAGCAGCATAAGGGAACGAAAAAGCTCCCACCCAAACCTGAGCGGACCTACCCTCCCCCACCACACCTAGGGATCCAGAGCTAAATTAAGCACGTGCCAGAACCGAGTGAGGGAGGGGTTCACCAGGAGTGAGCGACGGGCAGCTCCAGGTCTGGGGAGCTACTAAGACTACCAAGGACTTACCCCTGAGAGCAATAACACCCGAAACCCCGGCAGGCAGACAAGGGGAGCTCAGACCACTGGGTACTCAGAACCAGTGCACCATAATCAATGAGTGTGTGAAGTGCACCCCTGCAGTGAGCAAGAGGCACCTATAGGTCTTGGGAGTTAATTAAGACCATCAAGGACTCACCCTTGAGAGCAGTAACACCTGAAACGCCAGCAGGCAGGGGAGGGGAGACCTTGGTCTCTCCTGGGAAGATAGCCCAGCTGTGGAGAAATGAGAGTTGGCCTGAGGCAAAAAGCCTTGAGCATTAGATCCATACACAGAGAGCCAAACCTCCTCACTCAGATTCCTGACTGGAAATGGAAGAGAAAACCATAGAGATGGCAAACAGTGACCAGGAACAACTTCCAAACACCAAGAAAAGCAAGAAGAAGGGGTTAACCTTGGATAGTTTTTATGGAGGAAAAATACAGAATCCAGAGGAAATAGCAGAAAAGGAAACCCAAATAAATGCTCTAAAACCTTCCAAAAGAAATGGAAATTGTCCACAAGCTCTTGAAGAATTTAAATTGGAGGATATCAAAAAGATGGAAGCCTTCTGACAGGAAAAATGGGAAATAATGCAATAATGCAGAACAATCTGAGGGACAAGAATTTCCAATTGGAGAAACAGCTGGAAGCCTCAAAAAGCAAGAAAGACCAAACTGAAAAGGAAAACCAGTCTTTAAAGACCAGAATTAGTCAACTGGAAGACAATGATCTTGCAAAACAGCAAGAATCAATGAAGCAAAGTCAAAAAATTAACAAATTAGAAGAAAAAATAAAATATCTCACTGATAAGTTGACATATCAGGAAAACAGAGGAAGGAGAGAAAATCTGAGAATCATTGGACTACCTGAAAAGCCAGAAATAAACAGAAATCATGACATAATACTACAAGAAATCATCCAAGAAAATTGTCCTGATGTTCTTGAACAAGACGAGAAAATAAACATTGAAAGAGTTCATAGAACACCCTCTACACTAAATCCCCAAAAGACAACTCCCAGGAATGTAGTTGCCAAATTCCAAAGCTTTCAAGTTAAGGAGAGAATCCTACAAGAAGCCAGAAAAAAACAATTCAGATACCAAGGAGCACCAATCAGGATCACGCAAGACCTGGCAATTTCCACACTGAACGACCACAAGATTTGAAACACAATATTCAGAAAGGCAAGAGAGCTGGGTCTTCAACCAAAAATTGACTATATACTGTATACTGTATACTGTATACTGAACTGTATACAAAACTGACTATATACTTCCAGGGGAAAATATGGGCATTCAACAAAATAGAAGATTTCCAAGTAAATACTTGCAAATGTAAAGAAAAGACCAGAACTCAGTGGAAAGTTTGATATCCAAACACAAAGAGCAAGAGAAAAATGAAAAGATAAATATGAAAGAAAGGGAAAAGGAGAAAAATGTTTTTTTCTTTTATTCAAACTCTCTTCTATAAGATCTACATTAAGATAAAATTATATATTAATATGTGGGGAAAGTGTTATATGTAATTCTCAAAAATTGCATGCATTATTAGAGTAATTAGAAGAATCATTCATAGAGAAAGATCAAGGCATAAAGATGATATGGAGAAGGGGGGGAAGAAAGAAAAAGGGAGGGGGGAATCAATGATGGTATCAAGATATACTTGAAGAAATAGAAAGAAATTAAATAGAATAATCCTTGCCACACAAAGATACACACGGGAAGGGGAGGGGAAGAATTATCTTATAAGAAAGAGAGAAAGAGAGTGATAATTGTTACTACTTAAACCTTACTCTCAGTGAAATCAAATCTGAGAGGGAAGAGCATTTAGATCCATTGGGATCTTGAATTTGCTCTTATCCAACAGGGTAAGGGAGAAGGGAAAATTAATGGGGGGGAGGGAAGAGGGTGTACAAAAAGGGAGGGAAGGAGAGAATGGAGGGAAATTAACAGACCCTAAAAAATTTTAAAAAGAAGGGAACTATAAGGGAGGGACTAGAAAGGGAAGCATATCAAGGGAGGGGACTAGGGGGACTGATTTAAAGTAAATCACAGGTTTAAAGGGTTATAGTAAAAGAAGAAAGGTCAGAATTAGAAGAGGAGATCAAAATGCCAGTGAAGTCACAAGGGACAATTGTAACTCTGAACGTGAATGGGATGACCTCACCCATAAAACATAGACGAATAGCAGATTGGATTAGAATCCAAAACCCTACCATATGTTGTCTACAAGAAACACACATGAGGTGAGTAGATATTCACAAGGTCAGAATTTAAGGTTGGAGTAAGATCTATTGGGCCTCAACTGATAGAAAGAAGGCAGGAGTTGCAATCATGATATCTGACAGAGCCAAAGTAAAAATAGACCTGATTAAAATGGATAGGGAAGGTAAAAACATCCTGATAAAAGGGAGTATAAACAATGAGGAAATATCACTAATCAACATGTATGCACGAAGTAATATAGCACCCAAATTTCTAATGGAGAAACTAGGAGAATTGAAGGAAGAAAAAGATGTCAAAACTATATTAGTGGGAGACCTGAACCAATCACTATCAAATTTAGATAAATCAAATAAAAAAAATAAATAAGAAAGAGGTAAAAGATGTGAATGAAATATTAGAAAAATTAGAGTTAATAGATATATGGAGAAAAATAAATAGGGATAAAAAGGAATACACCTTCTTTTCAGCAGCACAAGGCACATTCACAAAGATTGACAATGCACTAGGTCATAAAATCATGGCAAACAAATGCAAAAAAAGCAGAAATAATAAATGTGGTCACTTCCGGTCAAGATGGAGGCTTAGAGGCAGCGAAAGTTCAGACCTCTGAAAACCCTTCCTTACCAATCACAAACTGAATGATGCCAGGACACCGAAATTCAAACTGAACAACAGGACAGACCCAGGGAACCCTCCTCCTAGACCTGGATTAAAAGGTAAGGCCTCTCAAAAGCCAGAACCCTACATCACTCGGATCTAAGGGGTAGGCAGAAGGAAGGTCCCAAGACCCATCACCCCCAACACAGAGTGCTGAGCCCATGGCAGCAGCAGAGGCAAAAGGGCCTCAGGGCTGGCTATTCTGAGGGACTCACCTTGAAAGCAGCCTGAGCCAGTCTCCAGGGTGCCCAACACAGAAGGCAGGGAAACATAGAGAGAAGGGGGGAAGCCTGTAGCCCCCTGGTTGGGTCCTTCCATCTGAGTCTTAAGGGAGGTTACAGCTTTAGGGCACCAGCTGAACCCAATCCCATCAGGAGCCCTCAGAGCTTCTGAAAGGACAGAAACCTCAGGGCCGGCAAAGGGGTTACTCCGAAGGGCTTACCTTGAAAGCAACCTTGGTCATTCTCCAGACATTCAACACAGATTGAGGAGGAGGAGATTTTTTTGCTTCAGGGCTCATTTGGCCCAAACCAGCTGAACCTATTCCCATCAGGAGCCCTTAGAGCCCAGGGAGGCCACGACCCCTCCCCCCTAAGAGAGCAGGGTCTTCAGAAAGAACAGAAACCTAGAGGCAGAATCAAGATGGTGGCCTAGAAGGAGCATAGACCTGGGAGCCTGGCCAGAGCTGTGGAGATCCTCCATATTTGCTCCAGCCATCCAGGGAGTTTAGAACTCAGCAAACCCAGCCCAACCAAGCTGAACTTAATCCCATCAAAAGTCTCCAGAATGTAGGGAAGCCCAGGCTCCCCAAGTCATCCTCATTGACTGCTGGATTTTAAGCCAATCAAAAGCCTCCAGAGGACAGGGAAGCTCAAATACCAACAACCCTCCCCCTGAGACTACACCAAGAGATATTCTGTTAAAGATCCAAGAGGGGAGACTGATAGAAGTCCCCAAAAATCAAAAAAATGAGAGGAACAAGAGCACAGACAAAGGGAGTAAAGGAGGGGTGAATTTGAGCAAACAATAGAAAAAGAAGAAAGAAACTACAATAGACAGCTACTACTCAGCAAATGGAACAGAGGGGGAGAGATCAGCAAAGGATAAACCAGAAATCCCAGCAAAATGGATACAGGCTGTGGAAGAACTCAAAACACAACTAAGAGAGTCTGAAGACAATTGGGAAAAGAACTTAAAAATTAAGAAAAGTCATCTGGAAACAGAGGCACTTGAATTAAAAAGAGAAAATAGTGTCTTGAAAGCCAAAATCAACCAGCTGGAAAATGAGGCAAAGGAGATGAAAGATGAGGCAAAGGAGATGAAAGACGAGGTAAAGAGGATGAAAGACGATCTTCAAAGAAAATCAGACCAGAAGGAAAAGGATGACCAAAAAGCCAGAGATAAAATCCAATCTTTAAGAACCAGAATACAACAACTGGAATTAAGTGACCTCAAAAGGCAGCAGGAGACTATAAAACAAAACAAAAAGAATGAAAAAATTGAGGAAAATATGAAGCATCTCATTAAAAAAACAGACGATTTAGAAAATTGTTCAAGAAGAGACAATTTAAGAATCATTGGAATACCAGAAGACCACGACAAAAGAAAAAGCCTGGACATAATACTACAGGGAAGTATTCAGGAAAACTGTCCCGAGATCCTAGAACACGAGGGGAAAGTGGAGATTGAAAGAATCCACAGATCACTCCCTGTATTTAATCCCCAACTGACAGCACCAAGAAATGTTATAGCCAAATTCAAAAACAGTCAGATGAAAGAAAAGATATTACAAGCTGCCAAGAAGAAGCCAATCAGATACCATGGAAACATGGTGAGGTTAACACAGGATCTGGCTGCATCCACACTGAAGAGCCAAAAGGCATGGAATATGATATTCCGGAAAGCAAGGGAACTAGGTCTACAACCAAGAATAAAATACCCATCAAAACTGACTATATTCTTACAGGGGAAAGTATGGGCATTCAACATAATAGAAGAGTTCCCAGCATTCATAAATAAAAGAACCAGACCTGAACAGAAAATTTGATGTCCAAGCACAGAACACAAGAGAATCATCAAAAGGTAATTAAAAAAGAAGGGAAAAAAACAAACAAAACAACAAAAAAATTTTAAGAGACCCAATAAGTTAAAATGATATGTATTCCTACAAGAAAAGAGGTCATTTGTAACTCTTAAAAACTGCTACTATCACCTGAGCAGCTAGAAGAATTACATTCAGAGGGAACAGTGACAAACTGTATAGGATGAAAGGACAAGACATAAATAGGTATATAGATATAGCATGCATAAAAGCATATACATGTTTTCCACTTAAATCTCTTTCACGCACAAGTATCTTTGTGCACACTCATCTATCCTAACCCCGTCCACCCTCTTCAAGACTTGCGGCGATGTGGGAGTGACGACACAATAGGTGGAGGTGACCACTGGCAGTTGTAGTCACGATCCTGCACGTAGGCGGCCCACGGATCAGTGGGCGCTCAGACCTGTGGGCAGCAGGGACGTTCGGCAGCATCCTGGGCGACTGAGCAGCCCTCTCTAGGACAGCACTGCTCACCCTAATCAAGGGAGGGGACTAGAAAAGGTGTCCTAAACATTGCCTGCCCAACAAACACCCGGTCAGCACACCACGGCTGGCGGGTCATCCCTTTAAGCGGTCAAAATAAAAGAAAAAATACAAAGAAACTCCTACTAGGAGCATGGAACATCAGAACATTACTTGACAGAGAATACCCAAGACCTAAGAGAAGAACAGCTCTAATTGGTAAAGAACTGGTGCGATATAACATCGACATCACAGCCTTAAGTGAAACAAGCTTACCAGAAGAGGGATCACTCAGTGAACCCACCACTGGATACACCTTCTTCTGGAAAGGTAGAGCCTCAAATGAAGACAGAATCCACGGTGTTGGCCTGGCCATCAAGACCAGTTTGCTCAAACAGCTGCCAGACTTGCCTGTGGGCATCAGCGAGAGGCTCATGAAGATCCATTTGCCTCTCAGAAAAGACCGGAATGCCACAATCATCAGCGCATATGCCCCAACACTGACCAGCACAGAGGAGACCATCGAGCAGTTCTACTCTGACCTGAGTGCCGTCCTGCACTCAGTACCCACAAATGACAAGCTGATACTACTGGGAGACTTCAATGCCTGCGTTGGCCAGGACCATGAAAGATGGAAAGGAGTGCTCGGCAAACACGGTGTGGGCAAAATGAACAACAACGGCCTACTGCTACTCAGCAAATGCTCAGAGGTCGAACTCACCATCAGAAACACTGTGTTCAGAATGGCGAACAAATATAAAACAACGTGGATGCACCCAAGATCAAAACAGTGGCATCTCATTGACTACATCATTGTACGCCGGCGAGAGGAACTATCTGCCGAGACAAACACAGGAACTATATGAACATAACTACAAAACACTCTCCACACAATTAAAACTAGATATAAACAATTGGAAAAAACATAGATTGCTCATGGGTGGGACGAGCTAACATAATAAAAATAACCATCCTACCCAAATTTATCTATCTATTTAGTGCCATACCCATTGAACTACCAAAAAAAGTATTTTACTGAATTAGAGAAAACCATAACAATGTTCATTTGGAAGAATAAAGGATCAAGGATATCCAGGGAAATAATGAAAAAAAAATACAAAGGAAGGTGGCCTTGCAGTCCCAGATCTCAAACTATATTACAAAGCAGTGGTCATCAAAACCATTTGGTACTGGCTAAGAGACAGAAAGGAGGATCAGTGGAATAGACTTGGGGTAAATGACCTCAGCAAGACAGTCTATGACAAACACAAAGACCCCTGCTTTTGGGACAAAAATCCAGTATTTGATAAAAACTGCTGGGAAAATTGGAAGATTGTTTGGGAGAGATTGGGTTTGGATCAATACCTCACACCCTACACCAAGATAAACTCAGAATGGACGAATGACTTGAATATAAAGAAGGAAACTATAAGTAAATTAGGTGAACACAGAATAGTATACATGTCAGACCTTTGGGAATGGAAAGATTTAAAACCAAGCAAGACTTAGAAAGAGTCACAAAATGCAAAATAAATAATTTTGACTACATCAAATTAAAAAGGTTTTGTACAAACTAAACCAATGTAACTAAAATTAGAAGGAAAGCAACAAATTGGGAAACAATCTTCATAACAAAAATCTCTGACAAAGGCTTAATTACTCAAATTTACAAAGAGCTAAATCAATTGTACAAAAAATCAAGCCATTCTCCAATTGAAAAATGGGCAAGGCAGGGGGCAGCTGGGTAGCTCACTGGATTGAGAGCCAGGCCTAGAGACGGGAGGTCCTCGGTTTAAATCTGATCTCAGCCACTTCCCAGCTGTGTGACCCTGGGCTTACTTGACCCCCATTGCCTAGCCCTTACCACTCTTTTGCCTTGGAGCCAATACACAATATTGACTCCAAGACGGAAGGTAAGGGTTTAAAAAAAATGGGCAAGGGACATGAATAGACAATTTTCAGTTAAAGAAATCAAAACTGTTAATAAGCACATGAAAAAGTGTTCTAAATCTCTTGTAATCAGAGAGATGCAAATCAAAACAACTCTGAGGTATCACCTCACATCTAGCAGATTGGCCAACATGACAGCAAAGGAAAGTAATGAATGCTGGAGGGGATGTGGCAAAGTAGGGACATTAATGCATTGCTGGTGGGGTTGTGAATTCATCCAACCATTCTGGAGGGCAATTTGGAACTATGCCCAAAGGGCGATAAAAGACTGTCTGCCCTTTGATCCAGTCATAGCACTACTGGGTTTGTAGTCCAAAGAGATAATAAGGAAAAAGACTTGTACAAAAATATTCATAGCTGCACTCTTTGTGGTGGCCAAAAATTGGAAAATGAGGGGATGTCCTTCAATTGGGAAATGGCTGAACAATTGTGGTATCTGTTGGTGATGGAATACTATTGTGCTAAAAGGAATAACAAAGTGGAGGAATTCCATGGAGACTGGAACAACCTCCAGGAAGTGATGCAGAGTGAGAGGAGCAGAACCAGGAGAACATTGTACACAGAGACTGACACACTGTGGTTCAATTGAACCACATGTAATGGATTTCTCAATCAGTGTCAATGCAATAGCCCTGAAGAATTTGCAGGGATCTAGGAGAAAAAACACTACCCACAATCAGAGGACAAATGGTGGGAGTAAAACACGGAGGAAAGGCAACTGCTTGACTATAGGGGTTGAGGGGATGTGACTGAGGAGAGACTCTAAATGAACACCTTAATGCAAATACCAACATGGAAATGGGTTCAGATCAAGGACACGTGTGATACCCAGAATAATCACGTGCTGGCTATGGTTGGAGTGGTGTGAGGAGGGGGGGAGGAAAGAAAATGATCTTTGTTTCCAATGAATAGTGTTTGAAAATGACCTAATAAAATGATATTTAAAAGGAAAAAAAAACAATTATAGGGAAGCCTACAAACAGTTTATAATTATATCTCATACTTATAAATGCATATGAAAGGCTATGAAATAATGGCACAGGTGAATCAACTCTCCTTATTCAGCACCTGGCATGTACCAAATACCAAATATGAGAAGAAAGAAAAAAAAATCCTACCCTCTAGGAGCTTGTTGTCTAATGGAAGAGATAACATATAAGGAACTATGTACAAACAAGATATAGGGAGAATTGATTAGAGTAGTCTGAGGGTAGGTAGTGAAAGTTTTATTAGCCCTATTTCACAAATGAGGAAATGGATTCAGAGACATGAAGACAGACTGGGTATCAGTGCTTCAATTAAGATCCAACCTCCAGGGAGTGATGCAGAGCAAAAGGAGCAGAACCAGGAGAACATTGTACACAGAGACTGATACACTTTGGCACAATCGAATGTAATGGACTTCCCCATTAGTGGCAATTCATTGATCCTGAACAACCTGGAGGGATCTATGAGAAAGAATACTATCCACACTCAGAGGGAAAACTATGGGAGTAGAAACACAGAAGAAAAACAGCTGCTTGAATATACGGGTTGAGGGAATATGGTTGGGCTGTAGACTCTGGGTGAATATCTTAATGCAAGTCAATTTCATTCTCCAGTATTTCATACTATCCTATAATTTAAATACATGCAGTGAATTCAGATAAGGCAGGCCTGTGAAGTCGGGGGGAAGAAATTGAAATAATTTTATGCAGAGTATTTGATGACATAATGTAAGTTTGATAAAAGAATATTAGTCTGCTCCCCTAACAATGTATTATTGCCTCCAAGATCCTTTGACGTTCTAAAGTTCACCAACTATGTTATTTTTAAACCCTTACCATCCAGTTTAGAATCAATAGTGTGTATTAGTTCCAAGGCAGAGTAGTGGTAAGGGGTATATTATCGAGGCTAAGTGACTTGCCCAGGGTTACATAGCTAGGAAATATCTGGGGCCATATTTGATCTTGGGACTTCCCATCTCTGGATCTGACTCTTAATCCACTTGAGTCATTATCCCCTCTTAGCTATCTTTTGACCATTCCTCTCTATCTTGCCTCTTTCCATACTTTAGAAGACTCAATTTCTCTGGTTTCTTTCAAGCTTCAATTTTTAAACCACCTTCTTCAGGAAATCATGCTCTCCCTTTACTTCCTCCTTTGAGAGTACCTTCCATCTACTTTGTATATATTACAAATGGTTATTGTTATTTGCATGTTGTCTCCCTCATTCAAATGTGAGCTCCTCAAAGTTAGGTCTGTTTTTTTCTCCGTGTCTTTGAGGAACAGTGCGATGTAGTAAGTGATTAATAATTTTTTTGATTGACTAGTTCTCTTAGTCACATTTTTTGGTCTAATATTAATAAAGTCACATATGATGAAAGTGGAAATAAACGGTTTTGGGTAGTGAGGAGGATGAAAAAGGGGGAAAAAAGAAACTTTGGATTTTGTTTCTCTCCCTTGCTCTCTGCTTCTATTCTTCTCCTCTGTCACTCCACTGCTTATGATCAAGTGTGAGATCTTAAAGAAGGAAACAAGGGGTATAACTGGGATTAAGAGTCTCAGCCTAGAATACCAAGAACATGTCAGAATTCTGAAAATGGTTTAGGTTGAGGAATGTGAGCATTAAAGTATAATTTAACGATATGGGATTATTAGCACATCTACATAAAAGCCAAATTCTCAAAATATCCACTTGAGGAGACCAGTCCTTTGGTGATTCCCCACTCAGGTTCATTGCCCTGGTTCTTTTGGGTCACCCTGCTTCTTATTGTCCATGTTCTAATGTAGCTGTAACTTCCGAGTCAGTAGTTGCCACAAATTAAATGACACCATTTAGATTGCTTCTATAGCCAGACAAGCCCATGACTCCCAAGGAACTGCCAAGATATTTCAGAAATGGATATCTTTGTGCCCATTTTGTTTGATACCACTCATGTTTTCTAGCTTACCTGACTTTTTTCCCAGCTAGGTCCCTGAGCCTTATGCATTATAATGACTTACTAGAAAGACTTTCTCATTTTATCTGTGCTTTTACATTTGAGTTTCCCTACTTTAAGTATGACATTGAACTGACTAAATGTAATAATTTTATGGTATCTCTCTGCTGGATTTCTTCTTTTGGTAGCTTTCTTTTTTTCTTTTTTTTGGTAGCTTTTTAAAGAAAGCAACTGGTATTGTTTAAATGACCTTCTGTACAAAACAATTCCCATCTGTTGAACCCTGAACTGGTGATCCAAGTTCTTGCCATCTGAGTATCTTCAGGGTGCCCCTTGATTTGCTAACTGAGCATGAAGTTGTAAAAGCAGCATAGAATTTGAAGGGCAGAAGGTCTGGTGGAATCACAATCCATTAGCATTGGCCTTGTACACAATGGTTATACAACTAAGCTGTTCCTGTCTACTGCACCCAGACAGAGCCCATTTTCACATTGGCAATCAAGTTTCCAGACATCCTCCAATGCAGCCTCGGTCATGTTAAATGATACTAGGCATCAGATGTGCTTGGAACCAACCCTCTTGTATGCATGTTGCTATCTTTGCTTCCAGATTGAGCTATTTGCCTTCAGCCTGGAAGCAATTTTAACTTGATTTAATTAAAATTTGTTGAATGTAGTAGTCAACAAGGCCATCCTGAATGTTACCAAACAGGACTGTTTTGAGCATGCAGTGACCTTGGGACTTATCATGGTCCCATACATAGAAATGACTCTTCTATTATTTTCCTTTCTTTTCCCTTTTTATCTTATCTAATTATTATTATTTAACATTACATTAATTCTCTCCCCATCCTGACCAAATAATTATCCATTATAGTAAAGACTGAAGTAGAAAAAGAAAAAAAAACATTCAGAAAAACTAATGGACACACACTGTCTGACAGCATGTATGATATTTACATCCTAAGTATCCCGTTTCTTCAAAGAAGGAAGGGGGCTACATTTTCTCTATTCAACTTTTCTCTGGGACTATGTTTGGTAATTTTAATTTATATTATATTCATGGCTTGTTGTAGTCTTCATTTGCATTTTTGCAGTGAGATACATATTATTTTCCCTGGTCCTACTCATCTCTCTGTATCAGTTCATATGTCTGCCCAAATTTCTTTAAATCCTTTCTATCTTTCGTTTCTATTTTTTTAATTTTTAAATTTTAATTTTTTATTTGGTCAATTTCAAACATTATTCCTTGTTTACAAAAATCATTTTCTATTTCTCCCTCCCCTCCTGCAACCCCTCCCATAGCCATCATGTAATTCCACTGGGTATAACATGTGTCCTTGATCAGAACCTATTTCCATATTTTTGGTGTTTGCATTAAGATGTTCACCCAGAGTCTACATCCCCAACCATATCCCCTCAACCCATGTATTCAAGCAGCTGTTTTTCTTCTGTGTTTCTACTCCCACAGTTTTCCCTCTGAGTGTGGATAGTATTCTTTCTCAAAGATCCCTCCAGTTTGTTCAGGATCAATGAATTGCCACTAATGGGGAAGTCCATTACATTCGATTGTGCCAAAGTGTATCAGTCTCTGTGTACAATGTTCTCCTGGTTCTGCTCCTTTTGCTCTGCATCACTCCCTGGAGGTTGTTCTAATCTCCATGGAATTCCTCCACTTTATTATTCCTTTGAGCACAATAGTATTCCATCAACAGCAGATACCACAATTTGTTCAACCATCCTCCAATTGAAGGGCAACCCCTCATTTTCCATCTTTTTTTTTTTTTTTGCCACCACAAAGAGTACAGCTATGAATATTTTTGTGCATGTCTTTTTCCTTATTATCTCTTTGGAGTACAAACCCAGCAGTGCTATGGCTGGATCAAAGGGCAGACAGTCTTTTATCACCCTTTGGGCATAGTTCCAAATTGCCCTCCAGAATGGTTGGATCAATTCACAACTCCACCAGCAATGCATTAATGTCCCTACTTTGCCACATCCCCTCCAGCATTCGTTACTTTCCTTTGCTGTCATGTTGAACAATCTGCTAGGTGTGAGGTGATACCTCAAAGTTGTTTTGATTTGCATCTCTCTGATTATAAGAGATCTAGAACATTTTTTCATGTGCTTATTAATAGTCTTGATTTCTTTAACTGAAAATTGCCTATTCATGTCCCTTGCCCATTTTTCAATTGGAGAATGGCTTGATTTTTTGTACAAACTGGTTTAGCTCTTTCGAGATTTGAGTAATTAGACCTTTGTCAGAGGTTTTTGTTATGAAGATTGTTTCCCAGTTTGATATTTCCCTTCTGATTTTGGTTACATTGGTTTAGTTTGTACAAAACGTTTTTAATTTGATGTAATCAAAATTATTAATTTTACATTATGTGTCTCTTTCTAAGTCTTGCTTGGTTTTAAACTATTTATCTTCCCAAAGATCTGACATATATACTATTCTGTGTTCACATAGTTTACTTATAGTTTCCTTCTTTATGTTCAAGTCATTCACCCATTTTGTGTTTATCTTGGTGTAATGTGTGAGATGTTGATCCAAACCTAATCTCTCCCATATTGTATTCTAATTTTCCCAGCAGTTTTTTTTTTTTTATCAAATAGTGGATATTTGTCCCAAAAGCTGGGATCTTTCGGCTTGTCATAGATTGTCTTGCTGAGGTCTCTTACCTCAGGTCTATTCCACTGATCCTCCTTTCTGTCTCTTAGATATTACAAATTTTATTGATGACCACTGTTTTATAATATACTTTGAGATCTGGTACTGCAAGGCCCCCTTTTTTTTTCATTTTTTCCCTGGATATCCTTGATCCTTTGTTCTTCCTAATGAACTTTGTTATGGCTTTTTCTAATTCAGTAAAAAAGATTTTTTGGAACTTCAATGGGTATGGCACTAAATAAATAAATAATTTTGGGTAGGATGGTCATTTTTATTATGCTACTAGTTAATGTTTTTCCAATTGCTCAGATCTAGTTTTAGTTGTGTGAAAGTGTTTTGTAGTAGTGTTCAAATAGTTCCTGTGTTTGTCTTGGCAGATATATTCCTAAGTATTTTACATTGTGTAGGGTGATTTTGAATGGAATTTCTCTTTCTAATTCCTGCTGCTGAGATGTGTTGGAGATATTTAGAAATGCTAATGACTTATGCAGGTTTATTTTGTATCCTGCTACTTTGCTAAAGTTGTTGATTATTTCATCTAGCTTTTAGTTGATTCTCTAGGATTCTTTAAGTAGACCATCATATAATCTGCAAAGAGTGATAGCTTGGTCTCTTCATTGCATATTTTAATGCCTTCAATTCCTTTTTCTTCTCTAATTGCTACTGCCAGTGCTTCTAGTACAATGTTAAATAAAAAAGGTGATAATTGGTATCCTTGTTTCACTCCTGATCTTATTAGGAATACATCTAGTTTATCCTCATTGCAGATGATGTAGGCTGATGGTTTTAGATAGATACTGTTAATATTTTTAGGAAAGACCCTTCTATTCTTATACTTTTTAGTGTTTTAATTAGGAATAAGTGTTGTATTTTGTCAAAGGATTTTTCTGAGTCAATTGAGATAATCATGTGATTTTTGTTGGTTTCCTTGTTGATATGGTTAATTATGTGGATGGTTTTTCTGATATTGAACCATCCTTGCATTCCTGATCCTACCTAAATCCTAACTGATCATACTGAATAACCCACATGATCACTTGCTAGAGTCTTTTTGCTAGTATCCCATTTAAGATTTTTGCATCTATGTTCATTAAGGAGATTGATCTATAGTTTTATTTCTGTTTTTTACCTGCCTGGCTTTGGAATAAGTACCATATTTGTGTCATAAAAGGAATTTTCTTATTATGTCAAATAGTTTGTAGAGTATTTTGATTAGCTGTTCTTTAAATGTTTCATAGAATTCACTTATGAATCCATCTGGCCCTTGAGATTTTTTCTTAGGGAGTTCTTTGATGGCCTGTTCAATTTCTTTTTCTGATGTGGGATTATTTAAGGATTCTATTTCTTCTTCTGTTAATCAAGGCAATTTTTATTTTTGTAAATATTCATCCATATTACCTAGATTGCCATATTTGTTGCCATATTATTGGGCATAATAGTTTTTAATGATTTCCTTAATTTCCTCTTCATTGGAGGTAAGGTCCCCCTTTTCATCTATGATACCGTTAATTTGCTTTTCTTCTTTCCTTTTTTTAATTAGATTGACCACTACTTTGTCTATTTTATTTATTTTCCCAAAATACCAGCTTCTAGTCTTATTTATTAATTTGATAGTTCTATCTCTTTTGATTTTATTAATTTATCCCTTAATTTTTAGGATCTCTAATTTACTTTACTTCTGGGGGTTTTTAACACCCTTTCAAGTTTTTTGATTTGCATGTCCAATTCATTGACCCAAGCCCTCCCTAATTTGTTAATATATGAACTCAAGGATATAAATTTTCCCCTGAGTACTGCTTTGGCTGCATCGCATAGAGTTTGAAAGAATGCATCATCATTGTCATTTTCTTCAATAAAATTATTAATTGTTTCTATTATTTGTTCTCTAACTAAACAATTTTGGAGAATCATATTATTTAATTTCATATCAATTTTTGATTTGGCTCTCCACATACCCTTACTGATGACTATTTTTATTATGTTATGATCTGAAAAGTTTCCATTTATTATTTCTATTTTTCTGCTTTTGTTTGCCATGTTTTTATGACCTAGTACATAGTCAATCTTTATGAATGTACCATGTGCTTCTTAAAAGAAGGTGTATTCTTTTTGCCCCTATTTATTTTTCGCCATATATCTATTAACTCTAATTTTTCTAAGATTTCATTCACATCTTTTACCTCTTTCTTATTTATTTTTTGATTAGATTTATCTAAATTTGATAGTGGTAGGTTCAAGTCTCCCACTAGTATAGTTTTACTATCTATTTCCTCCTTCAATTATACTAGTTTCTCCTTTAGAAATTTGAATGCTACACCATTTGGTGCATACTTGTTGATTAGTGATATTTCCTCATTGTCTATACTGCCTTTTATCAGGATGTATTTACCTTCCCTATTCCTTTTAATTAGATCTATTTTTACTTATCTTTGTCAGATATCATGATTGCAACTCCTGCCTTCTGCATATCAGTTGAAGCCTATTAGGTTTTGCTCCAACCTTTAATTCTGACCTTGTGTGTATCTACCCTCCTCATTTGTATTTCTTGTAGAAATATGGTAGGATTTTGGATTCTAATACACTCTCCTATTCATTTATGGCTTATGGGTCAGTTCATCCAATTAACATTCAAAGTTATGATTGTCACCTGTGAATTCCCTAGCATTGTGATATCCTCCCTTAATTCTGTCCTTTCTTCTTTTGCTATATCCTTTTCAACTAGTGTTTTACTTTTAGTCAATTCCCCTAATCCCCTCCCTTAATATGCTTCCCTTATTGCTCCCTCCCTTTTTGTTCCCGTCTTGTTTTTGTAGGGTCTGTTAGGTTCCCTCCCCCCTTCTCCTTCCCTCCCTTTTTGTACGCCCTCCCTCTACCTCCCTTAGTTTTCCCTTCTCACTTACCCTGTAGGATTAGATAGAATTCACGATCCCAATGGATCTAGATGCTCTTTCCTCTCATAATTGATTTCACTGAGAGTAAGGTTTAAGTATTACCTATTAGCACTCTCTTCCTCTCCTTCTTATAAGAGTATTCTTCCCCTCCCCTTCCCAGGTGCATCTTTGTGTGATAAAGATTATCCTATTTTTTTATTTCTTCAAGTATCTCTTGGTGCCATCTTTGATTTCCCCCCCTTTTTGTTTTTTTTTTGCATATTATCTTATAGCACTTAAAACCTCAATCTCTTCTTATGAATGATTCTTCTAATTACAGTAATAAAGAATATAATTTTTGACTTACAAATAACATTTTCCCCATATATTCATATATATATATATATATACATATATATAATTTGTTCTAATTGTACCCCTTAGAGAAGAGAGTTTGAATAAAAAAAAATTTTCCCCTTTTCCATCTCTTTCTCATTTATCTTTTTATGTTTCTCTTGGTCTTTGTATTTGGATATCAAACTTTCCACTGAGTTCTGGTCTTTTCTTTACAAATATTTGGAAATCTTCTATTTTGTTGAATGCCCATATTTTTCCCTGGAAGTATATAGTCAATTTTGATGGATTGCTGATTCTTGCCTTTCTGAATATCATGTTCCAGGCCTTGCAGTCATTCAGTGTGGAAATTGCCAGATCTTATGTGATCTTGACTGGTGCTCCTTGGTATCTGAATTTTCTGTTTTTGGCTTCTTGGAGAATTTTCTCCTTAACTTGAAAGATCTGGAATTTGGCAATTACATTCCTGGAGTTGTCTTTTGAGGATTTAGTGTAGAGGGCATTCTATGAACTCCTATTTTGACTCCTTGTTCAAGGACATCAGGGCAGTTTTCATTGATGCTTTCTCATAGTATGATGTCAAGATTTCTGTTTATTTCTGTCTTTTCAGGTAGACCAATGATTCGCAAAGTGTCTTGTCGTAATCTGTTTTCCTGATCTGTCAGCTTGTCAGTTAAATATTTTATGTTTTTCTCAATTTTGTAAGTCTTTTGACTTTGCTTTATTAATTCTTGTTGTTTTGCAAGATCATTGGTTTCCAGTTGCCCAATTCTGGTCCATAAGGCCTGGATTTTGCTTATAATCTTTTGGTTTTCTGCTTTAATCTTTTGGTTTTCCTTTTTGGTTTGGTCTATCCTGCTTTTCATGGCTTCCAGCTGTTTCTCCAATTTGGAGTTCTTGTCTTTCAGACTGTAATTTTCTCTTTGAACTATTTCCCACTTTTCTTGCCAGAAGGCTGCCATCTTTTTGATAAGCTCCAATTTAAATTCTTCTAGAGCTTGTGGACAATTTCCATTTTGGAAGGTTTTGGGTTTATTTGAATTTCTCCTGTATTTCCACTGTAGCCTGGGTTTTTCCTCCATAAAAATTTTCCAGGGTCAATGCCTTTTTCTTGTTTCTTTTTCTTTTCTTTTCTTTTCTTTTCTTTTTTTTTTTGTGGAGTGAGTTTAAGGCTCCTAGGCACAATTTGCCATCACTTTGACTTTGGAGGGTTTTACTTCCCTTTTTAGTCAAAAATATGAGTGAGATCATTGTTTTGCAAGTTGTGTATGGAGTTTAGGAGCAAGGATTTTGCCTGAGGCAAGCTCTTGAATCTCAATAGCTTCAGCTGTTTGCTGCCCTTCCCTGTGCCACCTTCTCAGGAGCACCCATGCTCCCTAGCCCTCTAGGGTTTCAGGTGTAGCTGCTCTCAGGGGTAGGTCCTTGGTGGTCTTATTCAGCTCCCGAGACCTAGAGGTGCCCCTCGCTCACTTGCTGATTCTGGTGCACTCTGGATCTGAGTGCCCAAGGTCTGTGCTCCCCCACCTGCTGGGGTTTCAGATGTAGCTGTTCCCAGGGATAGGTCCTTGGTGGTCTTAGTCAGCTTGCCAATACCTAGAGCTGCCCCTTACTCACTTTAGAGGTTCCCCTTCACTCACTCGCTGATTCTGGCATGCACTGGCTCTCATTCTGGTTCTGTAGGTGGGGTGGGGGAGGGTAGGTCAGCTCACGTTTGGGTGGGAGCTTTTCCACCCCCTTATAGTGTGGAAGTGCCAAAATCCCATGTACCTTCAATGCTATGCCCTACTGTTGAACTTCTTCGTTCTTATGAATTTGTTTTTTTTTGGGGGGGGTCTTTTGAGGTAGTGTAAATTGGTTGATGCTGAGGAGAGGAAGCATCCCGTGTCTAGACTTCCGCTATGCTTACCCGGAAGTGACCTTTTATTTCTTATAATATTGTAATATTCTGTTATATCCAGGTACAACAATTTACTTAGTCATTTTGTGATTGATGAAATCCCTTCTCTGTTTCCAGTTCTTTGCTCTCTCAGAAAGTGTTGGAATGAATATTTTGGTGAAAATAGAAACACTCTTCTTCCCTGAGTATATGCCTAGTGGTACATAATTCCCAATTGTTTTCCAGAAAGGTTGTACTAATTCATCCCTCCACAGTGTATTAGCATTCTGCCATCACTATTTTTTCATTGTTTTGGAAACAGATTAGCCAGTAGATGGTACCATCTTCAGCTCAGGAGAAAAATCTCTGGATTTGGAAATCAAAATCTTATATTCAAATTCTAATTCTTCTTGCTGCTGTATGAGCTTGGGCTTTAAGAATCTGTATGTTTTAGTTTCCTCAGTTATAAAAGATGGAATTAGACAAGATAATATCTCATAATATCTTCTAGCTTAGAATTCTATGATCCTGTGGTTCTGCACTGTGTAGGATATTATGGAATTTGAACAGTGGAAGGAGTAAAAAATTTTGTAAAAAAGACAAAGGGGGAATGTTTCTACAATGACCAGCATAGAAAAAGGAGAGAAGTTCCTTAATATTCTACTGGGAGGTGGGACTGGCTGGCTTAGGGTCACAGGTGCAGAAATTGCTCAAACTTCTCATAGAAATTAAAATCTACACGCTTATCCTTGGACTCAGTACTATCCCATACCACAGAATAAACAAACAGTAACACCCTCCCCCAATATTTCTTTCAAATAAATACCAGTGTGGATGACTACCATCCTTACTTTCACCAATATACTGTGATAATGACAAGAAATATGTTATGTTGCTGGTTCCCAAATATACTCCAAGGGGCTTACTATTCATCACAGGTGAATTCCTGTACTGTCCAAAAAAATCTCTATGCAACTCCCAACTTAATCCTTATTACTAATTTGATATTAAGACAAGTGAGGGCATGATTTCTTTAAGTATAGATGGATAAATCTCTTTAAAGATAGATGGTTAAACCTCCTGAATTCCAGACTTGCATAAAACTATGTAATTGGAAGTCATAAAGACTTATAAGAGCAAAAATGGAATCCCAACACTTCCATAAGGGTAAGTGTTTGCCTCATTCTGTGAACTCTTACTCATTCTGATACATAAATAATCTTCTTTAAGGTTGGCTGTTTTTGCTTCTCTGGTACCACCATTGCTAATCTCACAATCATTCCCCTCTGTGCAGTGCATAATTCCATTTTGCATAGGAATCTATTTAATCCTTGGCATCAAGAATGACTGCAAATAGCTATATTTCAGCAACTACCTGGAGAGGTTTTATGCTTAATTAGTGGGTTCTTAACTCTGTATTTCCTAGCTCATTCCAGCAGCATAGGGGACAATTGTTACCATCTCTTCCCACTGAGCTTGTGCTGACTTACGTTTTCCCTGATACTAAGCTATTTGTGGAGTATAATCTCTAAGCCCTTTTCATTATCAATGAAAAATCTGGGAAATTCTTCCTCTCCTCCCCAAACCTTCCCCTCAAATTATTGCTGGAGTAAGTTTATTATTATCCTTCATAAGTAGGTTGGATTTAGCATATGTTTCTCTTGCTATTAAGATAGATGATGCTAGTATCCCCTACCTATGTTAAGATAATAGTTGACACAATCTCCCCAACAACATTTCTCTAGTATCCCACAGAAATCAAAGATATGGGAAAAGGACATATTTGTACAATAATATTTATAGCAGTTTTATGAGGTGGCAAAGAACTGGAAACTGAAGTGTTGGCCATCAGCTGGGGAATGGCAGAAAAAGTTGTAGTATATGATTGCAATGGAACTATTGTGCCATAAAAAATGACAAACAAAATGATAACAAAATAAACCCTGGAAAGACTTGTATGATGTCATGCAAAGTAAGGTGAGTAGAACCAGGAGAACATTGTATACAATGACAGCAATAATGTACATGACCAGTTGTGAGTTGCTTATTGTCAGCATTGCAAGGATACAAGACAATTCCAAGAGACTCAAGATGAAAAAGGCTATCCACTACCAGGGAAGGAACTGATGGAGTCTGAATACAGATGGAAGGATACCATTATTCACTTTATTTCCTTCATGAATTTTTCTCTAGTATAAGCAATGTGTCTTCTTTCACAACATGAAATTGGAAATATGAATTTCAAGAGAACGCATGTACAACCTCCTGCCATCTTGGAGAAGTTTGGGAGGAAAGGAGAGAAAACATATTTCATAAAACGTCAGAAAGTAATGATTAAAATTTTATGTACATATAATCAGGAAAAATGTTTTAAAATTTAAGAAAATGCTCCTATAATATTTCAATGGATCACTTATAGAACTTTGCCCATTCTTTTTATTTTGTTTGTTTTTCTTGGAGAAGCCCAATGACATTATGAGGGTGTTGTCTTCATTTGCACATGAAATGGATTTAAGTAAGAATGAGTTGTATAAATTTATCAGCTCCATTTTCCCTTCTAGAGACATAGAAGTCCAGTGGTAGGACAAATGTTAGGACCCCTGGGGACAGCTGGAATTCAGTGTATGATCTTTGCATCCTCCATGTCTGACCAAGCTCTAAATGCTCCACATGAAAGCTGCTTTGGCTGCTTTCATGGCCACTAGAACTAATTGTTCTCATCAGCTTATTCTGCCAGAGGAAGTGTCAGCATGCTTGGAGTGGACGTCCCCACAATTCACAGATGAGTTTGAGTCTTGTGGATTACCCTCAATGTTGTTTATGCTAAGTCAATTTTATCTGGCTATGACCTTTTCACATATTAGAGCTACTTAGGGCCACAGGTGAGAGTTGGGTGACAGGTGGACAACAAAGGTGGATGAATAACTCAGAAAGTTGCTCAAAAAGACCTCACTCCAGAAGACCTAGTGCTCCCTGAATACTCCTTCAACTGCATTTATTAGACTATAAGCAGAGTGAGAGTAGAGGTGGTTTTATTCTATATAACTGAATCCTTAAGATTTAGTTCCAGTACCAGGAACAATTTGATGATTGATACTTGACTTGATGATTTGTGAATTTATCTAGAGGGATATTCTTTCTATTGGTGCAGAATATTCCTTTTATTGGGGGCAGCTGGGTGGCTCAGTGGATTGAGAGCCAGGCCTAGAGACGGGAGGTCCTAGGTTCAAATCTGGTCTCAGACACTTCCCAGCTGTGTGACCCTGGGCAAGTCACTTGACCCCCATTGCCCAGCCCTTACCACTCTTCTGCCTTGGAGCCAATACACAGTATTGACTCCAAGATGGAAGGTAAGGGTTTTTAAAAAAAGAATATTCCTTTTATTCACACCTATTCATTCTGTTTAAATCTTATGAATGTGCTACTATAAATCTACTCAACATGTTGAAGATCTATCAATATCTTTCGACATTTTGTGGATTTGACTACATTAGATGGGCCATTCATCTATTATGCTCCAGAAATAGATGATTTAACACACTCTTTTCCCCAATCATATACTTCTTGAATAATTTTTCAGTGTTATTTTTTGCTGTCTGTGTTATCAATAAAATATATTGCGTAGTACTTGGACCTTCCAAAATCTTATCATTTCTCTTTGCAGATACCACAAATTTGAAAGTCCAAAGATTATTATATTCTAAAGTGTACAACAATATAGCATAACTTGGACAATACTTATGTGAAAAAGACCAACTTTGTGATGAAGAGCATCCTGGAATCACTGAGGGCACTCTACCCAGTTGGAATAAAAAATCCATTCTGTGTTTTTCCTCTCATTGAATTATATGTTTCATTTTAGAGTTTCATTTTTCATGTTTCTTTTAGAGTTTCTTTCTGAGATATGTATTAATATACTAATTAAATGGACTAGTTGGCCACCTGCATGTCATAGACTATAGAAAAGAGTTTTTTTTTTCTTTTCATCTAAATGGTAGGTTCAGAATCTTCTTGATGGCCAAGATTTCATTAAGATTTTGCTGGCTCAAGGATTAGCAAGTAAATTCTATGAAATATTTAAACAACAAGTAATCCCAATACTATTTACACTAGTTGGCAAAATAGGCAAAGAAAGAGTCCTATCAAATTATTTTTTTTGACACAAATATGGTGTTGATACCTAAGCCAAGAAGAGAAAAAACAGAGAAAGAAAATTACAGACTAATTTCTTTAATAAACATTGGTGCAAAAATATTAAATAAAGTACTAGCAAAGTATATCACAATATGTCATTAGATCATTGACTATGATCAGGTGGGATTTATACCAGGAATGCAAGACTTCTATAACAATAGGAAAACTATCAGCATAATTGACCATATCAATAACTCAACTAATAGAAATCACATGATTATCTCAATAGATTCAGAAAAAGCCTTTGACAAACTGCAACACCCATTCCTACTAAAAATATTAGAAAAGAGGAATAAATGGACCTTTCCTTAAAATGATAAGTAGTATCTGTGTAAAACCATCAGCAAATATCATCTGCAATGGGGATATGTTAGAAGCCTTCTCAATAATATCGGGGGTGAAGCAAGGAGGCCCATTATCACTATTATTATTTACTATTTTACTATATATACCAGCTTTAGCAATGAAAAGAAAAAGAAACTGAAAGAGGCAAAATGGGCAATGAGGACATCACTCTTTACATGTAATATGGTGGTATATACTTAGAGAATTAATTGAAAAAAAACAATTGAAATAATTAACAAATACCTTGAACAAAGTTGTAGGATATAAAATAATCCAACATAAATCATCAACATTCTATATATTGCCAACAAAGTCCAGCAGAAAGAGAAAGAGAAAGAGAGATTTCATTTAAAGTTTTAACTCTGGACAATATAAAATACTTTAGAGTCTACTTGCCATGACAAAGACAGGAGTTATATGAACACAACTGCAAAATACTTTTCACACAAATAATATCAGAACTAAATAAATGGAAAAAATTAATTACTTATGGGTAGGTTGAGCTATCATGATAAAAATGACAATTTTACCTAAATTAATGTATTTATTCAGTGACATACCAATAAAACTACCAAAATTATTGTATTTAACTAGAAAAAAATAACAATGAAGTTCATCTGAAAGCACAAAAGATCAAGAATATCAAGGGACTTAATTTTTTAAAAATGTGATGGATGATGACCTAGCAGTACAGGATCCCAAACTGTACTATAAAGCAGTAATCATCAGAATAATTTTGTAGTGGCTAAGAAATGGAATGGAGAATCAATGGAATAAATTAGAGGTGAATGACTTCAGCAATCTAGAGTCTGATAAACCCAAAGATCCCATTCTTTGACAAAAACTGCTGGGAAAACTGGATGACAGTTCAGCAGAAACAAGGTACAGATCAACATCTCATACTGATACCAAGATGAGAGCAAAAAGGTTATAAGATGTAGACATAAAGAGTGATACCATAAATAAATTAGGGAAACATGGAATAGTTTGTCTGGCAGATGCTTGGAGAAGGGAAGAATTTCATTACAAGATGTAAAATCAATAATTTTGACTATGTTAAATTATAGGTATTTTTTACAAACAAAAACAAAGTAACCAAGATTAGAAAGAAAACAACACATTCAGGAAAAAAATTTATAACAAATTTCGCTAATATTAATCTCATTTCTCAAAAATAGAGAGACCTAAGTAAAATTAATTATCATACAAGCCATTTCCCCAACTGAAAAATGGCCAAAGGATATGAACAAGCAGTTTTCAGATTATGAAATCAGTTATTGATAATTTAATTAAAATGTTCTAAATCAATCTTTTAAAAATTATTTTAAAAATTTTAATAAATTTTCACATAAATATTCTGGTTGTATGATCCAAATTGTCTCCCTCTTTTCTTCCCTAACCCCCAGAGCTGGCAAGCAATTCAATTCAGGTCATATAAGTATTATCACACAAAACAAATTTCCATATTATTTATTTTAAGCGAATTGTCTTACAAAACACAAACTGCAAAACAAGTACTAAATCATATGTTTTCACCTGCATTCATACTCCAACAGTTCTTTCTCCGGAGGTGGATAGCATTCTTTTTCATAAGTCCCTGACAATTGTTCTGGATCATTGTATTGCTGTTAGTAGCAAAGCTGATCACATTTGATCATTCCACAGTATTGTTATTACTGTGTACAACATTTTCCTGGTCCTCCTTATTTCACTCTGAATCAGTTCATGTAGTCTTTCCAGCTCTTTCTAAAATCATCTTGTTCATCATTCCTTATAGCATGATAACATTTCATCACCATCACATATCATAATTTGTTCATCTATTCCCCAACTGAGGGATATTATTTTAGCTAAATCACTCTTGACAAAAGAAATGAAATTTAAAACAACTCTGAGGTAGCATATGATACCTATCTGATTGACCAATATGACATTAAAAGGAAGTGATAAATATTGGAGGGGATGTGGCAAAATTGGGACACCAATGCATTGTTGGTAGAGTTGTTCAAACATTCTGGAGTACAATTTGGAACTATGCCCAGTGGATTATAAAAGAATACACATAACTCAACCTGTATCCCAAAGAGATAAAGAAAAGTAGGAGGGAAGGACTTACTCATACAAAAATATTTATAGCATCTCCTTTTGTGATGGCAAAAAATTGGAAATGAAAAGAATGTCCACCAATTGTGAAATGGCTCATCAAATTGTAGTATATGATGGTATTATAAGAAATAATGAAAAGGAGAATTTCATAAAGAACTGAAAAGACCCAAATGAACTGATGCAGAGTGAAATACGCAGAATCAGGAAAACATTGTACACAAGTACAGTAATATTGTGGAATAATCAACTGTGAAAGACTTACTTATTCTTAGTGTGACAAAGGCTGGCACTAGGGGAAAAGTGCCAGGCTGAAGAGTATGTGGATCTGATCACCTCAATGGGGGAGGGGCCCCAGGAGGCTGGAATCTTGAGGAGTGGAAAGTTCCCTCTGAAAAGCAGTTGGTCTCTCAGTCTGGAGAAGCTGAAGAGGGAGGGGGGTGAATAAGACTTTCTCCTGAGGGTTACCCATTTTTTACTGCTTGTGAATGGAAATCCTTCCCACCAACATTTCCCAGTTGACAAGACTATTGAAGAGAAACCTGAGAAAGGCATTTTGAATCTCTGTCAGACATTACCTCAGCTCCTGGTGCTCTGGGTCTGAGTTGTGGCCAAGGGGCCAAACCCAGGGTCAGTCAACTTGAATATCTCTCAGGGGTCTCAGGTTTCCAAAGCCTGAGTTCCCCCCAAACACAAGGAGGGAGGAAAAAGGGTTTAGATAGAGACAGGGACCCCTTTTCACCACTATCCTTTCCCATTCTTTCACTGTCAGTCATTCCTTTATATTACCCTGATTGAGATAATTGACATTAAAGTTATTATCTTTTCCCCAAGCTTTGAATTAAGTGAATTAAGTGAATCAGTGAACAGATTCAAGGAGGAGAGACATCTTTTTAAGAAGAAATATTTAACTCTGTAGTAGTGGTGGGGGGACAAGAGGGACAAGAGCAAATTTGGGAGAGCAGCCATAGCTAAGGAGTGAAGGGAGAAGGGAGAAAATCTTCAAACACCCTCTACTCTCTCTGAGCCAACCCTAAATCTCAGTTGTCTCTCTCCTAGATCCTGTTTCTTTTACCAACCCCAAACCAAATCTCCATTACATTAGTAATACAAGGATCCAAGACAGTTCTGATGACTAATAACAAAGAAGGTTATCCATCTCCAGAAAAAGAACTGTTGGAGTCAGAATTCAGATAAAAACATTCAATTTTTTCACTTTACTGTATTTGGGTTTTTATCTTGGGGTTTGGGTTTTATATGCATATTCTCTTACAAAAATATACAATAAGGTAATATGTTTTCCATGATAATACATGAATAGCATGAAGATTGGATTTGGCTCTCCCTTGATTGTAACAATGAAGAGACTTAGGTTTTCCCTGATTGTGAAGATTTAAATTGTAACTCATGTCTATTTTTAGATTTTAATTCCTATAAGAGTAAATGCCCTGAGGGAAGAGTCAAGATGGCAGTCTAGAAGGAGCAGAAGTTCAGACCTCTGAATACCCTTCCTAACTGATCACAAACTGAATGTTCCCAGGGGACTGAAAAACAAACTTAACAACAAGACAGAGCCAAGGAACCCTCCTGCTGGTCCTAATTCAAAAGTTACACCCCCTGAAAAGACGGAATCCAAGAACATGTGGGTTTAAGGGGAAGACAGAGGGAAGGTCCGAGGACCCATCCCCCCTCCCAACAAGAGCCCTGAGACTTCAGCGGCAGTGGGAATTTCTGGTCGGGCAAAGGTGCTGGTCTGGAGGGTGTACCTTGCGAGCAGGGCTCTGCCAAGTTCAGAGCATCCAGCACAGATGGCGGGGAAGGAGCTAGAGAGGGAGCATAGACCTAGAAGCCAGGCCAGAGCTGTGGAGATCCTCCATTTTTGCTCCAGCCTTCCAGGAAGTTTTGGACCCAGCCCAACTAAGCTGAACTTAATCCCATCAAAAGTCTCTAGAACTCAGGGAAGCCCAGGCTCCACATCAATCCTCATTGACTGCTGGAATTTAATCCAATCAAAAGCCTCCAGAGGGCAGGGAAGCACAAACCCCAACAAACTTCCACCAGAGACTACACCAAGGGATATCCTGTTAAATCTCCAAGAGGGGAAACTGACAGAAGCCCCCAAAACCAAAAAAAAAATGAGAGGAGCAAGAGCACAGACAAATACAGGGAGTAAAGAAGGGGTGAATTTGAGCAAACAACAGAAAAAGAAGAAAGAAACTACAATAGACAGCTTCTACTAAGCAAACCATATTAAAAGCAAACTGACAAAAATCACATGATTATCTCAATAGATGCAGAAAAAGCCTTTGATAAAATACAACACCTGTTTCTATTGAAAATACTATAAAGTATAGGAATAGAAGGGCCTTTCCTAAAAATAATAAATAGTATATATCTAAAAAATAGTATATATCTAAAATATATATATATATATATATATATATATATATATATATATATAAATAACATCAGCAAACATCATCTGCAATGGGGATAAAATAGAAGCCTTCCCAATAAGATCAGGAGTAAAACAAGGATGCCAATTATCATCTTTATTATTTAATATTGTACTAGAAACACTAGCAGTAGCAATTAGAGAAGAAAAAGAAATTGAAGGTATTAAAATTGGAAATGAGGAGACCAAGCTGTCACTCTTTGCAGATGATATGATGATTCACTTAAAGAATCCTAGAGAATCAACCAAAAAGCTAGTCTAAATAATCAACAACTTTAGCAAGGTTGCAAGATACAAAATAAACCCGCATAAGTCAACAACATTTCTATATATCTCCAACCCAGTTCAGCAGCAAAAATTAGAAAGAGAATTTCCATTTAAAGTTACCTGAGACAATATAAAATACCTAGGAATCTATCTGCCAAGACAAACACAGGAACTATGTGAACACAGCTACAAAACACTCTCCACACAATTAAAACTAGATCTAAACAATTGGAAACACATTGATTGCTCATGGGTGAGACGAGCTAACATAATAAAAATAACCATCTTACCCAAACTTATCTATTATTTAGTGCCATACCCATTGAACTTCCAAAAAACCTGTTTTACTGAATTAGAGAAAACTATAACAAAGTTCATTTGGAAGAACAAAGGATCAAGGATATCCAGGGAAATAATGAAAAAAATACAAAGGAAGGTGGCCTTGCAGTCCCAGATCTCAAACTATATTACAAAGCAGTGGTGATCAAAACAATTTGGTACTGGCTAAGAGACAGAAAGGAGGATCAGTGGAATAGACTGGGGGCAAGCAACCTCAGCAAGACAGTATATGACAAACCCAAAGACCCCAGCTTTTGGGACAAAAATGCACTATTTGATAAAAATTGCTGGGAAAAGTGGAAGATTGTTTGGGAGAGATTAGGTTTGGATTAACACCTCACACCCTATACCAAGATAAACTCAGAATGGGTGAATGACTTGAATATAAAGAAGGAAACTATAAGTAAATTAGGTAAACACAGAATAGTATACATGTCATAGCTTTGGGAAGGGAAAGATTTCAAAACCAAGCAAGACTTAGAGTCACAAAATGTAAAATAAATAATTTTGACTACATCAAATTAAAAAGGTTTTGTACTAACAAAAATAGTGTAACGAAAATCAGAAGGGAAGCAACAAATTGGGTAACAACCTTCATAACAAAAACCTCTGACAAAGGCCTAATTACTCAAATTTATAAAGAGTTAAATCAGTTGTACAAAAAATCAAGCCATTCTCCAATTGACAAATGGTCAAGGGACAGGAACAGTCAGTTTTCAGCCAAAGAAATCCAAACTATTATTAAGCACATGAAAAAATATTCTAAATTTCTTATAATCAGAGAGATGCAAATCAAAACAACTCTGAGGTATCATCTCACACCTAGAAGATTGGCCAACATGACAGCAAAGGAAAGTAATGGATGCTGGAGGGATGTGGCAAAGTGGGGACACTAATTAATTGCTGGTGGATTTGTGAATTGATCCAACCATTCTGGAGGGCAATTTGGAACTATGCCCAAAGGGCTGCCCTTTGATTCAGCCATAGCACTGCTGGGTTTGTACCCCAAAGAGATAATAAAGAAAAAGACTTATTCAAGAATATTCATAGCTGCACTCTTTGTGGTGGCAAAAAATTGGAAAATGAGAGGATGCCCTTCAATTGGGGAATGGCTGAACAAATTGTGGTATATGTTGGTGATGGAATACTATTGTGCTAAAAGCAATAATAAAGTTGAGGAATTCCATGGAGACTGGAACAACTTCCAGGATGTGATGCAGAATGAAAGGAGCAGAACCAGGAGAACATTGTACCCAGAGACTGAGACACTGTGGTACAATCAAACGTAATGGACTTCTCTATTAATGGCAATCTAATGTCCCTGAACAATATACAGGGATCTCTGAGAAAAAACACTATCTTCAGGCAGAGGACAAACTGTGGGAGTAAAAACACCAAGGAAAGGGAACTACTTAACTATAGGGGTTGATGGGATATGATTGAGGAGAGACTCTTTAATGAATATCCTAATGCAAAAACCAATAACATGGAAATGAGTTCAGATGGAGGACACATGTGATACTCAGTGGAATCATGCATTGGCTAGGGGAGGAGTGTGGGGAGGAGGGTAGGAAGGAATAGAAAATGATCTCTGTTTCCAATATTTCCAATGTATGAAAATGACTAAACAAAGTAATGTTTAAAAACTAAAAAAAAAAAAAAAGATAAACACTCTACTTAAAAATTATGTAATGGACCTGCCTATTTTTAGAATCAAACACAAAAAGTGCAAACAGGGTACTTAAAAGTTAAATTTGAAGATCTTCCTATTTAGATCTAATCACTGAAAGTGCAAATATCCCACTTAATCATGAAGTGGGAGGTCTGTGACCCACATGTACAAGTGGGTAATGAGTCAGAATTGACTAACTGCCTTCTGGGCAGTCCTAGAGCAAAGCATCAGCTGTTATTGGTAGATGTGGAATTAGGGGAAGTTACACAAGAGAAAATGTCTTTGAAAGTGGAGTTCTACTTGGAACTGGAATATACTTGGAGTGGAACCTCCTGTGAGAGTTCTTCATTTTTTGGAAGTAGAGAATGAAGGAATTCTTCATGCTTTTGAGTTGAGCCTGGTGAAGAGGGGCAGAAGAATCTGCTGACTGAACTGACACAGAGTGAATGCAAAGCTGATTCTTAACTGCTGGAATTGTTTGAAGAAACTATCCTCTGGAGAGACCTACTCTTGAGAGACACTTCCTGGGTCCTCTGCTTTGCTAGAGCCAGTCAAAACTAATTCTCCCTGCCCAGAGGGGCCAGGAATAAACTACTTAATGCTCAGACTAGATATCTTACCTTATCTACTCTCTGATTTCTTGTTTCACTCTTACTACATTTTGTAAATAAATTTTAAATAAAATCTCCTTGGAATTAATTAAATTCCTGGTGACCACACTCTTAAAATATAACCCTTTAAAACCTCTTTCCCTGTTACAATAGCCAGATAAAATTGCTGACCAGCTCTGGGAGTGGAGTGGAGAAAAGAAAGAAGGAGACAATTTGGATCATACAACTTCAGAAAACTTATGTGGAAAATTATTATATGTAATTGGTAAAACAAAATATAAAAAATAATGGTGAGACTCCCCTGTACATTGCTAAAAGTTAGCATCTTTCTTTTTGACTTATATTTTCCTGCCCCAAATTTCTATTCTTACATACACTTCTCTTCCTCAATGTCCATTCTCAATGATTGCTGACTTTACCTATCTTCAGTCTGCTCCTAGAAAATAGCCTTAATTCCAACCTAAACTGAATACCAGCAGAAAAAAAAAGACAAAAAATGAAATCACATTTTCCTCAAAGAGAGCTGATATTTTCCTTGGGGTAGGATGAATATGAGTTGTAGATAGGAAGGAGATGAATCTAAAAACTAGGGATGCTAAAGAAATCTTCACAGAGCTGATACTAGAACTAAGCCTTGAAGGAAGATATAACTCTTAAAAATAAAGAATGTCTGTGTATTAGAATTAGCACAAAGAATGGTGATAAAATGTAGAGTTTGGTGGAACAGCCAGTTAGAAATTTAACTAGAATGTAGAGTACATGAAAAGAAGTAATATGAAATGAGACTAAAAAGGTAATATAGAGAGCTTCTAAGGTCTTGACTCACTGAACAAAGAAATCATGTGATCTCATCTCAGGCAGTAGTGCTCTGAACTCATTCTGGATGGGAGAAGACATTGATGAAGTCTGAGTACCCATTGAATGCCTGTTTTCTATAGAGTCGTTATAAAGTTCTTTAGAAATCAGGTGTCTAATTATCAGGCTGAGGGGCTTGTAATTTTTTTAAGGTTTTTTTTTTTTCCAGATTATATGTTGATACAATTTTCATTTATTGTTTCCTGACATTTTGTGATCCATGTTCCCTCCCTTTTTTCCACCCCTTGCCTTTCCCCAAGACAGAAGGAATTATGATATAGAATAGAATGTACATGTGTATACAATACATATTTCTATGTACATCATGTTAGGAAAGAAGACATATATCGCTTACACTAGAAAAAAATCATGAAGGAAATAAATTGAAAAATGCCATGGTTCAATCTACATTCAGATTTTGTTCTTTCTATAATCTGTGGATACCTTTTTTATCATCTCTTGGAGTTGTCTTGGGTCTTTGCAGTTCTGATAATATTTGTCATTCACGGTTGTTCATCACACTTTATTGCTGTTACTGTGTTCGACATTCTCCTTACTTCCTTTTGTATCACTTCATATAAATCTTTCTAGGCTTTTTTTTCTCTGTTCATTTTGTTAGTCATCTCTTATGGTGCTATAATATTCCATTACAATCATATTCATAACTTCTTCAGCCATTCTCCAATTGATGAACATTCCTTCAGTTTCCATTTCCTTGCTATCATAGAGCTGCTATATTTGTGTTTAAGTAGGTCCTTTTCCCCCATCTTTGATTTCTTTGAGATAGACTTAGTAGTGATATTGCTGGGCTTAAGGATATACACAGTTTTATGGCTGTTTGGCCATGGTTTCAAATGGCTCACCAGAATGATTATATCAGTTCACAACTCCACTAACAGTATATTAGTGTCCCAATTTTTCCACATTCCCTCAAACTTTTATTATTTACTTTTTTTGTCATATTTGCCTGTCTGATTAGTGTGAGATGTTACCTCAAAGTTGTTTTAATTTGCATTTCTCTAAATAAGAGATTTGGGACATTTTTTCATATGACTAAAGAAAATATTATTCTTTTCATATATGAATTGCCTGTTCATATCCTTTGACCATTTGTAAATTGGAGAATGGTTTGTATTCTTATAAATTTGACTCAGTTCTCTATATATTTGAGAAATGAGGCCTTTGTAAGAGATACTTTCTATAAAATTTTTCCTCCTGCTTTTTCTTTTCCTTCTAATAGTTTTGTTTCTGTAAAACTTTTTAAAATTTAATGTAGTCAAAGTTATGTATTTTACATCTCAAAGTTCTCTATGTCTTGTTTGAACACAATTTTTCCCTGGATACGTAGATCTGACAGGTAAACTATTCTATAGTCTTCTAATTTGTTTATCGTTTCACCTTTTAATTGTGTCCATTTTGACTTTACTTTGGTATATGGTGTGAAGTATTGGTCTGTACTAGTTTCTGTCATTCTGTCTCCCAATTTTCATGGCTATGATATTTGGGTTTGTCAAATATTAGTTTACTATGATCATTTATGTCTGTGTTTTGAATTCCTAATATATTCCATTGATGCATTATTCTATTTCTTAGCCAATATCAGATTGTTATTATTATAAATTTATATTAACTTTTTTAGATTACATGTTAATACAATTTTTCAATATTCATTTGCCATCCATGTTCTCTCTTCTCCAATTTCTCCTTCCTCCTCAAGAATGCAGATAATATAGGTTATATATATATATATATATAATCTATATGTTTCCCTGTTTGTTATGTTGTGATAATCGGATTGTTTTTATGGTTGCTACTTTATAATATAGTTTGAGGTCTGTCACAGCTAAGCCATCTTCCTTTATATTATTTTTAATTCTCTTGATATCCTTAGTCTTTTGTTCTTCTAGATGAATTTTATTATTTATTTTAGTTATGAATTTGACTGGTTTGGCACCATATAGATATGTTAATTTGGATATAAAGGTCATTTTTATTACATTGGCTTAACTGATTCATGAGCAATTAATGTTTTTCCAGTTATTTAGATCTAGCTTTATTTCTGTGAGAAATGTTTTGTAGTTGTGATCATATAGTTCCTAGGTTTGTTTTGGAAGGTGGGCTCCCAAGTATTTGATGTTGTCTATAGTTATTTTAAATAATATTTCTCTTTTATCTCTTATTGTTGACCTTTAATGATATCATAGAGAAATGTTGAAGACTTATGTAGGTTTATTTTATATTCTGCAAATTTGCTAACGTTGTTATTTGTTTCAATAAGTTTGGGGATCGATTCTCTGAAATTTTCTAAGTATAACATATTATCTGCAAAGAGAGAGAGCTTTATTTCCTCATTGACTATTACTTCATTTTTCCTGTTCTTTTATTGCTATAGTGAGCATTTCTAATACAATATTGAGTAGTATTGGTGATAATAAGCATCTTTGCTTCATCCCTGATCTTACTGGGAAGACTTCTAGTTTATCTTTATTACAGATAATACTTACTGATAGTTTTAGGTAGACTATTTATCATTTTGAGGAATGTTCCATTCATTTCAATGTTCTTTTGTGTTTTTAATAGGAATGGGAATTAAATTTTGTCCAAAGCTTTTCGTTCATCTATTGAAATAATCATATAGTTTCTGCTGGTTTTGTTATTGATATGGCCAATTAGAAATGTTTCTATTTTGTTCAAGAGCAAATAGAGAGCAATTCAAAAATTTTAAACATGGAAAAGACATGATCACAACCATGCCTTAGGAAGATTTTTTGGGGGGAACTGTCTGAAAGGTAGTTTGGAGAAGAGAGAGATCAAAAGCATTGAAGCTGATTAAGAGGCTATTGCAATCGCCAAAACAATAACCAAAGATGGTCTGAAGTACAGTGGTGGCCATATGCATAAAAAAGAAGGGAATGGGTTTGAAAGATGCTATGGAAGCTCTGTATAATTGACAGAACTTGACAACCAGTTGGAAATGGTGATTGGGAAAGTTGATCAGGGAGGAAAAAAAGACATAGATAACTCTTATATTATGAACCTGTGTGATTGAGAAGATAGTAGTGTCCCCAACTACAATAAAGAAGTTGTATAGAAGGGTGTTTTAGAAGTATTGGTCATTTTGAAGTAGATGGGAAACCAATTTAGAGCTTCCTGGAAGGCAGCTAGTAATGTAAAAAGTTAGGTCTAGACACAACAGTTTGGGATTAATCTACATAGAGATAATATTAGAATCCATTAAATCAGATAAGATCACAGAAGGAGAATATAAAGCAAGAACACTAAGAGGAGAGCCTTAGAAGGTTTGCCTTGGAAGATGATGATGAACAAGAAGATGGATGATGAACAAGAAATGAAATCCAAAAGTTGTGTTCAGAAAAGCAGAACAACCAAGAGAAAAGTGTCACAAAAATCAAGAGAAGAAATTTGGGGATCCATTTCAGATTCTTAGATTCTCTCTTCAAATAGTAGGGAGCTGAGAATATAAATAACAGTTTGTTTTGGGTGATAGGGTCAATAAATACTTGACAATAAATTCTTTTGAGGCTAGACAGAACTTAAATGCTAAGACAGCTTTTTTGTCTCATCACAAAATAGCAGAGGGCAAAGACAAACCCTGAAGATAATCTGTCCATGAAACATGTGTTGTGGAGGAGATCTGATATTAGATCTTGTTCTAAGTATTACAGTTTGTCTAACAAAATAACATATTAGGTCCTAGAAGCTTGCCTCAATTAATATGCAACAGTATGCAACATATTCAAAGCTAAATAGAAGTCCTGATTTCCAGGCCCTGATTCAGTAAAGAATGGAAAACTCTGGGCTTGGATAAAGATAGTGTTTCTAGCAGAACAGTTCTGAATCAATCTGAATGACTAACAGGATTTCTTAGAAACTTTCTCAAAAAGAGAGAAAGAGAGAGAGAGAGAGAGAGAGAGAGAGAGAGAGAGAGAGAGAGAGAGAGAGAGAGAGAGAGAGAGAGAGAGAGAGAGAGAAACATCTTTGACATGGTCAGTTCCCTGTGAATCTCTTCCATTATGGCAACCTTCAAGAAGAAAGGCAAGGGAACGATTTCCGATTAATTTGGGGACCATGTAGCATTTTTGGCTGTTTACAGTGTAGCTCTGACTAAGATAACCCTCAAAGGTTAAAAAAGAAACTGGTAACGTGCTTTTTCTTCACCTGTTCCCTATGTTGAGTTTTTTCCAATTTATCCTGCAGATGACTTGCTTGTACATAATATTTTTCATGCTTCTTCCCCCTTTAAACTGGGAGCTCCTTGAAGGTAGGAACTATTTTTACATGTTTTTAATCTTCATTTCTTAATGTAGATGCTTAATAAATGCTTATCTCAAAGTTTTCCTTTAAAAAGACTTTTTTTTGTTTTCTTTTTTGGAATGATGAGCTTTGGGAAAGTAGTGAGGGGAGTCATTGCCTCTTATTTGTGTTTCTGAATCTTCCTTCTCTTTAGGAATCTTACGTGATGTAATTGTATTTAGTACCTTTTCTATTGACTACGGCTCAGCATTTTGGTATTAAAGGAGTCTGTGATAATTAAGCCTTCTTAAGATGGCCTTAGCTACATCTGTCATATGATGACTAACTGAGAATTGTTCCAATTGGTCTCTAGAAATGTTTCAGAACACCTTTTTGGTCCCATATCCAAGAGTTAGCTAGATGGCCTGATGGATAGAGTGTTAGGTGGAGTCAGGAAGATATGGGTTCAAATTCATCTTCTGATATTTACTAGCTGTGTAATCTTAAAGAAATCACTTAACATATATTTGTCTCAGTTTCCTCAACTATAAAATGGGGACAATAATAATACTATCATGCAGGGTTGTTGTGAGAATCAAATGAAATAAAATATTTGTATTTGTAAAGTATTTAGCATACTAACATACAATAAATGTTTGCTACTATAAGTATTATTAATGTGATATGACTGAGGCAATCTAGGGCAAAGAAATTAATTTCTATCTTACTGAGGTGACATCTTCAATAATAGATCTCATAAATGGTAAATAGAACTTTTATATATGATTAAAAAGACATACTTAATGCCAAAACAATGTTCTCATCACTGCTCTAAGGACCCTAAGATAATGTCTAAGCATAGGAAGAGGTTGGTCTGGTTGAGTTTGTATTCTTCATTTACAGAACTGAATGACCCAGCCATGTAGCAGCCTAAAAGATAACCCAGTGTTTGGGGCAAAATAGTAAACAAACAAAATAATTCTTTAGGATTCCTGGCATTATGCTATGGTTATTTCTAATCATTTGCTGGTTCGAACTCAAAATTTCTGTTCTTTGTATGGTCATTATTGTCTGTCACTGAATGTGTTTGATTCTCCAGAAACTTGCTAGAATTACATGTCCTGCATTCACATGGAAGGATCAGGACTCAATTCCCTTTTAAATTATATTTACATACATATATATATATATATATATATATAGAGAGAGAGAGAGAGAGAGAGAGAGAGAGAGAGTTAAATAAACAAATGGTTAACCCTCACATGAACTATAAACAGAATTCTAAGTCATGACTTTGCTAACAGATTTTCCCTGCTATGGACATTAGTCCCCTTTTCTGTCTTCAGCAGCAACCTATTTTCAAATAGCTTTTAGCTGTGACCTATTTTTTGTTACTTGATCAACAAGAAAATAACTTTTTAAAAGTTTTGGCCCATAAGATTAAATCACAAAGTCATTCAGGCAGTCAACTAGCAATTATTAAGCATCTACTCTGGGCCAGTTGCTGTATTGAATGCTAGTGACATAAAGAAAAGCAAACAATTCTATCTGCCTTCAAGGAATTCGTCACCTAAAGGGGGAGACCACAAGCAAACAATTATATATGAATAAGATGTAGCCTGGATGAATTGTAAATAAACAACTAAAGAAAAGGTTATAGCAACTCAATAAAATTATATATATATATATATATATATGCATATATATATATGTTAATATATATAAGAAAATCATTCAATAAACATGTTAGCTGCTAAGGACTAATGCAGTTCAAAAGCATGCATCCTTTCTGCCTTTGATGAGAGGCCTTACAATCCCTCTTAGAAAAGAGGTAGAGTCAGTTTAGATTTCGTGGAGCAATTTGCTCTATTCCCAGTGATCCGCTTCTAGCATATTGTCTATCCTGACCTTACCTTTAGACATTGACCTTTACTCTGATTTCTGTGACTTGACTTTGCCTGAATGTAGGCTTTATTGTATAATTTTTGCACTGGGGACTGCTGTGCTTCAGAGTCCACCCCTCTTGCACTGTCTTCAAACAGTGCTAACTTTGCATTCTTCCTAGATTAGCTCTGGGAACTATCTTTTGCCTTCTAGAAAATTTAATCCAGTGAGGTTTTGCCCTTGAAAAGCTGGCTATCTCTGTCATCCTCCTCTCTGAGACTTCATTCTTGGGCTGTCCCTGACCCCAGCTCTCAGCTAATTTCTTTCCTCTCAAAAGACTCCCAGCAATACCACTCCATCACTATAGTATATCCTTTTCCATCCTTTGTGTGGCACAAGAAATTGCCTGAGACCAATAATTTAGCCATTTCAGACCATGTCTTTGATACAGTAAATCAGTCATTCTTTATTAGATAGACATTTTATGACAAAAAGTCATGGAAACCACATCTAAATTATACAATTCTGATTCCTGGCTCCTGCACAGAAAAAACAGAGCTTTGTAAAAGAAGCATTATTCCACTTTTTGCTCTCTCCCCAACTTTTGGTGCTATGCTAAAGCTTCAGTTCAAGTGCTCAGACTTTATGAGTCAGAACAGGCTATATTGTGCAGCAATCAGCAAGGGAGTTCCAGTGCAAAATAGTTACCAGCAGCAAAGTTTTGACGTAGGTAAGTTTCCTAGGAGAAATCACCTCACGGAGAGAGACAGAAATAGTTTTGAGATTCCTATGTAGAAAAGAAATGTTGCCTACAGTAAAATTGCTTGATTTAACTCAGTTATGTTTAGGGAAATTTGCTATAATGGCTCAGATATGTTCAGTGCTGAGCAGATGACCAAGTTTATTTTGGAATTATAGATCATGGATTATAGATATGGATGGTGAAAACGGAACCAGGGAGAAAATGAATCCAATGGTGATTTTTAATTAGGAAAAAAAATATATTTTATTTAATGTATGAATTCACTTCAGAAAGCAGGGAGAAGTGAAGACATGTTCAGCTTGTCTTCTGGGATTTGCCTGGGGTCAAGTCTAAAGGATTCTAGAAAATCTTTTGCCAAAGTGAATCAATTTATATTCTTTGGAGGTAGAGAAAAGAAATTAATCACTCTTTTTTGTCCATCCTATCTCCCACTCCTCCCACCCTGATACTTAAAATAATTCAGCAAAATACTGGTACCTGAGCTTTCAACTAGCAGTGTTTTATAAGAAATGGAGAATGGACTCTCTTTCCTAGTTGCAAATGACACACATATCTGCTTGGTTAATTCATTTTGGGACACTAAAACTCAGTTCGCTGCTTCACTACTAATGCTTTAGGGCTCCAGGAACATGTTCAATGTTTATATTAGTAAAATACTATGTCACCAATATGCTGTGTATGTCACTGTCCAATATTGAAAGCCTATGGTGGGAAAAAATGAAGAAATGTTCACCTGCCTCCCCCAAATGTTGGCATCCCATTTTAATTCTTAATTCCAACTGCAAGTAGTTTTGATTCTTAGATTGACATTTCTTTTGCATGATTTTCTCCTTCATGAAAAACATTAAATATCACCCTCTACATTTCCATGAACAGATTTCACAAGGGTAATAACTATTGACATCTGTTCAAATTTGATAGTGATTTGTTCCTTACATAACAGTATATTTCAAAAAGCATCAGGGTGCCGGAAGGACTGTATGTGTCATAAGGGAAGAAGTTTTTCACTCTGGTTATAGGTTATTTCAATTTTCACTTTCTGACATCCAGAGATCAAGGGGAGTCAAAGTTAAAGTGAACTCAAAGAAGTCATGATTCAGTAAGAAGGACACTGGGCTAAGTCTGGAGACCAGGGTGCTGGTCTTGGCTCCACTCTTATCTACCTAGGCAACCGCAACAACTGTGGGAAAATTCCATAAGCTTCTGAGCCTCAGTGTCAGAATCTGTAAAATGATGGTCCACATACCATCATCACGTCACACCTGGAAAATGGAAATAGCTTCCCAATTTAGTGCCCTGATCCAAATCTCTTCCCCCTCTACAATATATCCTCCGTGTAGCTGTGAAAGTGATTTTCTTATAGCATAGGTCAGACTATGTCATTTCCATGCTCGAAAAGCTCTTTTGCCTTAAGAAAAATAAAATGTCTCAGCTCCTCTGTTTGGCATTTAAATCTTCCTTACTTTGATGCTAGCATACCTTTCTAGCCTTGAAAAGTATTATTCCATATGAATATTCATCACCATAAATTCTATAGAATGTAATAATATGGATAAATGAGGGTTCAGTCCTGGAAACAGGTAAAAGACTTGAAAATTTTGAATAGACAGGCTCATTTCACTTTTTCATGGCATGCATAGAGATCCTGTAAATGTTGCCTATTCACATATGTGAAGAAACAACCTTTTGAGATGACTGTTGATCTAGAACTGAGTGTTCATTCAAAACACCAGATCAACCCCCTACCCCCCCTTCTTCATGGTGGTAATAAAGAAAAGAGAGCTAAGTTCCAGTAGTTCCTCCTCAAATAAGCAAGCACGTGGACATGATTATGCAGTGACTATTTTTCTACTTCCTGTCTATTTTCTCCTGTTCTTTGGTGAAGGGTCACTGGAGAAGACTCCATCCTTATGAGTATTTAAAGGTTGGAGGATTAAGCTTCAATAAATCCAGGAACTAGAATCATTATCTGAGTTTTATAGAAACTGGCTATGATACTCTGGAAAAAAAAAAAGCCCTATTTAGGTAGCTAAATTTAGGTAGACAAGGTGGATTGAAGGCCAGACCTAGAGTCAGGAATTCCTGGGTTCAAATTTGCCCTCAAAAACTTCCTAGCTGTTTGACCCTGGGTAAATCACTTAATCTCCATTGTCTAACTCTTAACTCTTCTGCCTTGGAACCAATACTCAGAATTGACTATAAGATGGAAGGCAAGGATTTTTAAAAATGCCCTGAGGGACAATATGATAGACCTAGTCCCACAGTAGATCAACAGGTAACTGCTCCTCTGCAATCAGAAATGAATTTGATGGAGGTAAATACTTTAATCTTGAGCCCATTCTCCACAGGGATCAAGAACATAGAGGGAAGAGTGTGCCATTTGGACAGGGGATTGTTTTCTACTTCAATTCTTGCTATATATTTTCAGTACAGCTCCTTTTTAAAAAGGATGTTTAAAATTTTTTAAATTATGTTCAATAAAAGAAGTACTAATCAATGATATAAATGAGAAGATATTAACAGTAAATAGTGTTTGATTTTGGAGAGAGCACACCAGAAGAGGGCCTCAAGCCAATAGCATTAGAAAGATATTCATTTCCCCTGCTGACTCTCAGTGCTCTCCAGGGGCATCTCTAGAAACCTGGATGGAAGACAATTATCTCCTCTCTTGCTACTGCGAGGGTAGAATGGGATAAGGATTATTATACCTAAAGTGTATGGGCTACACTGGTCAAATAGGTGTGCTTGCTGTTTCCTTCTATACTGATGATGATGCTGTCCTATTCTTCATGACATCTTTTGGGGTTTTATTTTTTGGCAAAGATATTAAAGTGGTTGGCCATTTCCTTCTCAAGTTCATTTTATAGATGGGGAAACTAAGGAAACAGGGTTAAGTAACTTGCCCAGGGACACACAACTAATATCTGAAGCCAGATTAAAATTTAGGTCTTCCTAACTCCAGGCTTGATGCTCTATCCATTGAGCCACCCAGATACCTAGCTTATATGTTACTTTTCTTATTTTGACTCAATGCCTTTGTATAGGCTATCATACTATACCTAGAAGAATCTCCTCCTCATCCCCTCTTCTTAGAATCTTTGGAACCCTGAAGTACTCTGATCAATTTCTTCCTCCTCCATGTGTCTTTTCTGGATTTCTTCAGAGATATTACTGCCTTCCCCTGTCCTCATTACTAATGCCTATATTTGTATATATTTGTATGAACACATACACTTTTCCCCTAGAAGAATATAATCTTTTCAAGGGCTGGAGTTCTTTTGGTGATTGTTGTCATTTTTTGATCTTTGAATTTCATCGTTTAGCACAATTCTTGACTTAGAATTAGAATTTAATAAATGCTTTTTGGTTGCTTGGTTAGTTAGTTGATTTCTACAATTCCATCCAGCTGCTTATGTTTCTGTGATAAATACTGCAGGCCTCTAGAGCTCATGCTGAAGTAACTTGTTGGAATAAATATGAAATGACATTTTTGGATTTTTGATTACATGAGCAAATCACATCACCTCTTAGGCCTTAGTTTCCTTAGCTTAAAAATGAAGTGTTTGGTCCAGTTGGTCTTCAAGGTCCCTTTTAGTGATAAATCTTTGATCTTACACTAAGACTTTATATTAACCATTTGAAGTAATGTGTGTGAGAAGTTTGTATAGACTCAAAAGTGTTTAGCATTTCATTCTACCTTGAAATCCTCAGGGAAAGTATTCACAGAGAAAAGAATCTCTTCTTCTGAATCACTTTTCCTGATGACCTTGTCCTTCCTCCTCAAATTCTCTTCTATGAGACAGTTTAACAAGTAAAAGACATTCTCTGATACTCTCAAAAGACATAAGTAGAAATTACTTCTGAATGGCAGTTAGGTGGGTGATCTTTAAATTTTGGTGCATGCTAAGGCATTTGGCAACCATTATTCTGATTTAGGATTCTAGTCATTTTTTTTTCTCTTTGGTGAATGTCAATTTATGCATATAGAGTGATTATATTCCTAATTGCTCTTGAGAATAGAGGCCTCCTCACTCTGCTTCTGACTTTCTGAACTTTACCACTGTGTCTTTTCACTAAGGAATATTATTACACCATGCCATCCCCTTTTTCTCACTGGGGAATTCTTCCTGCAGACAACTATTCCTGGTATGCCACTATATCTTTTCAGTGAGAAATCTTACTCTTATTCATATCTTCATTGCTGCACTGTAGTCTTTAACCACTCAAAGACCATTTGTCCAACAATCACCAAAAACCTTTGGGTTTCATTTTTCTTTAGTTTTTTTTTTTTAATACATCTTAATAATTCCCAGGGAAACAAGATGATAGAATAGAAGTCAGGAATGCTTGAAGAACGATGAGAATATTCACCAACCAAATTTAAAATAGTGGTTCAAAATGAATACGGGAGTGAAAGAACCAACAAGGAAATGGAGTGAAGCAATTTTCATGGAGAAAACAACTTGAAAAGTAGACAGGAAGAGTATGGTTCACTGAGGTGAGAGGAGAACACAGTTGAAAGGAGGCCAGAAAAAGGAGTTTTTCCACAAGAAAAAAGCAAGTCCTGTTAGGGGTAAAATTTAGGGTTGTTGACTGAATATATTATATTAGTGGTCACCAGGGATTTTAAATTCAATCCCAATGAAGTACTCAAGTTAGTTTGAACTTTTATGATGGTTTATTTACAATAGAAGGAAGAAATTAAGAAGGAGAAGAGGGAAAGGGTAGAAGATTTTCTCTGGCCTGGCCTAAGCCAGGGGGAGTTCAGAGACCTCAGCTAAGGGGCCTTCTCAGAAGAATAAATCTAGCTTGGCTTCCAGTCATGAGGCCTCCTCCAAGATGAGGGGCCTCCTCGGAGGATAGTGCCTTCAGAAGGTCAAGGAAAAGGGGAGTTAGCCTTATCTCTCACCAAGGTAGCTCAGGGAAGATGCCTTACCTAAACCATGCTATAGAGCTCCTCCCAGTAAATTCCACTGTCAAAGTCCACCAAAGCTGGAAGCTCGCCAAACACCACCAAGAGCTCCCAACGCCACCGAGAGAGTGCTCACAGGAAGTGATGTGAAACGTAGAGATAGTTCTTTACATCACTTCCTGTGTCTCACATGTACCAATGGTGGCTTAAGCTTGGCTTAGGACAGCCCAGGGGGTCAGTCATTTGTTTCTTATTTGTCTCTTGTTAGCACATGCTGGTCATAGGCCATCCTATGGGGTGTATATACATTCCTGGTTGCTAGAATTCTGAAGACTAAGCAGGGTGGAATAAATCTAAAATTCACAGTCCCAAACCCACAACTATGGTTCCAGGTTCCACACCTTGGCCAAGCCAACTTCAAGGCCCTGAGACCCTGCCTAAGTCAAAAACAGAGCTTTTTACACTTAATCCTTAAATTTCAAAGCCCCAGGCCAAGCCTCCAGTGAATTCCTAAGCCCTGGAACATGGCAGTCCATGGTGTACCTGATACTTACACACTCAGAGGAGGGTTCTGACCTCCAGCCAAAGCCTACAGTGAGGATCTGAGGCCCAGCAAAATGTAGTTCTCAGTGTATTTGGCCAGTGTAAGCCAGAACATGGGCCCTGAGCCACTTATACAAGCTCAAGGCAAAGATACAAGCCCCAGGGCAAGGCAGTCCACAGTGTGCCTGACCCAATCAAGCCCAGAGTGAGATGAAAAGACCCTGCTCAAGCCTAAGGCTAGACCTGGAGCCCCAGAACAGGGAAGGTCACTGTGCTCTGCAAGCCTTCATGAGTCATAGGGATACCTGAATCATCAGTGAGAGGTGGTTTTCTGAGCTCCCAGCCCACAAGTCATCAAGCTACCTTGAAAGAACGGAAAATTTCAGAAACATAGAAATAGTGCTAAGGGTAACAATAAGGAAAAACTGAAGGTTAAGAGAGTACCTTTTCTACTCTGAGAATAGAGCCCTCCTTTAAAATAAAAGTAGTAGTAGTGGTAGTCTCTCGGTGACCGAGAATGACTATTGTCTTTGAGCAGTTTCATCTACGGTGTACCCTCATGTGGCCTTGGAGTCCAAAGGCTGAGGCGCAAAGTTTGTGGCACATGGGGCATGGGACGCCAGTTGTTACGGGAGGTGCGGTTGTGGCCTGGTATCGGCGTTCACGCGCAGCGGCAAGACGTCGACGTCGCTCATCTTCAAAGGTGATGGCGGCTGGTGAATGTGGGTTCGCCAGCTGCTTCTGACAGAGGCAGCGAGTTCTAGTTGCTTTGGTGTCATGCCAGCCCACTTCAAGTTGGACTTTAGCTGATCCTTGAATCTTCTCTTTGGTCGGCCTTGTTTCCTGAGTCCAGCTGACAGTTCACCATAGAATACCTGTCTTGGTATTCGCTGTGGGTCCATGCGGATGACGTGTCCAGACCATCGTAGCTGGGTTCTGAGGACTTTGCTGCTGGTGGAGTTGGCTCTGTCGAGGACTTCCTGGTTGGTGATTCGGTCCTGCCATCGGATCCTCATGATTGACTGGAGGGAGAGTTGGTGGAATTGCTCCAGCTGCTTCATGTGCTTCTGGTACAGTGTCCGTGTCTCACACCGTACAGGAGCGAGCTGAGGACCCCTGCGTTGTACACTTTGGGCTTCGTCGCAGTGCTTACACCTCTGTGTTGGAGGACTTTGGAGTGCAGCCGCCCGAGGAAAGGCTAGGAAAATGAACAAATATAAAATACCATAACCATAGGAAATTTTTATGGAGCAAAAGGAGAGCAAGGCAGACACAGAAGGGGATAGTGAAAACAAAGCAATCACAGGCAAAACCTCCAAAAAACAGTATGAATTGGTCTCAGGCTCTGGAAGAATTGAAAAAAAAGATTTCAAAAATCAATTAAGAAAAGCATAGCAAAGGGAGGGGGAGTCAAGATGACAGCTTAGAAGCAGCAAAAGTTCAGACCTCTGAAAACCCTTCCCAACCAATCACAAACTGAATGCTCCTAGGGGACTGAAATTCAAACTTAACAACAGGACAGAGCCAAGGAACCCTCCTTCTGGACTCGATTCAAAAGGTAAGGCCCCCCCCCCCAACAAAAAACTGGAATACGAGAACACTCGGGTCTAAGGGGAAGGCAGAAGGAAGGTCCCAGGGCCCCTCTGCCCCCAACCCAGAGTGAGGAGCCCCCAGTGGCAGCAGAACCTCTGGGCGGGCAAAGGTGCTGGTCTAGAGGGTGTACCTTGAGAGCAACCTGGGCCAGGCTCCAAGTGTCCAACACAGGTGGCAGGGAAGCAGCCAGAGAGAGACTGAAGAGCCTACAGCCCTGTGGCTGGGTCTTTCCATCTGGCTCCAGTCTCACTGGAGGTTTTAGCCATGGGGCACTTCCAGACCAACCCAGTTGAACCTAATCCCATCAGGAGTCCTCAGAGCTCAGAGGGCCAGGACCCTTCCCCCCCCCCCCCCAGAGTACAGGGTGTCCCGCAAGGACAGGAACATCTGGGCAGGCAAAGGTACTGGTGTACCTTACAGACAGTGCTGTGCCAGACTCAGAGCATGGAACACAAGCATCTGAGAGGCAGCTGGGGAATTGGAGAGAGCCTGGGTGGCTGAGACCTTCTATTTGGCTCCAGCCTTCCAGGAGTCTTCGGCTTCAGAGCACATACAGCCCAACCTAGTTGAACATAATCAGATCAAAAGCCCCCAGAGGACAGTGAAGCCAATATTCCTCCTCCAGAGACTGTGACAAGAGATCTGATAAAGCTCCAAGAGGGGAGACTGACAGCCCAAAAACCAAAAAAATAAAAAAAAATAAAAATGAGAGGAGCAAGAGCACAGAAAAAAAATGGAATCAAAGAAGGGGTAAACAAGCAAACAAGAGAAAAAGAAGAAAGAAATTGCAATAGAGAGCTTCTGTACAGGTAAAGAGCAAAGAGCGAACAAAACAGAGGGAGAGGGATCAGCAAAGGAAAAATCAGAAATCCCAGTGAATTTGATACAGGCTTTGGAAGAACTCAAAATTCAATTCAAAACAGAATTAAGAGAGGCTGAAGACAATTGGGAAAAGACTTAAAAACTAAGATAAGTCATCTGGAAACCGAAAATAGTGCCTTGAAAGCCAAAATCACCCAGCTGGAAAATGAGGCAAAGGACATGAAAGATGAGGTGAAGATGATGAAAGATGAAAAAAAGGAGATGAAAGACGAGGTAAAGAGGATGAAAGATGACGTCAGAAGAAAATCAAACCAGAAGGAAAAGGATGACCAAAAAGCCAGGGATGAAATCCAGTCTTTGAGAACCAGAATACAACAACTAGAATTAAGTGACCTCACAAGGCAGCAAGACATTATAAAATAAAACCAAAAGAATGAAACAATTGAGGAAAATATGAAGGATCTCATTCACAAAACAGACGATTTAGAAAATTGTTTGAGGAGAGACAATTTAAGAATCATTGGTCTACCAGAAGACCATGACAAAAGAAAAAGCCTGGACATCATACTACAGGAAATTATTAAAGAAAACTGTCCCAATATTATAGAACAAGATAGAAAAGTGGAGATTGAAAGAATCCACAGATCACCTCCTTTACTTAATCCCCAACTGACATCAACCAGGAGTGTTTTAGTCAAATCAAGAACTTTCAGACCAAAAAAAAGATATTACAAGCTACCAAGAAGAAGTAATTCAGATACCATAGCACCACAGTGAGGATAAAGCAGGATCTGGCTGCATCTACACTGAAAACCCACATGGAATGAAAAAAGGCATGGAATATGATATTCCGGAAAGCAAGAGAACTAGGTCTACAACCAAGAATCAATTACCAAGAAAAATTGACTATATTCTTACAGGAGAAAATATAGTCATTCAAAAAATAGAATTCAAAGAATTCATGAAGAAAAGACAAGACCTGAACAGAAAATTTGATGTCCAAGCACAGAACACAAAAGAATCATCAAAAGGTAATTAAAAAAGAGGGGAAAAGAAAAACAAACAAAACAAAACAAAACAAAATTTAAAGTATCAATAAGTTAAAATGATATGTATCCCTATAAGAAAAGAGGTCATTGGTAACTCTTAAAAACTGTTGTTACTACCTGGGCAGCTAGAAGAATTACACTTGGAGGGAACAGTGACAAACTCTATAGGATGAAATGCCAAAATATAAATATGTATATAGATATATGTATGCATAAATACATATACATTAATATATATGTGTGTGTGTGTATATATATAAATATATATATATATATATATATATATATATACAACTACAGCTAAAAAAAAGAGGATAATACTAAAATAAATGGAAAAAGAAACAAAGGGGGGTAAATTTATATATCACAAATAAGCTCATGGTGGGAGGAGGGAGAACATCAATATACTGGAAGAGTAAAGAGGTTGTATAAAGGAAATATTCAACTCTTCCATGCATTGAAATTGACCCAAAGAGGGAAGAACAATCCAATCCATTGGGGCAGAGAATAAATTTATGCCTTATAGGGGAGTAGAAGGGTAATAAAAAGATTGGTGGTGAGGGAAGCCTTATAAGGGAGGGATAGGGTTGGGGGTAGTTTTAAAAAGACTGCAAAGAAAATAAAGGGGGGGGGGAATAGGAAGGAAGGGGGTAGAAAGGGAAGTAAAATAAGGGTGGAAACTGTGGATACTGATTAAAAACAAACATTGGTGTAGAAGGAAATAGTGAAAGAAGAAAAGACAGTGCTAGGAGTCAAAATCAAAATGCTGGGAAATACAAAGCTGGTAATCATAACTCTGAATGTGAATGGAATGAACTCACTCATAAAACACAAGCAAATAGCAGAGTTGATTAGAATCCAAAACCCTACCATATGCTGTCTAGAAGAAACACACATGAGGAAGGCAGACACACATAGGGTAAAAGTAAGAGGATGGAGCCAATTCTATTGGGCATCAACTGATAAAAAGAAGGCACGAGTCTCAATCATGATATCTTACAAAGCCAAAGTAAAAATAAATCTAGTTAAAAGTGAAAGGGAAGGTAATTACATCCTGATAAAAGGCAGTATAGACAATGAGGAAATATCTGTACTCAACATGTATGCACAAAATGGCATAGCATCCCAATTTCTAAAGGAGAAACTAAAGAAGTCCAAGGATGAAATAGATAGAAAAGCTATACTCGTGGGAGAACTGAACCTTCCTCTATCGGAACTAGATAAATCAAACCAAAAAATAAATAAGAGGTGAGAAAAATGAATGAAATCTTAGAAAAATTAGAGTTAGTAGACATGTGGAGAAAAATAAATAGAGACAAAAAGGAATATACCTTCTTTTCAGCAGCACATGGTACATTCACAAAAATTGACCATGTATTATGGCATAAAATTATTTCAAACAAGTGCAAAAGAGCAATAATAAATGCAATTTTCTCAGATCACATTGCAATGAAAATAATAATTAGTAAGGGAACATGGAGAGGTAAATAAAAAATTAATTGGAACTGAAAAAATATGATTCTCCAAAACCACTTAAAGAACAAATCGTAGAAACAATTAATAACTTAATTGAAGAAAATGACAGTGATGGGACATCCTTTCAAAACCTATGGGATACAGCCAAAGCAGTACTCAGGGGGAAATTTATATCCTTGAGTTCATATATTAATAAATTAAGAAGGGCAGAGGTCAATGAATTGGGCATGCAAATTAAAAAAAAATAGAAAGCAAACAAATTAAAAATCCTCAGATGAAGACTAAATTAGAGATCCTAAAACTCAAAGGAGAAATTATTAAAATTGAAAGTCAAAGAATTATTGATTTAATAAATAAGACTAGAAGTTGGTCCTTTGAAAAAACAAATAAAATAGACAAAGTACTAGTCAGTCTAATTAAAAAAAGGAAAGAAAAAAACCTAATTGACAATATCCAAGATGAAAAAGGAGACCTCTTCCCTAATGAAGAGGAAATTAAGGCAATCATTAAAAACTACTATGCCCAATTATATGGCAACAAATAGGGCAATCTAGGTGATATAGATGAATACTTACAAAAATATAAATTGCCTAGACTAAAAGAGGAAGAAATAAATTACCTAAACAAAACCCCATATCAGAAAAAGAAATTGAAGAAGCCATCAAAGAACTCCCTAAGAAAAAAACCCCAGGTCTAGATGGATTCACAAATGAATTCTATCAAACATTCAAAGAACAACTAATCCCAAAATTAAACAAACTATTTGACAGAATATGCCAAGAAGGAGTTCTACCAAATTCATTTCATGACACAAATATGGTACTGATCCCAAAGCCTAGCAGGTCAAAAACAGAGAAAGAAAACTATAGACCAATCTCCCTAATGAATATAGATGCAAAAATCTTAAATAGGATACTAGCAAAAAGGCTCCAGGGAGACATCACAAGGGTTATCTACTATGACCAGGCAGGATTCATACCAGGAATGCAAGGATGTTTCAATATTAGGAAAACCATCCACATAATTGACCATATTAACAAGCAATCTGACAATAATCACATGATTATCTCAATAGATGCAGAAAAAGCCTTTGATAAAATACAACACCCATTCCTACTGAAAACAGTAGAAAATACAGGAATAGAAGGGCCTTTCCAAAAAATAATAGAAAGCATGTATCTAAAACCATCAGAAAACATCATCTGCAATGGGGATAAAGCCTTCCCAATAAGATCAGGAGTAAAACAAAGATGCCCATTGTCACCTCTATTATTTAACATTGTAGTAGAAACACTAGCAGTAGCAATTAGAGAAGAAAAAGAAATTGAAGGTATTAAAATTGGCAATGAGGAGACCAAGCTATCACTCTTTGTGGATGTAATGATGGTCTACTTAAAGAATCTTAGACAATCAAGCAAAAAGTTACTCAAAGTAATCAACAACTTTAGCAAAGTTGCAAGATGCAAAATAAACCCCACTGAAGTCATTAGCATTTCTATATATCTGTAACCCATTTCAGCAGCAAGAATTAGAAAGAGAAATACCATTTTAAATCACCCTAGACAATATAAAATACTTAGGAATGTATCTGCCGAGATAAACACAGGAACTATATGAACACAACTATAAAACACTCTCCACAGTTACAACTAGATCTAAAGAATTGGAAAAACATTGATTTCTCATGAGTGGGACAAACTAACATAATAAAAATGACAATCCTAACCAAATTAATTTACTTATTTAGTGCCATACCCATTGAACTACCAAAAAACTTCTTCATAGAATTAGAAAAAAACATAACTAAGTTCATTTGGAAGAACAAAGGATCAAGGATATCCAGGGAAATAATGAAAAAAAATGCAAAGGAAGGAAGACTTGAAGTCCCAGATCTCAAACTATACTATAGAGCAGTGGTCATCAAAACAATTTGGTACTGGCTAAGAGACAGAAAGGAGGATCAGTGGAATAGACTTGGGGTAAATGACCTGAGTAAGACAGTCTGTGACAAACCCAAAGACCCCAGATTTTGGGATAAAAATCCACTATTTGATAAAAACTGCTGGGAAAATTGGAAGATAGTGTGGGAGAGATTAGGTTTGGATCAACACCTCACACCCTACACCAAGATAAATTCAGAATGGATGAATGACTTGAACATAAAGAAGGAAACTATAAGTAAATTAGGCAAACACAGAATAGTATACATGTTAGACCTTTGGGATGCTAAAGATTTTAAAACCAAGCAATACTTAGAAAGAGTCACAAAATCTAAAATAAATAATTTTGACTACATCAAATTAAAAAGCTTTTGTACAAACAAAACCGATGTAACTAAAATCAGAAGGGAAGCAACAAATTGGGAAACAATCTTCATAAAAACCTCTGACAAAGGTTTAATTACTCAAATTTACAAAGAGCTAAATCAATTGTACAAAAATCAAGTCATACTCCACTTGATAAATGGGCAAGGGACATGAATAGGCAATTTTCAGATAAAGAAATCAAATCTATTAATAAGCACATGAAAAGCATTCTAAATCTCTTACAATCAGAGAGATGCAAATCAAAACAACTCTGAGGTATCACTTCACACCTAGCAGATTAGCTAACATGACAACAAAGGAAAGTAATGAATGCTGGAGGGGATGTGGCAAACTAGGGACATTAATTCATTGCTGGTGGAGTTGTGAATTGATCTAACCATTCTGGAGGGCAATTTGCAATGCCCAAAGGACAATAAAAGACTGTCTGCCCTTTGATCCAGCCATAGAAATAATAAGGAAAAAGTTTTGTACAGGAATATTCATAGCTGCACTGTTTTTGGTGGCAAAAAAATTGGAAAATGAGGGGATTCCCTTCAATTGGTGAATGGCTGAACAAATTGTGGCATATGTTGGTGATGGAATACTATTGTGCTCAAAGGAATAATAAAGTGGAGGAATTCCATGGAGACTGGAACTACCTCCAGGAAGTGATGCAGAGCGAAAGGAGCAGAACCAGGAAAACATTGTACACAGAGATTGTACCACATTGTGGTACAATCAAAGGTAATGGACTTCTCCATTAGTGCCAATGCAATGTCCCTGAACAATCTGCAGGGATCTATGAGAAAAAACACTATCCACAAGCAGAGGAAAAACTGTGGGAGTAAAAACACCGAGGAAAGGCAACTGCTTGACTACAGGGGTGGAGGTGATATGATTGAGGAGAGACTCTCAATGAACACCCTAATGCAAATACCAACAACATAGAAATGGTTTTGAATCAAGGACACATGTGATACCCAGTGGAATCGTGTGTCGGCTATGGGAGGGGTGGTGGGAGGGGGAGGGAGGAAAAGAAAATGATCTTTTTTTCCAATGAATAATGTTTGAAAAAGACCAAATAAAATAATTTTTAAAAGAAAAAAAAAGCACAGCAAAAATAGGGAAGAAAAATGAAAATGTTGCAAGAAGAAAATAATATCAAAATTAACCAAATGGAAAAGAACGTCCAAAAGTTTACAGAAGAAAATCATTCCTTAAAAATTAGAATTGGGCAAGTAGAAGATAATGGCCTCATGAAACATCATGAAACAATAAAACAAATCAAAAGGATGAAAAGACAGAAGACAATGTGAAATATCTCATTGAAAAAAAAACCCAACTCAGCTAGAAAATAGTTCCAAGAGAGACAATGTAAGATTTATTGGATTGCCTGAAAGCCATGATAAAAACAACAACAAAAATAAACCCAAGCCTGGACATCATAATACAAGAAATTATCAAAGTAAACCGCCTTGTTATTTTTTAACAAGTTGTTAAAATTGAGATAATACACACATCACCTCTTGCAGTAAAACTCCAATTGACAACTAATGGGAACATTGCAGCTAAATTCAAGAGAACCCAAGTCAAAGAGAAAATACTATTAGAAGCCAGAAAGAAACAATTCAAATATCATAGAGCTAGCTATAGTCAGTATTACACAACACATAGTAACTTTCATATTAGAGGATAATAAGACTTGGAATATGATAGCCTGGATGGCAAGAGATCTAGGTTTACAATCCCAAATCACCTACCCAGCAAAACTTAGTATATTCTTTCATGGGAAAAATGTTTATTTAATAAAATATAAGATTTTCAAGAATTCCTGATGAAATCATGAGGCCTAAACAGAAAATTCAGTGTCTAAACACAAGACCTAAGCAAAGTCTAAAATGTTAAACAAGAAAGAAAATTTAAGATATTCAATATGATCAATATATATATATATATATATATATATATAATTATACCTATGTGGAAAGATGCTATTCATAATTCTTTAAATTTTTCATCAGAGTAGTTTGAAGGAGTCATCATGGACAGAGGGTATGGGAGTAAGCTGATTAGGATAACATGATATGCAAAAAAAGTCAAAAGGTGAAAAAGAGAATTGAACTGAGAGAAAAATGAAGGGAGAGGAGGAACACAATAAATTATCTCACTTATTTAGGTATTAAAGATTATTATAGTGGAAAGGAGGGTGAGGGTGGCAATGCTTAAAACTCCTCTCATCATAATTGGTTCAGAGTGGGAATAACAATTATCCTCATTCATGTATAGAATCCTATCTTACCCTATATAGAAGTAGGAGGGAAAATGAGACAGGAGAGGGGTAATAAAAGGGAAGGGAACATATGGGTTGTGATTAAAAACAAAACACTTGTGAGGAAGGACAAAATGAAAGGAGAAAGAGTAGGATCAAAAGGAGGAAAAAAAGATGATGGGGAATAAACAGTTGGTAATCATCACTGTGAATATGAATGGGATGAATTCAATTCAATCACCATAAAATGGAAGCAGATAGCAGAGAGGGTTAAAAACCAGAATCCTACCATATGTTGTTTATAAGAGGCTGGAGCAGAATTCATTGTGCATCATCTGAAGTAAAAAAAAAAAAGCAGAAGTATCAAACATGATCTCAAAGCTAAAGCAAAATAGTAGTAGTAGTCTTTCAGTAACCGAGGATGATGATTGTCTTTGTGCGCTTTCATCTGTGATGTAGATGAGTGTGCACAAAGATACTTGTGCGTGAAGGAGATTTAAGTGGAAAAGTTGATGCACAGAGACAGTCCCACTCTCTTAGCATTGGAAGCCTGGGTCCAGTGGCACGAAAAGTCCTTAAACCTAGAGACTTCCTCCACTGCTTTGGATGGCCATGCTGTCTTTTGTGCTCCAACGTGCCCTAAGCACTCCACAGTGCTTTGCTGCATCACCATCTCAGCCGTTGAACCTTCTTATTGGTTTCTTCCGTCTGTTCAGCCGAAGCAGTCTTCACATGCTGGGTGAGCAAAGCCTTAGTTCACCAGGGGTCAACGACCCGATGACTACCCTCACAAGATTTAGCTGGCCTGTGGAAGCCATTGCCCGGAGTGTGGCTGCTATCGCATGCTAGCAGCTACTGGGAGCCACAAGTGAGAGCTGGGTGTCAGGTGAGGGTCAGAGGTTGGAGAGCTGCCCTAAGAGGGCATGACAAGCCCGACATACCAGAGATACTACTCCTCCCTGAGCACCCCATATACCCCTAAAGAAAAATAGATCTAATTAATTTTTTAATTAAAGCAAAATAGATCTAATTAAAAAAGATAAGTAAGGAAATTATATTTTGTTAAAAGGTACTATAGACAGTGAAGTAATATCAGTACTAAATATATATGCACCAAATAGCATAGCTTCCAAATTTTCCAATGAGAAATTAAATGAGTAACAAGAGAAAGACAGGAAAACTATACTAGTAGGGAACCTTAATTTTCCCCTTTTAGATCGAGATAAATTTAACCAAAAAAAAAAAAAAGAAAGAAAGAAAGAAAGAAAGGAAGAAGTAAAGGAAGTGAATGAAATTTAAGAAAAGTCAGAACTAATAGATCTCTGGGGAAAATTGAACAGGAATAGAAAGAAATATACTTTCTTTTCAGCAGAGTATGACACATACACAAAAACTGACAATTTATTAGGGTATAAAAAACTTCATAACCAATTGCAAAAATCAAAAGTAATAAATTCATTCTTTTCAGATCACAGCACAATAAAGATTATAATCAATAAATGTCCATAGAAAGACAAATAAAATTTATTGGAAGCTAAATAATCTAATGCTTAAAAAGGGTGAGTCAAAGAACAAATTACATAGAAATAATAAAACATTTCATTAAGGAGAATGACAATGAGTAGAAAACATCAAAATTTATGGGATACAGGTAAAGCAGTACATATGGGGAAACTTATATGTCTAAAAGTCAGTCAAATGGAGAAAAAGTAGATAAATGAATTGGTTATGCAGGTAAAAACTAGAAAAAAGGACAAATTAACCCCCTTCCTTTAAAGACTAATTTAGAAATCCTAAAAATTAAAGGAGAAATTAATAAAATAGAAAATAAAAGAACCAGTGAAATAATTAAAAAAAAGACTAGAATGGGTTATTTATGAAATCAAAGCTATCAATAATCATGAAAAATGTTCTAAAACACAGCAGTTAATATATGTATGGCTTACCATATGTATTGCTTACCATTTTCAAGGGGAGGGGTTTAAGAGGAGAAAGAGGGTAGTTTTGTTCTTATGATTTTGGAACATATATGTTGAAAATTATTATTACATGTAATTTAGAAAATAAGATATCTTTGAATTAAAAAAAGAATGTGTTGCTTAATATATTTGAATAGGTGGGGGATAGGCACAAAGATAATTTATGCCTTAGAAGCAAATTAATTGTCTATAAAAAATTGTTTATACTGGCTACCCTGTTGATTTCATGTCTTTTTCATATTCAAATGAGATGTTCAAAGTCTCTTATCTTCTTTAAATTTCAAAGTAATCTTCTGAAATCTGAAAGGGTATACAAATATAGGGTTCAATGATATCTCAATGAGATGCAACCATGCATACAAAAATTTCAGTGAAAAGGGCAGTTTGATTTAATCTATAAAAAATCTGAATTAATACTTTTTTCTAAAAGAAAGACAGTTTTGCTGCCTTCTTACAATTAAACTAACATGTTGTTACACAGTATATAGACGCCCTTATGAAAATCAGGATTAAAAATTTTCCTAGAATTGATTATTTCCCTTCTCTCAGTAGAAAGTGGGTAGCACTTATTACAACAGGTATAAATGGATTTAATGAAAAGGTGAGAATGATTTCAAGTCTGCAAGTATTTATTAGAAGTTTCTATAAAATTATGTTTTTCCTAGTAACTAAGGCATTTCCATAATTATTTATAAGATATATTTCTTTAATAAAACCATTTTTTTTGCTTTTGCCTTTTCTTTTTCTTTTTTCTTCATTTAGAAATTTTTATTGAGAATATTTTTTCCATGGTTATATGATTGATGATCCCCTCCTCTTTCTATTCTCTCCTCCCAAAGCCAACAAGCAGTTCCACTAGATTATTCACTGGCTACTTTTATCCTCTTTCACTCTTTAATTAGCTCCATAACATCATCCTTTTGACCTTGCCATTCTATCAAAACTGCTCTCTCCAAAGTCATCAAATATCTCTTAGTTTCCAAATCCAATGAGCCTTTTTTCTCAATCCTCATTCTTCTCACTCTTTTCAGTCTTTGACACTGAAAAATCACACACATCTTTGAAATTCACTTTTCTGATTGTTGAACCCTGAAAGCAATTTGAAGTATAATCTCCTCAGTTTATTTTTATTGTGTTTGTTTTGCAACATGGTTAATATGGAACTCTATTTCACATTCATAACAAATCATAATACTGCTTACTTTCTCAATGGAATGGAAGGAGATAATTTAAAACTGGAAAATTTTAAAAGTTAAAAGTAAATAAGTTTGAAAATTAAAACAAAACAACAATAAAAGATAATTTATGTGAACCAGAAAAAAACCACAGAGTGATGTAAATAAATTTAAAAAACTACATCCAGAAGAGTTCTATAGGAACTAGGGAAAAGGCTAGGAGGAGATCGAAATGGGGAGAGAAGCAAAATGAAAATTTTAGAAGACCTCTATGGTAACATCATAAGTATGAGTTATCTCTCTCTCTCTCTCTCTCTCTCTCTCTCTCTCTCTCTCTCTCTCTCTCTCTCTCTCTCTCTCTCTGTATATATATATATATATATATATATATATATATATATATATATATATATATCCTGGCCACATATATTTCCACTCTTTCCACTGATTATGAATTTATTTTTGGGTGAGTATATCCCAGATATAGGGAAGATCTTTTGTTGTGACTTTTGTTACTATGCTATTTCAGTAAATGCCTTTGCTTTGAAATAAATTACTTCTTTCATGGTTTTGGGACATTATTATCTCCTACTTCTCCTCCAACTTCTTAAACTGTGCCTTCTCAATTTCCTATCCTAGATTCTCAACCAGATCACATTCTCTAATCATGGGTGTCCCTCAGGATTCTATCATGGGTCCTCTTCTCTTCCTCCTATCCCACTTCCAAGATCATTTTATCAGATTCCACGAACCTAATTATCACCTGTATTTTGATGGTTTTCAAAGTGATCCATCCTACCCCTAAGTCAGATGCCCCAGAGATTCATTTTCTCATAATCCCACCTGCCTTTCAGACATCTTGAACTGAATGTCCCTTAGACATCTTAAATTCAACTCTAAAACCACACTCCTCTTTCCTTAAAATTTCCCTCTCCTCTCAACTTCTCTATTACCATAAAATACAATATCATCTTCTTAGTCCCCTCCCCACAGGCTAGCAACCTAGGTATCATCCTCAAATTCTCACTATTTCTGACTTTTCTATATTCAATCTATTATCAACAGTTGTCAGTTTCACTTTTGTGACTTCTTTTGATTAGACTCTCTTCTCTCCTCAGATACTGGCACCATTCTAATTGCAGGTCCTCCTCAACTCATGCCTGGACTATAATGATAGCCTAATATTTAAGTATAAGGGGGTAGCTATGTGACACAATGTGCATAGTCCTTGACCTGGGATCAGGAAGACTCATCTTCCTGATTTCAAATCTGGCCTTAGATACCTTACTAGCCATGTGACCCTAGGTAAGTAACTTAACCTTGTTTGCCTTAGTTTCCTCATCTGTAAAATTATCTGGCTTAGAAAATGGCAAACTACTCCAGTATCTTTGCCAAGAAGACCTCAAATGGGGTCAGGAAGAGTCAAATATGACTGAAAAAAACTGGATAAAAACAAAAGATTTTAATATATTATTTTAAAAGTCTTATTATGGGTCTGTCTGCCTCAAGTTTCCTTCTCCAGTTCATGCATCTTTCAGCCATCAAAGTGATTTTAATGATGTTTAGGCCTGACCAATTTACTACCATACTTGCCATACAGTTAACTCCAATGGTTCCTATCACCTTCAGGATCAAATATAAAATCTTCTGTTTCTACCTCTTGATGCTGCTTTCTCTCCCTATTCCTCTCACTTGGAATATTCTTTTTCATCCTCATCTCTTGGTTTTCCTGACTTCATTTAATTCTAACCAAAATTCCATCTTCTACATGGAGTCTTTCCCAATCATTATCAATTCTAGTGCCTTCCTATTTTATTATGTTGTTCAATATTTTTAGTCATATCTGATGCTTCAAAACCCCATTTGGGGTTTTCTTGGCAAAGAAAATGAAATGTTTTGCCTCTTTTTTCTCAACTTATTTCACAGACTAAGAAACAGAGGCAAACAGGGTTAAGTGACTTGTCCAGGGTCACATAGCTAATAGGTATCTGAGTCCAGATTTGAAATAAAAAAGGTGAGTCTTTCTGATTCCAGGTCTATCACTCTGTGCACTATGGTGCCATCTATGTACAGTTTATTTCTGCATATTTGTTTTCTTGTCTCTCTGGTTAGATTGTGAGCTCCTTGAATGCAGGGGCAGCTTTTTGCCTCTTTTTGTATCTCCAGCACTTAGCTTAGTGCCTGGCACAAAATAGGTGTTTAATGAAGATTTATTGACTGTCTGCACCTTAAATATATGTTTATTCTTTCCTATCTGAGATCTAAAGCTATTCCACAACAGAAAAGCAGTGAAAGGATATGAAAAAATAATTTTCAAAGAATTTCAAATTATGAACAACCATTTGAAGGAATTCTCCAAATCACAATGAAAAGAAAAATACAGAGTTAAATAATCCAGAAATTTTATTTCATACACAGAAAACTGGAAAAGATGATAAAAACTGTAATAGACAATGATGTATTGCTGTTAGAACAGAGAATTAGTTCAACCATTTAGGAAAGCAATTCATATTTTTGCAAATGAAATGACCTTGGCATAGGTATAGCCCAAGAAAGTCAGAGGCAGATCACTGAAAAAAAATAAAAAGGTAGGTGACTGAAAAAAATGTAAAAACTTCATATACCCCCAAGATATTTATGATAAAGTGTTGTATATTAGCAAAAACTGGGGCAGGAAAGTATATGCCCATCAATTTTGAGAATAGCTAAAAAAAATTTATTCCATGAAGTTAATGGAACGTGACTATGCTGTAATAAACAATGAACACGATGAATACAGAGAAGCACAGAATAATTTATATTAACAGATACAAAGTAACATATAAAATGACTTATAACAATGTAAATATAAAACATTTACATCATAAAAGAATAAAATGAGTGTTGTCTAAATTATATAAAATATTTTCTATCAAAGAAGAAATAAGAGAACATACCTCCTAGCACTTCTTTGCAAAGATTTAGAGGTCTCCATGGATGTTGAATATTATGTATAATGTCATTTGTTAAAGGGATTTATAGGAGTTGTTAGGTTTGTCCAGCTCTTGTTTCTCTTTTTTTTACTTTTATTAAAAATTTTATTAGAAATCCCCCCCCCATATGGGTAGGGGGAGATAGAGAGGCAAGTCTAAAAGATTAAAAACAAAATATTCCAATTAAAATGCATATTTAAGAAAGTGCAATTTGTTTAGAATGCTTAAACTATAAACTCTAGATTAGCAATTTGCTGCTAAACACAAAAGAGATGCTTTATAAATACATGTTCAATGGCAGATTAGTTATTGTGGACACAAAGACAAAGAAAGGCATGACCAACCCCCCTGGAATTTGTAAACTAAAAATATGCAGTTATTGTTCCATAGTATAAGGATTTTTCCATTGTATAAATACTAGGTATCACAAATATTCTGTTGAAAATAGACAGAAACACAAATAAAAGCAGAGAAGGCCACCAGAAGAGATGAGAGTAAGTTTGAAAGAAGATATGATAGTAGTTCTAGACCCCTAGCCTTAAGGGACATAAAACAAAAGAGCTAAACTTTTCTGGGAAAAAGGCAGTGAAGAATGTGAGCTACTATTTCTTCCCTTGGGAGACTTACCATGACTAGTAGGTCCTATGACACTTATAAGTGACTAGATCAAAGGAATAATCCCAACCAGGTATACCTGCCTATATATTTTTTCTTTATTTTATTAATCTTCAGGCTCTTGGAATTATATAAAATAGGTTTGGTTTCTAGGAAATTTCTATGATTTGCTGTGGATTATAATATCCAGGGCAAAGAAAATGTATTTCCTATAACCTAGTATGCCCCATTCCAAAGTAAATAGGGATTAAAAATAATCTCTCTACATGGGTTCATTTAACTGAAATTGTTGCTGGTGCTCTCAAACTTCCTTTCAGTGGGTTAATTCTCTTCTTCCATCTTTATTTGTTTGCTTCTTAGATTGAAATTAAGCACTTAATGAGCATAAATTAAATATAAACAGTGAACTATTTAGTGTGTGAAGTCCAGAAAAGAGAATAATTGTGGAAATAATGAATGATTAGGAGACATGGTTTCAAACAACTTCTATGAGGAAGATTATGCCATCTTCTTTAATTCTTCTTTGAAACCTGACATACACTTGAGCTGAGGCTGGGTTTAAATTAAACAACAAGGAATATATATGTATATTATATACATATGTATGTATATCGACACACAAATATATAAATATTCCTATAGTTTTATATAAGGAAGTTGAAGGTGGTGGAACATATGGGTCAACAGATAGACTGTAAAAATTCCTTGATATCAAAAAAAAAGAAATAGAATGGAAAGACACACTTAGATTATATTGGTTCAAGGAAAGGGTAAAAGAATGGAATCATAGGTAATTATAATCATAGTATAAAAATAATGAATGTATTTGGAAACACATCATGCCAAAATTCAGAAGTAGTTTAACCAAGCAAATAATCAATACACATTTATCAGATACCCACTATATGCCAGTCACTAGGCTAGATCCTATGGATATGAAGTCCAAACTAAATCAGCCTCTGCCTTCAAGGTATTTTCATTCTTGACATTGTGTAGAAATATACACAAAACAAATTCAAGGTAATTTGGAGGAGATGTTAACAATATGGGAGAGCATGTCAAAGACACTACTTGAGTTAAGCTTTGAAGGAAACAGGAAATTAAAAGATATAGAGATGAGAAAGAGAATTCCAGGAATGGGAGGCATATAAGTGTGAGATGCAAGTTGTGTATGAGGTACAGAGATCAGGTCTATTAGACATGATGGTAGAATGCATGAAGAGGAATACTATGCAGTTTTTAAAATTGTATCTAAGTTGAAAAGGAGTTAAAAATTGGAAACAGAATTTTTGTTTGATCCTATGGGTAACGGAGACATTTGGAGTTCATTGAAGAGGATGATATGGTGAGACTTGTAGCTTAGGGAAATTACTTTGGCCAATGTAGAGAGCACAATTTAGTTTGGGAAGAGATATGAGTCAATGAGATGAATTAAGAAGACATTGCAATAGTCTAGGCAAAAGATGATGACAGCATAAATTATAGTAGTGGCCACGAGTAGAGAAGAGATTGAACGAGATACAGAAGTATCAGATTTGGCAATGATCTTGCTTGGGTATAAGAGAGAGAGTAAGGAGTAATGTATGATTCACACTATAAATCTGTAGGACTGGAAAGTTGGTAAGAAATTAAAAAGTGGGAAAGATGGGTACATTTTGGGAAAAAGATGATGGGTTTAAAGATAACTTGTTTACCAAGCTGATTTCAGAATCTACACAACAGAAATGCTATATTTTAATTTGTTTTGATTCTAAAACACAGTAAACTTCTTTCTTCCTATCAGACTATATCCAATCTAGTGTAAGTAGATTTTGAAATGGAAAAAAAGGAAGCTGTAATACCACCAAACAAAGTAAATTTTAAGACAATAAACAAAGTATTGAGAATTCACAAGAAGGTGGTTACTCCTACAAAAGGACACATGTCAATAACCTAAACAATAGCCATTGTATTATATTATTTTAAGATAATATGTTTGTTTGTGTTATTGTTTTTAAGTTATTCTAAAATAGGCAATGGCCAAAAAATATGCAGGTCAGATGGAGTCAGGTCATTTTAGCAGTGATGGTGAAAGTGTCAGGCCCCACCCCCACAACACACTCCCAGGCTGTGTTGCCCACCTCCTACCTGAAACTGAGTGCCATGCCCCTCACCCTCTAACCCCACATACAGGAAGGAGAAATCTCTCCAATTGGGCTGCTAGGCAGAGCAGCAGGTAGGGTGAGGAATGTCCTCAGTTGACTATAGAGAGAGGGAGGGGAATGTCCAGAGCACTCCTCTGCCCTTCAGGTCTCCAGCCTGTGACCCACCCCCACACTTGCCCTTGCTCCTTACCCTCTCTGTGCTCTCATTGGGCTGCTGGTCAGAGGGGTGAGGGATGTGAAAAAATGTAATCAGGCACAGTGAAGAGAAGGAAGGGAGTAGTTCTGCCTGAGTCCCTCTGCCTTTCTAGTACTGAACTCTGGGGGTTGGGGAGTGAGGAGAGTGTGGTCAAGTGCTCACAGAGAATGCTTTCAGTGCCATCTTTGGCACCCATGCCATAGGTTCACCATCACTGTCAATTACTGTTCATCTTTTCTTCAATTTTCAGTATTCTTGCAGTAGCGTAAAGAGAAAGAATGCTTGAGAAGGAATGACAAAGATCTGGTTAAAACAGGCTACTCTAAAGCAATATTATTTTTTGTTTGTTTCTAAAAGGAATACAGGGAGAATTTGGAACCACTCGCTTATTTTGCATGGAACACTATTGTGTTTCTCAGGAAAACCCATTGAAAAAGCAGTCTAAACTCTGCCTACATTTTGTCTCCTCTGTTATTCATGACTTAAACATTTTTAATTTGGCTTTCACATCTCTCTGAAGTTACCAACCATTTCTTTTTTTATTTGTCTGTTAGTAAAAAATTCTATATTTTTTCAATAAGCAGAACACAACCATCTCTCCCTCCTATCAACCTCCCCTTCCTTAAAGGAGAATGAAAAAACAAACGAACAACAAAACAGTACAAATGTGCATAGTCAAAAGCAATACAAATTTCTATATTGCCCATGTCCTAAAAATGCCTCATTTTGCATTCTGAGTCTTTTTCTCTATCAGGAGGTGGATAGCATATTTTATCACTAATCCTTTAGAGCATCATCAATCTCCTAATTGATCTCTGATAAGATCTAATGATCTTCTATAGTTTTGTAATTCTTGACCTGTCTGCTTCATGTGCCACCATTAATCACCTTATCTTTGATACTTTCTCCTTTTAGGTTTTGATGACACTATATTATTCTGGCTCTCTTTCCATTTAACTGCTCCTTTTCAGTTTTCTTTAATAGTTCATCATCCTTCAAATTTCTCTGATCCTACCTTTTCTCTCCCCTCACATAGCCATCACTTTAATTTGAATTATTGCATGGTTGATATCTTTTATCTTTATTTTATCTAGTCTCTTCCCACTCCAGATCATCTACAAAGTGCTGCCAAAGTGATTTTTCTTAAGCATAGATGCAAGTCCCTATTTAATTAACTTCAGTGTTTTTTTTATTTCCTGTAAGATAAAATAGAAGCTGTTCTGTGAAACTTTTAAAATTCTTCACAATTGAGCTCCAATCTAGATCTCCAGTCTCATTTGACATTAGCTCCTACTTATTCATTCTGTGTTTCAGCTCAAAAGGTCAAAAGGAAGAGTACTGTAAGTCCCATCCTATCCTTGTAAGTCCTATCCTATCCTTATCTTGGGAGAAATGGGATCAGAACTTGAGTGTGGCACTTCTGAAAGGTTGCTGATCCCTCCCCTACTAACCCACTTCCTCATGGAATGCAAAATTGTTAGAAATGGAAAATTTATGTTTCCAGGGTTATTGAGAAGGTTTTATTCATTTTTTTTTGTTGCCCTGAATGTGTGAACTCATCAAAAAAGATGTGACCACGCAGCTATTGAATAAGAAACTCATTCTTCATGGGTTTACAAAAACCAAACAGATTTATTACTTAGGGCTTGATATCAAGAAGTTTGGAAAAAACCCATAACTTTAAGGGGGTGAGGATCTAACTTGGGCAAAGGTCTATCCTGCTTAGATCACTTTAAATACATTTCCTTTGACAAGTTTATTCCACCAGTCACTATCAGTTTAATTGGGGTCGCCTAACAAGACAGAGCCAAGGAACCCTCCTGCTGGACTTAATTCAAAAGGTACGCCCCCCGAAAAGCTGGAATTTGAGAACACACTGGTTTAAGGGGAAGACAGAAGGAAGGTCTGAGGACCCATATCCTCTCACACCCAGAGCTCTTAGATTCCAGTGGCAGGGGGAACTTTTGGGCAGGCAAAGGTGCTGGTCTGAAGGGCATACCTTGTGAACAGGGCTGGCCAAGTTCAGAGCGTCCAACACAGACAGCAGGGAAGGAGCTAGAGAGGGAGCATAGACCTGGAAGCCTGGCCAGAGGTGGGGAGATCCTCCATATTTGCCCCAGCCTTCCAGGAAGTTTTGGACTCAGATCACACCCAGCCCAACTAAGCTGAACTTAATCCCATCAAAAGTCTCCAGAACTCAGGGAAGCCCAGGCTCCACATCCATCCTCATTGACTGCTGGACTATAAGTTAATCAAAGGCCTCCAGAGGACAAGGAAGCTCAAAACCCAACAACTCCACACCAGAGACTACACCTCCTGTGAAAGCTCCAAGAGGGGAGACTGACAGAAGCCCCCAAAACCAAAAAAATGAGAGAAGCAAGAGCACAGACAAATACAGGGAGTAAAGAAGCAGTGAATTTGAGCAAACAACAGAAAAAGAAGAAAGAAACTATAATAGACAGCTTCTACTCAGCAAATGGAACAGAGGGGGAGAGATCAACAAAGGATTAATCAGAAACCCCAGCGAATTAGAAACAGGCTGTGGAAGAACTCAAAACACAATTAAGAGAGGCTGAATACAATTGGGAAAAGAACTTAAAAATTGACATAAGTCATCTGGAAACAGAGGCACTTGAACTAAAACAAGAAAATAGTTTCCTGAAAGCCAAAATCATCCAGCTGGAAAATGAGGCAAAGGAGATGAAAGACGAGGTAAAGAGGATGAAAAACGACCTTCAAAGAAAATCAGACCAAAATGAAAAGGATGACCAAAAAGCCAGGGATGAAATCCAGTCTTTAAGAACCAGAATACAACAACTGGAGTTAAGTGACCTCACAAGGCAACAGGACACTATGAAACAAAACAAAAGAATGAAAAAGTTGAGGAAAATATGAAGCATCTCATTCACAAAACAGATGATTTAGAAAATCTTTCGAGAAGACACAATTTAAGAATCATAGGTCTACCAGAAGACCATGACAAAAGAAAAAGCCTGGAAATCATACTACAGTAAATTATTCAGGAAAACTGCCCCAATATCCTAGAACAAGAGAGGAAAGTGGGGATTGAAAGAATCCACAGATCACCTTGTGTATTTAATCCCCAACTGACAACACCCAGGAATGCTATAGCCAAATTCAAAAACTATCAGACCAAAGAAAAGATATTACAAGCTGCCATGAAGAAGCCATTCAGATACCATGGAAACAGAGTGAGGATAACTCAGGATCTGGCTGCATCCACACTGAAGGACTGAAAGGCATGGAATATGATATTCTGGAAAGCAAGGGAACTAGATCAACAACCTAGTAGAAATCAAAATCAAATGATCAAAGAATCAAATACCCATCAATACTAACTATATTCTTATGGGGGAAAGTATGGTCATTCAACACAATAGAATTCCAAACATTCATAAAGAAAAGACCAGACCTGAACAGAAAATTTGATGTCCAAGCACAGAACACAAGAGAATCATCAAAAGGTAATTTGAAAAGGGAAGAAAAAGAAAAACAAAACAACAACAAAAAAATTTTTTAAAGACACAATAAGTTAAAATAATATGTATCCCTCTGAAAAACTGTTGCTAACACCTGGGCAGCTAGAAGAATTACACTTAGAACAGTGACAAACTGTATAGGATGAAAGGACAAGACATAAATAGGTATATAGATATATGCATGCATAAATACATATACATTGTGTGTATATACATACACATATATACATACACACATGTTTATGTATTTATGCATGTATGTATATATATGTGTATATATATATGTGTGTATATATATATGTGTGTATATATATACACACACACACACACAACCAGAGCTAAAAAAAGAAAAGAGGTTAATACTAAAAGAAATGGAAAAAGAAACAAATGGGGGTAAATTGATATGGCACAAAGAAGCACATGGTGGGAGGGGGGAGAACATTGAAACACTGGAAGGGTAAAGAGGTTGGAGATAGGAAATACTCAATTCTTATGTGCCTTGAACCTGACTCAAAAAGAGAAGAACAATCCAATCCATTGGGGAAGAAAATAGATTTGCTCCTTGTAGGGGAGTAGAAAGGTAAAAAACAGAATGGTGGGGATGAAAGCAGACCAAGGGAGGGAGAAGGGGGGGGGGGCAATTTAAAAAAGACTACAGGGGAAAATAAGGGAGGGAATAAGAAGGGAGGGGGGTAGAAAGGGAAATAAAATAAGGGTGGGAACTAGGGGGACTGATTATAAACTAACATTGGTATAGAAGGAAATAGGGAAAGAAGAAAAGGCAGGACTAGGAGTAGAAATCAAAATGCTGGGAAATACACAGCTAGTAATCACAACTCTGACTGTGAATGGAATGAACTCACCCATAAAATGCAATATAATAGCAGAGTGGATTAGAATCCAAAACCCTAACATATACTGTTTACAAGAAACACACATGAGGATGGTAGATACGCGTAGGGTGAAAGTAAGAGGATGGAGCCAAATCTATTGAGCATCAACTGATAAAAAGGAGGCAGGAGTAAAAATCATGATATCTGTCAAAGCCAAAGTAAAAATAAATCTAGTTAAAAGATATAGGGAAGGTAATTACATCCTGATAAAAGGCAGTATAGACAATGAGGAAATATCTGTACTCAATAAGTATGCACCAAATGGCATAGCATCCCAATTTCTAAAGGAGAAACTAGAGGAGCTCAAGGATGAAATAGATAGAAAAACTATACTAGTGGGAGATCTGAACCTTCCTCTATCAGAACTAGATAAATCAAACCAAAAAATAAATAAGAGGTGAGAGAAGCAAATGAAATCTTAGAAAAATTTGAGTTAGTAGACATCTGGAGAAAAATAAATAGGGACAAAAAGGAATATACCTTCTTTTCAGCAGTACATAGTACATTCACAAAAATTGACCATGTATTAGGGCATAAAAACATTGCAAACAAGTGCAAAAGGGCAGAAATAATAAATGCACACTTCTTAGACCACAATGCAATGAAAATAATAATTAGTAAGGGTACATGGAGAGATAAATCAAAAATTAAATGGAAATTAAATAATATGATTCTCCAAAACCAGCTAGTTAAAGAATAAATCATAGGAACAATTAATAACTTAATTGAAGAAAATGACAATGGTGAGACATCCTTTCAAAACCTATGGGATGCAGCCAAAGCAGTACTCAGGGGGAAATTTATATCCTTGAGTTCATATATGAACAAATTAAGAAAGGCAGAGGTCAATGAATTGGGCATGCAAATTAAAAAACTAGAGAGTGGACAAATTAAAAATCCTCATATGAAGACTAAATTAGAGATCCTAAAATTCAAAGGAGAAATCAATAAAACTGAATATCAAAGAACTATTGATTTAATAAATAAGACTAGAAGCTGGTCCTTTGAAAAAAACAATTAAAATAGTCAAAGTATTATTCAGTCTAATTAAAAAAAAAGGAAAGAATCCTAGGGAATCAACCAAAAAGCTAGTCAAACTAATCAACAAATTGAGCAAAGTTGCAGGATACAAAATAAACCTGCATAAGTCATCAGCATTTCTATATATCTCCAACCCAGTTCAGCAGCAAGAATTAGAAAAGAGAAATTCCATTTAAAGTCACCCAAGACAATATGAAATACTTAGGAATCTATCTGCCAAGACAAACACAGAAACTATATGAACAGAAATGCAAAACACTCTCCACACAATTAAAACTAGATCTTAACAATTGGAAAAACATTGATTGCTCATGGGTGGGATGAGCTAACATAATAAAAATGACCATCCTACCCAAACTTATCTATCTATTTAGTGCCATACCCATTAAACTTCCAAAAAACTTTTTTACTGAATTAGAGAAAACAGTGACAAAGTTCATTTGGAAGACTAAAGGATTAAGGATATCCAGGGAAATAATGAAAAAAAAAATACAAAGGAAGGTGGCCTTGCAGTCCCAGATCTCAAACTATATTACAAAGCAGTGGTCATCAAAACAATTTGGTACTGGCTAAAAGACAGAAAGGGGGATCAGTGGAATAGACTTGGGTTAAATGACCTGAGCAAGACGGTCTATGAGAAACACAAAGATCCCAGCTTTGGGGACAAAAATCCACTATTTGATAAAAACTGCTGGGAAAACTGGAAGACAGTGTGGGAGAGATAAATTCAGAATGGGTGAATGACTTGAATATAAAGGAGGAAACTATAAGTAAATTAGGTGAAAACAGAATAGTATACATATCAGACCTTTGGGAAGGGAAAGATTTTAATACCAAGCAAGACTTAGAGTCACAAAATGTAAAATAATAATTTTGACTATATCAAATTCAAAAGTTTTTGTACAAACAAATCCAATATAACTAAAATTAGAAGGGAATCAACAAATTGGGAAACAATCTTCATAACAAAAACCTCTGACAAAGGTCTAATTGCTCAAATTTATAAAGGGCTAAACCAGTTGTACAAAAAATCAAGCCATTCTCCAATTGAAAAATGGGCAAGGGACATGAATAGGCAATTTTCCATTAAAGAAATCAAGACTATTAATAAGCACATGAAAAAGTGTTCTAAATCTCTTATAATCAGAGAGATGCAAATCAAAACAACTCTGAGGTATCACCTCACACCTAGCAGATTGGCCAACATGACAGCAAAGGAAAGTAATGAATGCTGGAGGGGATGTGGCAAAGTAGGGACATTAATGCATTGCTGGTGGGGTTGTGAATTGATCCAACCATTCTGGAGTGCAATTTGGAACTATGCCCAAAGAGTGATAAAAGACTGTCTGCTCTTTCATCCAGCCATAGCACTGCTGGGCTTGTACCCCAAAGAGATAATAAGGAAAAAAGACTTGTACAAAAATATTCTTGGAAAATGAGGGGATGCCCTTCAATTGGGTAATGGCTGAACAAATTGTGGTATATGTTGGTGATGGAATATTATTGTGCTCAAAGGAACAATAAAGTGGAGGCATTCCATGGGAACTGCAACAACCTCCAGGAATTGATGCAGAATGCAAGGAGCAGAACCAGGAAAACATCGTACACAGAGACTGATACACTGTGGTACAATCGAACGTAATGGACTTCTCCATTAATGGCAATGCAATGTCCCTGAACAATCTTCAGGGATCTATGAGAAAAAAAAAAAACACTATCCTTAAGCAGAGGACAAACTGTGGGAGTAAAAACACCAAGGAAAGGCAACTGCTTGACTACAGGGGTTGAGGGGATATGATTGAGGAGAGACTCTAAATGAACACCCTAATGCAAATACCAACAATAAGGAAATGGGTTTGGAACAAGGACATAAGTGATACCCAGTGGAATTGAGCATTGGCTAGGGGAGTGGTGTCGGGAGGGTGGGGGGAGGAAAAGAAAATGATCTCTGTTTCCAATGAATAATGAATGAAAATGACCAAATAAAATAATTTTTAAAAACTAAAAAGAAAAAAAAAGTTAATTGGGGTCACCTGTGTACAATATTACTGACTTTGACAAATTCACTTGTTATTTATAGAACCTGATATACATGTACTAAGCATTAAATATATGTACTGTCTCTTGAAGGTTTTCAGATCTGGAATTCCTTCTAAAGGACAAAATGGTTTAGAGATCATCCCTTTTAATATAATACTGAATAAAAGCTCAAAAAACAAATTATGTATAATGTTTTATATTTGAGTAATAACAACAATAATAGCTATCATTTACATAGCACTTTACAAATATTATCTCATTTTATGCTTTTAAAAATGGGAAATATATGTGCAATTATATTTTCATTCTTTTACAGATGAGCAAATGGATACAGATAAGGTTAAATGATTTATCCAGGATCACACTACTATTAAGTGTCTGAGAATGGATTTGAATCTGAGTATTCCTTGTTAGGGAGGCTAAGCCAAGATGGCAGTATAGTAGCAGAATCTTTGTGCTGCTCAGAATTTCCTTCCAACTGGTCATTATAAAGTGTCTCAAAAGGACAGAAATAAAATGATACCGGTAAGGGGACTCTCCCACTGGACACAAAGTGAAAGGTAGGAAGTGAGTGGAGATTCCCATGCTATAAGGGGATGAAACTGTATGAGTCAAAGAGCAAGATGAACACCTCTTCCCACACCACCTACAGCACTAGAATTAGAGTAGGGCCTGGGAAATCATCAAGTTCTTGGGGGCTGGATGAAAGTACCACAAACTTATCCCAGAAGGATATGCCAGGCCTTGGTAATGAGATTCCAAGCTAAATAACATCGAGGGGTGAAAAAAATCATGAATCATGGAAAAATATTCTAAATAAATAAAAAAATAAATTCCTCATAATTAGAGAAATGCAAATCAAAACAATGCTGAGGTACCACCTCACACCTAGCAGATTGGCCAATATGACAGTAAAGGAAAATAATAAATGTTGGAGGGGATGTGGCAAAATTGGGGTGCTAATGCATTGCTGATGGAGTTGTGAATTGATCCAATCATTCTGGAAATAAGACTTAGGACATAAGAGTGATTGATAGGGCATGGGATTAGAACTTTCCCTGGAGCTAGTGGAATAGAATCCCAGAGAAACATTTAAGCAGCTGACACAATCTCTCTGGACCTGAATGAAGGAGGCTGGAGCACCTTGAGAAAACCATCATTCAAATTACAAGCCTGGGAATATCTTTGGCTGTAGAAAAGAAGGCAGCCTTCATTTTTATGCTAGACAGATAGAAGAAGCTGACCAATCTGAGAACAGAGCACCTTTGAATATTTCTCTTGGGATTTTTGGACTTTGCTCACCAAAAGTCTCTGTTGTAATTACTAATCCCTAAAGACTTTGCCTTTAATGTACTTAGAAATAAGACAGACTTAATCAGATAGCTTAAAATTTAAAGGGTAAAATAATTAAGAATTCTCCCTTTCCCCTCCTTCCTTTTTTTTTACCTTCCCTTTCCTTGTTTAATAAAATAAAAACATTTATATGTTCCTTCTATGTTTTTTCCCTAAAACACCTTCAATTCTATTATAATATTTTAGAAGGCAATTTGGATCTATGCTCAAAGAGCTTTAAAAGAATGCATACCCTTTGATCCAGCAATATCACTACTAGGTTTACAAACCCCAATGAAATAATAATGAAAAATGTTTGTACAGAAATTTTCATAACTGAACTCTTTGTAGAGGCAAAAAAAATGGAAAATGAGGTGCTGTCCCTTGATTAGGGAATGGTTTAACAAATTGTGGTATCTGATGGTGATGGAATACTATTGTGCTTTAAGGAGTGATGAACTATAGAATTTCTATATGAACTGGAAAGACCTCCAAGAACTGATGCATAGTGAAATGAGCAGAACCACAAGAACATTATACTCTGACAGTGAAACATTGTGGAACTATCCAATATAATGGACTTTACTACTAGTAGCAATACAATAATCCAGGGTACTCCTGAGGGACTTATGAGAAAGAATGATATTCACATTGAAAGAAAGAAGTATGGGAGTAGACAAGTAAAAGAAAAATTTATAACTTATCACTTGTTTATATGGGTATATGATTTGGGGTTTTGGCTTTAAAATATTTATGGTAAAAATGTGGAAATATGTATCAAATGATAACATTTGTACAACCCAGTGGAATTGCTTGTCAGCTTGGGGGGGAAGTAAAAAGGGGTGGGAAAGAATAATGAATCATATAAACATGGAAAAATATTTAAAAAATAAAAATTTTAAATAAAAAAATGAATTCAAGTATTCCTGAATGCATATCTAGTACTTTAACTATTTTATCACCTAATTAAGTAGAAAGAAATAAAAAAAACCTGAAAATTCAGAACTTCTTCCTTATTTTATTTTGAAAATCCCATGTTGTCAACAAAAGAAGCATATAGATCAAGAATCTTATAGTAATGACACATGAAGACAAATAAAATAATTAATATTAATAAACATTTGCATGTATAGATCGCTCCTAGGTTTGCAAAGTACTACTCAAATGGTCTCTTATTTGAGAAAATTTACAATACAAAAATACAAAACTCCAAAGGACAAGAAGAAGTTTAAAAGACTTTTTAATTATAGGTCATAAAGGGCAAGGAGACAAATCTAGACTGAGGAAGTGGTACCCAAAGCCCCAAGATTGGGTGAAAGAGACAAAATGAGCTATAAAGATGGAGGCACAAAGGAAACTCAGTGGGGATGTGGGAAGCAATATTAGATCTCATTCACTGGGTACATTGGAAAATAAAAAGAGCATCTAATAATTAGTTCAATTATTTTTGTTTGGCGGAGTTAGCTATATGGAATGATGGAGGATAGAAAGGATGTAGGACAGAAGTCAGAAAGGTCATAGATGGACTGAATTATTAGTCAAGACCTTTGCCTCTTTCACAATTTTGTTATGGTGCAACTGTCAGCTGTGACTTTCCACAAATTACTCCAATGATCATCTGGTCAATAAAGCCTAAACACATTATTTGCCAATATTCTGCAATCTAGCTCAATTCTCCCCCTTCCCAGGCCCCACTTGTTAACCTTTGCTGAGCTATTCTTTAGGACCAGAAGGTATTCAAATTCTTCCCTAGCCTCTCCAACCCTGCCAACATTTGTGAAAAATGCATTTTATATTTGAAAACCCAGCTCAAGAGCCACATACTTTCTTTGACTCCTGAGTCATCTAGTATGTAAATAATCTTGAACTACTCTAAATTCACATATATTTTGTACATACATACATATATATGTATATATATATATATATATTTATATAACTTAGATAATGTCCTTTATTCCACATAAGAATGTAATCTTGTGAGTATGGGTTGTTCCATTCTTTGTATTTATATTTCCCACTCCTAATACAATACCTGGTACATCATAGGGTTTTAGGATATGCTTATTGGTTGATTGAGAGTAGCACTTTGTATCTCTCTTTATCATACCTGTCATTTTGCATACTAGTACTCAAATTGCATTTTGTACCTGATCCCTTTTTGGTGGGTCTGGGTAGTCCTCTGGTACATAGCTTAGGAGAACGCAGTAGACTTATTACAGAAATAGGGAAGTTTATGAGAAGAGTCATATGGAAGTGGAAGTGATAGATGATGAATTTGTTTACTTTCCTTCATTTTAAGGTGCTGATGGGACAGCTAGATGAAGTTGTAAGCAATTGGCAAAGTAGGATTAGAGTTCAAGACACAGCCGAGAGGTGCATGTTTAGGTTTGGAAGTATTCTTGTGGATCTGATTATTGAACCTCTGAGAGTGAACAAGATGAAATAAGGGAAAATGTGGAGAGAAAGAGAAAAGAGCACTGAGGTCAAAGCTTTGAAAGACACTTGAAAGACTTGAGAGTTAGTTGATGTATGATGAACCAGGAAAACTCCAGAGGTCATAGAGAATAAAAATTGAGAAAAGACCATTTGACTCAATAGTTACAAGATTGTTGGGAGTCTTGGAAAGGGCTTCAGGAGAATATTGGGGTCAGAAACCAGATTTAAGTGGCAAGGGAATGAATGGGTTAATGTAAAAGTGAAGTAATATTGTTTTCTTTGGAGGTACTTGGAAGTGAAATGGAGAAAGAGATTTTAAACAAGATGTTGAAGAGTTAGCAGAGGCCATGGAGGTATTTTAAAGATTTGGAAAGCATCTAGATAAAAAATTTTGATAGGAAATTCATAGACGGAATTTCTTCTTAAGATAAGGATTGTAGGAAGGCAAATTTGATCTTGAAGTAGACACAGAGTTTGATGCATGAGCTATAGAGAGTCCCAACCATCAGTGAGCAAGACAAAGAGAAGTTTCTCCTAATATTCTTTTGTTTTGCTTTGAGATATCTAGAACTGGAATCCTAAATCCAAATCCGTTTCTCTTTTTATGAACTTATTTTGGACTCTTGCTGATATCTGAAGATGGAAATGGAACATTGTGGGGAAATTTTGGAGATGGCTAGAGGAAGACAGCTCCATAAAGGAACTCCTAAAACCCATTTTATTCTATTTTCTTGATGTCCATAAACCACATTATCATAATAAATTGAGTCAGACCTGTGAATGAGGAGGTTGTGAAGAGAAAGAGTAGAACCTTGATATATGGCAGGAAGTTAAATGCTGTTTAGAACTGTAAACTTTTCCTTTGATGCTTTGAGTTATCCATTTCACCAGTATCTCTGGATCCAACAAGGGGTTTGAACTGGACTGCATGTCATCAAAGCATGGTCTTGGAAGCAAGGCCTGTTCTTTCTGGTAGCCAGAGGGGATATTGTAATCTTTTGGGAGGCTATCCCACACAAAAAGCAGAGAAGATCTCAAGGGAACACATGTTGCTGACTCAAGGAGAGTGCTGCCTGGTGGGTAAATGAGTCATCTCTCTCCTTCCCTGAATAATAAGTATAATGATATGCTGCTTTCAATAGGCTTAAGGATTTCAGTGCCCAAATCAATGTGAATTGTCCCCATTGCACAATGCCCCATGCCATGAAATCATTTTTTTATACCTAGACAAAAAAGTAACAGTGACTTTCCCCCAAGGAGCTTATATTTTAACAGTCTCCCCCCACCACACACACACACACACACACACACACACACACACACACACACACACACTTTTTTTTTTTTGCACTTGTCCATAATGAGCCATTTGAATATAGTCTATATCACTGTTTTGTGCTGGTCACTAGCTCAGGTCATACAAATAAGATTGTAGATTTAGAGCTTCAAATGGACTTAAGGGTTGCTTAACCCAGCATTTAACAGAGGAAGAAATTGAAATTGTGAGTGACTTGCCCAAGGTCATGTTCAATTGTAAAAGTCAAAGCTGGCATTCAAATTTAGGTCTTCTGACCATAGTGTCACACTGTTTATTATACTGCCAAGTTTATTATACAGACTTCTGAGCTCTAAGAATTGATGGACTTGTTCAGTTTGGTAAAACATGGAAAGATCTACATAAACTTATGAAGGCAGAACCAAGAGAACATTATATACTGTGAAAGAAATACTGCTTAAAGAAAGACTTGTGTTAGTCCACCTTCAGAGAATGAACTGATTAATAGAAAAAAAAGTAATATTTTATATACACATATCTTTTTTTTTTGTCAAATGATACCTTCTCTAATGGGAGAGGGGAGGGAGGGAGACAATTGGGTATTTAATTGTGACAAACTAATTAATTTATTTAAAATAAAAGCCTATACATTTGCCCATTTATCCACTATTATGTGAAGTCAACTTTAGTTTCTCAGCTATATCAGCATGCAAGTCATGCTTAAAAGCAAAGAAATAATTGTGAATATACTTGCAAATTGTCTAAGGTCATACTGTGTTTCATTTATCAATCCTTTGTACACTGTTTGTATTTTAGGAGACTCGTCATTTGTTTACCACCTCCACTTAGCATGCACTGGCATAGTTTAAATATCTTTTAGACAAGGGCCTGTGGATTGCTTAAAAACATTTATTCTAGATGGCAATTTCCCAAATTCCTTTCAGAGCCCAGTAAATGACCACTTCAGAATTTTCCATTATGAGGATTTTTATCATCTCACAGAAGTAACATAGTTTGAATAAAACTGTTTACTGAGCTTGCAAAATGCTTTATATCGTTAACTAATATGTACATCATCAAAATATATTGGGTAGACTAAGCATCTACTATGCATGCATAATTCTTCTTGGTAGAACAAGGTTATAAGATAATGAAAATATTGTCTTTTTCCTAACTGAGCCAAACACCTGCTTATAAAATTTTATAGGAATAAATCAATAGTTTTATGAACCTGTGAATTCTATGCAATCACATATCTCTAAATTCTGTCTACCAAATGTCATTAACATCTACTAAAAGTTCCATAACATCTGCCCACTGTCATTTTGTTTCAACATATGAATAGTTTTGACCACTTATATTCTACATCTGTTTTATAAATGTTAGTTGAGATAAGTATTGGAATCTTTGGAAAATAACCACTTTGGCCAAAAGCAGTTAACTACGGTGAGAATTATGGTGATTTAAAGCAAAAGATACATGCAAAATGGTGAGTAGTTAACTTGAAACATTGACTTCCCTTAGTCATGTTCAATCACTTTGGCTGTATAAACAAGGAATTCATTAAAGAAATGGAGGTTAAGTAAGAATAACTTAGTGAAATCTTTATAGTGGTACTTGGGTTTTCAGCCAAGTCTAAAACATTTTTCATGCTGTTCTTAGGCATGATTTTGGATTGGAGAGAAGAAAGGAACCAAGAATTTATTAAATACCTACTCTCTTCCAGGTTCTCTGCTTATTTGATCCTCATGATCGCCCCGAGAAGCAGATCCTGTTATTATCTCTATTGTATAGTTGAGGAAAGTGAGGCAAAAGGGGTTTAAGTGACTTGCCCAGGGTCAAAGAGCTAGTAAGTATATGAGGCCAAATTTGGACTCAGGCATTCTAACCTCCAAGTCCAGCACTCTATGTACTGCCACACCTCAGTTACATAAAGCTAGAGATTGAATTGATGATTTCATTGATATAGGGAACTTCCTGGTGAGGAAGTTTACTCTACCATTGCAGGCCAGCACTTTCTCTGCAACTCATAATCTTAGAGAGTTTTCAAGACCAGACACATCAAACACAGTATGCCTGCATGTGGTCCCTGATAGGCCAGAGGGCTTTTAAAACTATATAAAAATGTAATTAGAAATATTTGAGAAAATAAAATATATTGCAACATAGATAATGTTAATTTGTGGTTTTTTGAGTTAACACGGTCCCATAGTGATCAGTTTTAGTTGAACCTTACATCACTGGATTAGAGCACTGAGAGAGTCAATGCTTTGCCCAGTGGTACCCAGTATGTGTAAGAGACTTGAATCTGGGTCTTTGTTTTTTGAAATTGGTTCTTTATTTCCATACCATTTCTCTTACAGAAAAAAATCTTTTTTTTTGCTTTAAATTATTGAATTTATTTTTTCTAGATTACATGTAGATATAATTTTAATAATCATATTCTGACACCATATAATCACTTCCTCCCTCTCTTTCCCCCTCCCTGAGATGGCAGATAATGTGATATAGTATTATTATGTAATACATATTTTTATGTTCATCATGTTGTGAAAGGAGACACATGTTGTTTATACTTAAAAAAACTCATAAATTTAATAAGATGAAAAATAGTGTGCTTCAATCTGAATTCAAACTCCATCAATTCCTTCTATGGCAATGGGATGGATAGCATTTTTTATCATAAGTACTTTGGAATTGTCTCAGATCATTGCATTGCATTAAATAGTTAAGTCATTCACAGTTTATCATCATACTTTATTGTTGTTATTACATTCAACACACTCCTGGTTCTCCTCACTTCACTTTGCATCACTCCATATAAGTCTTTTCAGGTTTCTTATGATCATCTTGTCCATCATTTTTTTGGGAAAATTTTATTTAATTAATTTAGAATATTTTTCTATGGTTAAAAGATTCACATTCTTTCCATGCCTTCCCCCAACTCCCTCCCATAACTGACACATGATTCCTCTGGGGTTTTATGTGTGTCATTGATCAAAACCCATTTCCATACCATTGATATTTGCACTGGGGTGATCATTTAGAGTCTATATAACCAGTCATATCTTCATCAACCCTTGTGATCAAGCAGTTGTTTTTCTTTTGCATTTCTACTACCACAGTTCTTTCTCTGAATGTGGATAGCATTTTTTTTTTCATACGTCCCTCCAAATTGTTCTGGATCATTGCATTGTGACTGGTAGCGAAGTCCATTACATTTTTATTGCACCACAGTGTATCAGTCTCTGTGTACAATGTTCTCCTGGTTCTCCTCCTCTCACTCTGCATCAATTCCTGGAGGTTGTTCCACTTCACATGGAATTCCTCCAGTTCATTATTCCTTTGAGCACAATAGTATTTCATCACCAACATATACTACAATTTGCTCAGCCATTCCCCAATTGAAGGGCATCCCCTCATTTTCCAATTTTTGACCACCACAAAGAGTACAGCTATAAATATTTTGGTAAAAGTCTTTTTCCTTATGATCTCCTTAGGGTACAAACCCAGCAGTGCTATAGCTGGATCAAAGGGTTCCATCATTTCTTATGATATATTAGTATTCCACTACATTCATAAACCACAACTTGTTCAACCATTACCCAATTGATGGACATCCCTTCAGTTTACAGTTCTTTGCCACCACAAAAAGAGCTGAAAAAATATTTTGTACAAGAGGATCCTCTCTTTGATCTCTTTGAGATACAGATCTTTTTGCAGTATTGGTGGGTTAAAGAATATGCAAAGTGTTATGGCCATTTGTACATGGTTCCTAATTGCTCTCCAGAATGATTTTATCAATTCACAGCTCCACCAACAGTGCATTAGTGTCTCAATTTTCTTACATCCCCTCCAACATTTATAATTTTCCATTTTTTTGTCATATAAGCCAATCTGATAGTTGTGGGGTGGTATGACAGAGTTATTTTAATTTTCAGATCTCTGATTAATAGCTTTTTCAAGCATTTTTTCATAAGACTAAAGATACTTTTAATTTCTTCATCTGAGAAATGCTTGTTCATATTTCTTATAGGAAAATCTTTACAGAAAAATTAAATAATTTCAATGATAGAAGATAGAAGATTGAATATCACAAACAGAAGAAAATGAATTTTGGGGGGAGGAGGCAGGATGGGTAGGGAGGAGTAGGTCAAAGTATATATGGTACTATATATTAGCATATATTAGATTCTGAGTCAGAAGGTTGCCATTCACTATATAAAGAGCTAAAATAATCCATAGAACTTAACTCAGTGACAGTGGAATTATAGAATCACAAATTTCATAGCTCTAATTCTCACATTTTATAGACCAGGGTACTGAGATCCAGAATCATTAATACTGAACATTTTGAGCATATTTTACATGTATTGAATCTTTGACCCCCACAACAGTTGAGGTAAGTGCTATAATTATCCCCAAACAGGCTGAGAGAGGTGAAGTGATTCACCCAAGGCATGTATAGTAGGTGTTTTAGGTAGGGTTCAAACTTGCAATCTTTCTGACTATGCTACCTACTTTCCTCAAATTCAGTCACTTACCTGAGGTCCTTTAAATAATAGGGGGTATTCAAGTCCTCTTACTGTAGTATGTTTTCCATCCAAAGACATTTAATATTTTGGATCAGCAATGTACAAATTAGATCCAGGTAACAGGGAGGAGAAATGGATAACTTCTTTATAACACATTCTCTTCCCTTCTCTTCTCTTATCACTAAATACTTTGGCCAAAGCTACAAATGGAGTCCCTTTTCCCCACACCTTCCCAAATTGCACACTTTGCTTTCTTCCCTAAATTAGCATTTGCAAGTCAATTTCAATTTCTCAAAGAATACATTTGACTGTAGAATATTTGTTGACATTTCGAGAAGCAAAATTCAATTGTCTTAAATTTTGACAGCATTGCTGCTCTCCTACTCATGCACCTTTCATTTGTACTCTCAAATGAGTTAATAAATTCTTCCATTTAGGTAATAATCATGAAAGCTTTGATTAATAGGATAAGAGACTTTAATACATTTATGACTGTTGTCTCTTCAAAGTTCTTTGAAGATCTCATATTGAATAACAAACAAGACCTTTGCAACAGACAAATTGTTTTAGTCAAAGCCACTAATATAATACTTCAGCATCTGAATGCTTGTTAAATATTTATATACATTCTGCAGATGTGGCTAATTGAATGGGAAAAGCAATAATGTAATGCAGCACCTTTCAATTTACCAGGAATAGGAAATATTTAATTTGTCACTGTTATTCTTAGTGACTTACACTTTTCTTATAAAAAAGATTATTGTTCTCTTTATAGTTCTCTCAGTTTGACCACCCCTTCCAGCCTTGTAGCAATTGGAAATATTTATTAGATATTTACTTTGTTCAAAATTAGTTGTTAGGGGAGGAAAAATATTAGATAGGACATGTTCTATCTGTCCTCATTTGGAAAAGGGATATGACACATTTATAAATATTTGATATAATGTAATGTTATATGTGTATCATTTAATCATTTTTCAGTCATGTTTGACTCTCCCTGACTATTTTTAGGTGGGGTTTTTGGGTAAAGGTACTGGAATAGTTTGCCTTTTCCTTCTCCAGTCAATTTTACAGATGAGGAAATTGAAGCAAACAGGTTTAAATGACTTGCCCAGGGTCACATAGTTAATAATCGTCTGAGGCCAGATTTGAACTCATAAAATGTGTCTTCCTATTCCAGGCCCAGTGATCTATGCTCTATACCACCTAACTGTAGATAGATAGATGGACAAATAGATAGATAGATAGATAGATAGATAGAAGACACACAGACAGACAGAAAGACAGACAGATGGATAGATAGATAGATAGATAGATAGATAGATAGATAGATAGATAGATAGATAGACATACTAGATGATAGATGATGGTAAGATAGATGGATAGATAGATAAAGATGAATAGATGGATGGATGGATGGACAGATGATTGAATGGATGGCATAATAGGATAGAGTGTCAGGACTGGAGTCAGGAAGACCTGAATTCAAATCTGGTCTCAGACACTTACTAGTTGTTTGTCCCTGGGCAAGTCATTTTTGCCTCAGTGAAGCTCAGGGAAGGTTTCCTGGAAGAGGTGTCATTTAAGCTAAACTTAAGAAAAAAATTGAGGTTTCCATTTTATGCACATCAGCTATTTTGGGACCTAGCTTTGTGACAACAACAATAGTTTGAGCAAAACTGAATGGTAGAGTGATCTCATTTAACAATTCATTCACCTTTTCATCCACACAATTATCCACCTCTCCATTCAGAAGAGAGGAATATGTTTTGACTTCTCTCCTCTAGGACTAAGATTGATCTTTTCAAAGAATGGGAATTTGGCTGATTTTCACTCTGGCGTTCATGAATATGAACATTGTGTATGACATATGGCCTAGGAGAAGGGGATCAAACTGCTAAGTATGTTAGTGTGATAGACTTCTGGACCTGGAGTCAGAACGGCCTTAGTTCCATTCTATTCTTAGACATTTACTACTTTTGTGACCCTGGGAAAGTCATTTAACCTCTTTCTGTATTACTTTTCTCATCTGTAAAATTTGGATATTAATAGCAGGGATAGACTAATATCTCTTTGGTCATAGACAAATCTCATTAAGCAAACTAAAACTCAAAGTCCAAGAAAAATGTCTCAAGACTAAAGTCAAGTTTTATTTTTGGACCTAACTTTTTCCTGCCAATAGAATCTAGGTCTTTAACTCATTTATGTATCTGAATTAGGGTTTCAAAAGTCCTTATAACTTCCATTTACTCCCTTTATGGGAATCCTGTGCCTCCAAACCCATTTTAGCAGACTAGGCAGAGCCAGAGGTTTTTGAGCAATCTTGATTATTTTTCTGTGCTCTTGATATCCTTTAATCCTGCTCTATGAATATAACTGAGCAAGCACAAAAGATGCACTTGGGTGCATTGTCTTACTCCTGCCAGGTAGAGAGTATTTCTGTCTTTATGTCTATGGCTGGCATAGCCTTCCTGGCTTTGAATCATCCTCCAATTCTATGAGGAAGTCTGGAAAGGGAATAGTTGTAAAAAGGACGATTGCCATACTTCAGGGAGGTGAGAAGTACTATGTAGAAATACAAACAGCTTCTGTACTCTGCTAAGGACAGTGGAAACAAAAACAAGATGTATTATTGAGATAATACTTTGGTTGAAGTATACTGGTTTTCTTCCTTAATTTAATTTTATTTAAATGGAAAAGACAAAGTCAGGAAATTTTGGTCTAAAATTCTAGTTCTCCCACTTACTAGCTATGTGATTTAACTTATTTGAGTCTCAGTTTTCTCTCATATAATATAGAGTAGTAGTACATCAACTTTGCATGTGTGTGTATTAGAGAGAAGGAAAGGGAGAGAGAGAGAGAGAAAATATATATAGAGAGACAGACAGACAGACAGACAGAGACAGAGACAGAGACAAGGAAAGAGAGAGAAACAGGGAAGGAAAGAGAGGAAGGTGGGGGAGGGAGAGGGAGAGAAAGGAAGAATTGCAAACTCCTGAGCAAATTCTCTTCTTCTTGACATATGGATCTTCTAACTTTTGAATACTAAATAACTCTGAAAGCAGTCTTCAAGTTTGGATCTACCCAAGCATCAATCAAGCAATCAAACCACAAAGCATTAATTAATCGAAGTAATTTCTGTGACTGTATTAGTCACTAAAGATACAAATACAAAACATCAAATGGTGTCTTCTTTCAAGAAACAAATTCTATTTGAGGAAACAATATGAACAAGTTGAAATATCCTTTGTCTGGATAAAAGGATATTCCCTGTTGCCTAGGACATCCTACTTTCTCTAATTAGGAGGAAGACTTAAGAATTACATCATTCTTTAACAACGGTTTTAAGACCAAATGGGTGAGCACATGTAGCTCCCATATGCTTCTCCTGGCATCCCTATCATTGTCCCAGCTGTTGCCATTTCATGGGTATGGGAAAGTTCACTCTTTAAGGTAACCACCGATGGGGACTGAGACATTGTGGGGACTGAGCCAGAGTCGTTTTTGCACTTGTGTGCTCTCAAGAATAAAAGTAGATGGGAACAATAAAGATATAAAAAGTGGGCCTGACTATGCACATATGTCAACTTACTTTTCTTGGTTCACCCATTGCTGTCTACCAATGGAGTATATTCTCCCGAGTCTCAAGTCAACCCAATTCATTCAGGGGAGGTGAAAAGGGATAGGGCAGATCCAGTCACACACATTTAATCAAGAACTATCTGCTGCCCTTTTAATTAGTACTAATAAATGTGCCCAAATTCACAACAGTGAAAAGAAAGGCTCTAAACAAAGGCTTGTTCAGTCATTTTCCTGTCATGTCTGATTCTTCATGTCCCTGTTTGGGATTTTCTTGGTAGAGATTCTAAAGTGGTTTGTCATTTCCTCTTTCAAGTAATTTTACAGAGGAGGAAACTGAAGCAAATGGAGTTGTGACTTTTCCAGAGTCACACTTTAGCTAGTAAATGCCTGAGACTGGATTTTAACTCATATCTTCTTGAATCCAGACTGGCACTCAATCTGCCATGCCACCTTGCTGCCCTCAAACAAAGACTTATTTCTGGGCAATTCATCAAACTGAAATGGAAATTCTCTGAGTAAACCCATTACATAGATTTGATTCTATTGCTTATATGTCCTAACTTCTCTAGGACTAAAAAAAGAAATTGAAAATGATTGATGATCCTTTGGTGGAGAGCTGCACTCACATTTCAGCCTTCTTGATCTTTGGATTTACTAAGGAACAAATGATGTAGGAAAGACCCTAAAATGTGGGTAACTAACTGACACAGTAAAATCAGATAGGCCCTTGGTCTATATCACCTTGCTAAAGGAGGAAATAAATGAGTTAAGTTAATGCTATTTAACGAAGTCAGAAACATAAAGTCCAGGATTTAGGCAGAAATAAATTTAGCAAACAGAAAATAAGGTAAAGTGGAAATAGTGTTATATGATGGAAAGAAAGCTACATTTGGCTCCATAGATACTGTTTGGAACTCCAACCTGATCCTTATTATTTGTGTGATTAACCTTTGTAGATATCAGTTTCTTAATTGCAAATAAAAGGAGACTCGTAGATATTCTCTTAAGCTCCCTTCCAAATTTAAATACCTGAACCTGTGAAAATTGTATGATTACTCTGTCCAAATCAGGGAAGAAAGAGGAAAAAATCAAGCAGTTGTTCAGTTATGTCCTATTCTTCATGACACCCTTTGGGATTTTCTTGGGAAAGACATTGGAGTGATTTACCATTTTGTTCTTCAGCTCATTTTACAGATAAGGAAACTGAGGCAAAAAAGAGTTATGTGACTTGCACAGAGTCATAGAACCAATAAGAGTATGAGATCATATTTGAACTCTGAAAGATGAGTTTTCCTGACCCCAGACCTGTCCACAATGCCGCCTAGATGCTCTTTAGAAATTGTGAGGGAAACATTATAAACACTGGTGTTCAGGCATACAGGCTTGACTGGGTACAAGGCTAGATAGGTGGATCACAGGATTTCAGACTTGGAAGTACCATAGGGATCACCCAAAGTCCAAAGCCTTTCTTTATAAAACTTTAAAATATTAGCTATCCCCCCTATATATATATATATATATATATATATATATATATATATATATATATATATATATATATATATATATATATATATATATATATGTCTTTTATTCTTTGTAACAGTACAAAGAATAAAAGAGAAATTTTAAAAAGCATGTTCTTCATCTATAGTTCCAAACCTTTGCAAAGAAAACAGGTATACACATCTCAGCTCTTCTTTAGGGCCATCCTTGGAAGCTATAATTTAAGACACAGGGTTGATTTGTTGTCCATTTACACTGATGAAATCATTATATGTGGGGTTTTTTTTTTGTTCTTCATACTTCATTTGGTTTCAATTCGAAATGTTATCCAATTCTTCTCTGCACTCTTTAAAGACTGTAGTTAGTCAGAAGACTTGGATTCAAATTCTGCCTTGGAAGCTTTCTTTCTATCTAACCTTTTGGCAAGTCTATTCACTTCTATGAGATTCTGTTTTCTCAGTCATCTAGTTAGAGCATTTATTCAAAGATTACTATGTGCTGGGCAGTGTGCAAAGCCCCAGGAATACAAATACAAGCCAAAAAAAGTCATTGACCTGAAAGATCTTACATTCTATTTGAGGAAGACGACATAGCAAAAAAGGCTAAAAAGGGATGGGGAAAAATATATCCAGCATAGATATCTTTCCTCATCTATAAACTGAAAGATTTGGACTAGATGTCTTCTGAAGACTCTTCTGGCTTTAAATCTATACTCCAAGAATATTACTTCTTTATTTGCCATTTTAAAAAGCAAATATCAAACCCATTGACCATTTATAACAATTCAAGTGGGCTTTCAGAGAGCAGATTCTATTAAGGAGGGGGACAGAGAAATGAAATACAGTCAGCTCTCCAGAAGTGATATAAACTTCTAAGATGTGGAAACTGGCACTGATTAGGGAATTTGGGAATCCTAAAATCCCATTTTTGCCTATTTCATAATTTTGATTAATGCTGGTCTCAGTGATTCCCTGACATAGGACCCCCCCCCCCCCAGCCTAAGATCAGTCTTTGGAAAAGTCAAAATAAAAAAAATAAAATTAAGTTGTAAATTTATTAACTATGCCAGGGGTCTCCATGGAGACAGTACTCTCACCATGGAGACCTTTCATTAGATCACTTTTCCTAAAATTATCATCATACCTTATGAAGAATTGTGGCTCTAATGTCAGAGACACAAAACTTTAAAAATAATCTAGTACCTCAAGTGTGCCTAAAGCAGCCCAGTAGACCAGAGAGGACTTCTGAGGCTAAGCTTCTAGAGGCAGGTATTTCTGGCCATCATTCCCACCCCCTTCCATGAATTCATGAGAAAACCCTGGAGCTAAGTTGTTGCCAGCTTAGCCTTATTGGAAATGAGTCATTCTCACAACACCCTCTGTCCTTTCTCTCCCTGGTGTCTGAGGAAAAATCCAGCAAACAAGCCTTGTCTCACTGCAGGGGAATCACCATGGCAATGCAACTCCATGCCCACCATATGTCGTCACCAGCATGTTAAAGAGAACCCAGCACTGGGAATGTGGGAGGGAGAAGCCACACCAGCAATGTGGTTCTGTAAATGTGGTAATCAAAGGGCTAGTACATGTGTGTGCACACACATACATGTGTAAGAAAAAATTTTTATGGATGCCTTCTGAATATCAATCAGCCATTTCTTTATGTATTCCAGTCTTCCATAGAACATTTCCTTGCAACAAGGAAACACATATGGGAAACTACTAGACACAAGTGGCCTCATCTGAGAGCATATTATGACATTATGTATTCTCTGATTCCTATATTACTATGGAGAGTAGGGCTATGCTAGAGTTTAATGATCACCAAGTGTTTTCATCACAACTACTGGGTGAGATAAGATTAACAGATACTTAAATAGTACTTAAATAACCATTATTTAATGTATAAATAATGCTTATCTTATTAATAAGGAAATTAAGCACAAAGGCCATATGACTTACTCTTTGCCTTATATCCAGTAAATATGAGAGTACATTTGAACCCAGGCTCCTGCTGTAAGTTCTAGCTCATTACTAAAAGAGATATGGATGCATCTAGCATCAAATGTCACATGGCTAAATTTTTACATCTAAGGTGGGATCCAGAAGGTTCAGTTCCATTTCTCCAATGGGAAACTGTGATTTCTACCTTTGTTGGAGTAAATGAGGTGTGTCAAGGAGGTGTGCACTTTCTTTCATTCTTCTGTCATCAAGAGAAGTATTTAACTAGAATTCTAGCCATCTATCAACTCTCAAATATTTTTATTCTAGAAGTATGATTATTTTGGGGTTCAAGACAAATGCCACTTTTCCTAATTGCTCTCAAGGTAAGGGGACAACATTTGGCCTTTAATTCCCTTCTACCAAATGCCTTGCACCCAAATGTCCTTCTCCTCCTCCTCCTCCTCCTCCTCCTCCTCCTCCTCCTCCTCCTCCTCCTTCTTCTTCTTCTTCTTCTTCTTCTTCTTCTTCTTCTTCTTCTTCTTCTTCTTCTTCTTCTTCTTCTTCTTCTTCTTCTTCTTCTTCTTCTTCTTCTTCTTCTTCTTCTTCTTCTTCTTCTTCTTCTTCTTCTTCTTCTTCTTCTTCTTCTTCTTCTTCTTCTTCTTCTTCTTCTTCTTCTTCTTCTTCTTCTTCTTCTTCTTCTTCTTCTTCTTCTTCTTCTTCTTCTTCTTCTTCTTCTTCTTTCTTCTTTCTTTCTTTCTTTCTTTCTTTCTTTCTTTCTTTCTTTCTTTCTTTCTTTCTTTCTTTTTCTTCTTCTCCTTCTTTCTTTTTCTCCTTCTCTCATTTGGTGACCACATAAGGTCCCAAGGATTTAATTGTAATCTCTACAAATTACCCACAGATATCTACGTGGAGCTCTATTCTCTCTTCTGAGTTTTCTTCCTACATTTTAGGGTCATAGATTTACAGTTAGAAAGGAATCTTAAAGAATATCAGGTTTAGAGGTACTTAACCTCGAGTCTATGAATAAATTTCATGGAATCTGTGAATCTGAATAGGAACTACACACACACACACACACACACACACACACACACACACACATGTAACTATATTTCTCTATCTTCATTTTTATTAACCTTGATGAAATTTAGCATTTTCTTGAGCATTTTCTTGAATTATTTTTTAAAGATGATGCTTGGAAGGATCCCACAGGCTTCATTAGATTGATAAAGGCATCTGTGACAACAAAAATTTTAAGAACCTCTGATCTAGTCTAATACCTTCATTTTATACAGAAGGAACCTGAGGCCTAGGGAAGTTAAGTGACTGGGCCAAGGACACTTGAGCATATCAGAGCCTGGATTTAAATTAATTAAAAACTGCCTTTTGAACATTTCAAAATATATGATACATATTTATTAAAAACTCAATGAGTTAAAAACAGAACTCATGGGGCAGAATCAAGATGGCCACCTAGAACAAGCAGAAGTTCAGACCTCTGAAAACCCTTCCTAACCAATCACAAACTGAATGCTCATAACTTAACAAACCAAACTTAACAACAAGACAGAGCCAAGGAACTCTCCTGCTGGACTTAATTCAAAATATATGCCCCCCAAAAAGCCAGAACCCAAGAACACTCAGGTTAAAGGGGAAGACAGAAGGAAGGTCCCAGGACCCATCCCTCCTCCCACACAGAGCGCTGAGATTCCAGCAGCAGTGGGGACTTCTGGGAAGGTAAAGGTGCTGCTTTGAAGGGCAAATCTTGAGAGCAGGAATATGCCAAGTTCAGAGTGTCCAATACAGATGGCAGGGAAAGAGCTAGAGAGGGAGCATAGACCTGGCAGCCTGGCCAGAGCTGTGGAGATCCTCCATATTTGCTCCAGCCTTCCAGGAAGTTTTGGACAGAGCACACCCACCCAAACTAAGCTGAACTTAATCCCATCAAAAGTCTCCAGAACTCAGGGATGATCAGGCTCCCCACCCATCCTCATTGACTGCTGGACTTTAAGCTAATCAAAAGCCTCCAGAGGACAGGGAAGCTGAAACCCCCAAAAACCCTCCCCCAGAGACTACATGGAGAGATCTTCTGTTAAAGCTCCAAGAGGGGAGACTGATAGAAGCCCCCCCTCCAAAAAAATGAGAGGAACAAGAGCACAGACAAATACGGGGAGTAAAGAAGGGGTGAATTTGAGCAAACAACAGAAAAAGAAGAAAGAAACTACAATAGACAGCTTCTACTCAGCAAACAGAACAGAGGGGGAGAGATCAACAAACGATGAATCAGAAATCCCAGTGAATTAGAAACAGGCTGTGGAAGAACTCAAAACACAACTAAGAGAGGCTGAAGACAATTGGGAAAAGAACTTAAAAATTAAGATAAATCGGGAAATCTGGAAACTGTAACAATTAAGAGTGGAGTCATAAACTGTTACAGATAAAAGAGTGGTTGGCTTAAATTGTGACCGCAGAAATATGGTTTCAAGACACTGTCTTGATTTTATATTAAATTAAAGTGGTAGCCAGGGAAAAATTCCCAAATATGAAATATACCCAAGTCAGCTGGGTTTTATAGAGATTTTAATTAATACAAATTTTATTGTATTAGAGAAATTAATAAAAGGGAGAGAGAGAAAAAAAAGAAATAATGAGAAAAGGGCTAGACCAGCCTAGGCTAAAAGCCCTAAGAGAGAGATCAGTCAGTCTTTTATCAACTCACCACAAAATCTGTCCAAAGCAAGATTTTAGTGTTTAGAGAGACACCAGTTCAGCTTCAGCGAGCTCAATCAAGTTCAGCCACCAAGCCCTTCAAGGCAGATTTGGCCAGCTGCCTTCTACAATTCAGCTTTTCCCAGCTGAATCTCCATCTGATTCTCAGCTGAATCTCCATCTGCTTCTCAGCTGAATGACCTCTGGAGCCCTTTCTGAGCCCCTTTTTAAAGCGAATTTTCTCCTATGTCACCTACCCTAAGTTCTTACATCTGTGAATCACAGTAGACATTTTCCAAAGTACAGACCATTCTGAATTCACACCTGAGTCTACTAAACTTTTGAGTAATTCACACTTGAGTAGTCTAAAATCTCTGAGTAAGTTCTTACCTCTCTGCCCCTTGTAAGTTTACAAGTTGCCTGAACTTTATAGGTACTTAGCACCCTTTTGTATTAGATCTAAAAATTAGATGAGCTTAAGGGTTTTTTGCCTTATTACAAGTATGGGTTAAGTATTTTTCATTGTTCAGCAAGGAGTTTACAACTTTATCTTCCCCTAAGACATGCTTAAGAATGAGTGAAGTAGAGTTCTCACATTCCTGATCAAGTACCTTCATTGTTTAAATTAAGAATGGTCTTAACCAAGTGTTCTGATTAGGGTATGAGAATTTTTAAGATTCACAAGACAGAGGCACTTGAAGTAAAATGAGAAAATAGTGTCTTGAAAGCCAAAATCAACCAGCTGGAAAATGAGGCAAAGGAGATGGAAGAGGAGGCAAAGGAGATGAAAGATGAGGTAAAGAGGATGAAAGAATCTTTGAGGAAAATCAGACCAGAAGGAAAAGGATGACCAAAAAGCCAGAGATAAAATCCAATCTTTAAGAACCAGAATACAACAACTGGAATTAAGTGACTTCACAAGGCAACAGAACACTATAAAACAAAACAAAAAGAATGAAAAAAATTAGGAAAATGTGAAGTATCTAATTCACAAAAGAGATGATTTAGAAAATCATTCGAGAAGAGACAATTTAAGAATCATTGGACTACCAGAAGACCATGACAAAAGAAAAATCCTGGACATAATACTACAGGAAATTATTCAGGAAAACTGTCCCGATATCCTAGAACAAGAGAAGAAAGTGGAGATTGAAAAAACCCACAGATCACCTCGTATATTTAATCCCCAACTGACAACACCCAGGAATGTAATAGCCAAATTCAAAAACTATCAGACCAAAAAAAAGATATTACAAGCTGCCAAGAAGAAGCAATTCAGGTACCATGGAAACACGATGAGGATAACACAGAATCTGATTGCATCCACACTGAAGGACCAAAAGGCATTGGAATATGATATTCTGGAAAGGAAGGGAATTAAGTCTACAACCAAGAATAAAATACCCTTCAAAACTGACTATATTCTTACAGGGGAAAGTATGGTCATTCAACACAATATAAGAATTCCAAGCATACGTAAGGAAAAGGCCAGACCCGAACAGAAAATTTGATGTCCAAGCACAGAACTCAAGAAAATCATCAAAAGGTAATTAAAAAAAAGAGGGGAAAAAGAAAAACAAAACAACAACAAAAAAAATTTTAAGACACTCAATAAGTTAGAATGATATGTATCCCTTTTAAGTAAAGAAGTCATTAGTAACTTAAAAACTGTTGCTATCACCTGGGCAGCTAGAAGAATTACACATAGAGAGAACAGTGAAAAACTGTATAGGATGAAAGGACAAGACATAAATAGGTATGTAGATATATGCATGCATAAATACATATATATACAACCAGAGCAAAAAAAAAGAGGTTAATACTAAAAGAAATGGGAAAAGAAACAAATGGGGGTGAATTTATATGACACAAAGAAGCACATGATGGGAGGGGGGAGAACATTGATACATTGGAGGGGTAAAGAGGTTGGAGATAGGAAATACTCAACTCTTACATGCTTTGAAACTGACCCAAAGAGGGAAGAACAATCCAATCCATTGGGGAAGAGAAGAGATTTGCACCCTATAAGGAGTAGAAGGGTAAAAAATGGACTGGTGGGGAGGGAAGCAGAACAAGGGAGGAAGGGGTTTGGAGCGGGCAATTTTAAAAAGACTACAGGAGAATATAAGGGAGGGAATGAGGAGGGAAGGGGGTAGAAAGGGAAATAAAATAAGGGTGGGAACTAGGGGGAGTGACTATAAACAAATATTGGTGTAGAAGGAAATAGCACAAGAAGAAAAGGCAGTACCAGGAGTAGAAATCAAAATGCTGGGAAATACATAGCTAGTAATCATAACTCTGACTGTGAATGGAATGAACTCACCCATAAAATGCAATATAATATCAGAGTGGATTAGAATCCAAAACCCTACCATATGCTGTCTGCAAGAAACACACATGAGGATGGTAGATACGTATAGGGTGAAAGTGAGAGGATGGAGCCAAATCTATTGGGCATCAACTGATAAACAGAAGGTAGGAGAAGCAATCACAATATCTGTCAAAGCCAAAGTAAAAATAAATCTAGTTAAAAGAGATAGGGAAGGTAATTACATCCTGATAAAAGGCAGTATAGACAACGAGGAAATATCTGTACTCAATAAGTATGCACTAAATGGCATAGCATCCAAATTTCTAAAGGAGAAACTAGAGGAGCTCAAGGATGAAATAGATAGAAAAACTATACTAGTAGAAGATCTGAATCTTCCTCTATCTGAACTAGATAAATCAACCTAAAAAATAAATAAGAAAGAGGTGAGAGAAGCAAATGAAATCTTAGAAAAAATAGAGTTAGTAGACATCTGGAGAAAAATAAATAGGGACAAAAAGGAATAAACTTTCTTTTCAGTAGCACATGGTATATTCACAAAAATTGACCATGTATTAGGGCACAAAATCATTGCAAACAAGTGCAAAAGGGCAGAAATAATAAAGGCAAACTTCTCAGACCACAATGCAATGAAAATAATAATTAGTAAGGGCACATGGAGAGATAAATAAAAAATTAAATGGAAATTAAACAATATGATTCTCCAAAACCGGCTAGTTAAAGAACAAATCATAGGAACAATTAATAACTTCATTGAAGAAAATGACAATGGTGAGACATCCTTTCAAAACCTATGGGATGCAGCCAAAGCAGTACTCAGGGGGAAATTTATATCCTTGAGTTCATATATGAACAAATGAAGATGGGCAGAGGTCAATGAATTGGGCATGCAAATTAAAAAAAAAAAACTAGAAAGTGACCAAAATAAAAATCCTCAGAAGAAGACTAAATTAGAGATGCTAAAACTCAAAGGAGAAATTCAAAAAAATTGAAATTCAAAGAACTATTGATTTTATGAATAAGATTAGAAGCTGGTACTTAGAAAAAAAACAAATAAAATAGACAAAGTACTAGTCAGTCTAATTTTAAAAAAAAGGAAAGAAAAAACCAAATTGACAGTATCCAAGTTGAAAAGGGAGACCTCACCCCTAATGAAGAGGAAATCAAGGCAATCATTAAAAAGTACTATGTCCAATTATATGGCAACAAATATAGCAATCTAAGTGATATGGATGAATACTTACAAAAATATACATTGCCTAGACTAATAAAAGAAGAAATAAATTACCTAAACAACCCCATATCAGAAAAAGAAATTGAACAAGCCATCAAAGAACTCCCTAAGAAAAAATCCCCAAGCCTAGATGGATTCACAAATGAATTCTATCAAACATTCAAAGAACAACTAATCCCAATATAATGCAAACTATTTGACAGAATAAGACAAGAAGGGGTTCTACCAAATTCTTTTTATGACACAAACATGGTACTGATCCCAAAGCCTGGCAGGTTAAAAACAGAGAAAAAAAACTATAGGGCAATCTCCCTAATGAATATAGATGCAAAAATCTTAAATAGGATACTAGCAAAAAGACTCCAGAAAGTGATCAGGAGGGTTATTCACTATGATTAGGTAGGATTAATACGAGGAATGCATAGATGGTTCAATATTTGGAAAACCATTCACATAATTGACCATATTAACAAGCAAACTAACAAAAATCTCAATTGATGCAGAAAAAGCCTTTGACAAAATACAACACCCATTCATATTGAAAACACCAGAAAGTTTAGGAAAAGAAGGGTCTTTCCTAAAAATAATAAACAGTATATATCTAAAAACCATTGCCAACATCATCTGCAATGGGGATAAAATCGAAACCTTCCCAATAAAATCAGCAGTGAAACAAAAATGCGCATTATCACCTATATTATTTAATATTGTACTAGAAACACTAGCAGTAGCAATTAGAGAAGAAAAAAGAAATTGAAGGTATTAAAATTGGCAATGAGGAGACCAAGCTATTACTCTTTGCGGATGATATGATGATTTAGTTAAAGAATCCTAGGGAATCAACCAAAAAGCTAGTTGAAATAATCAACAACTTTAGCAAAGTTGCGGGATACAAAATAAACCTGCATAAGTCATCAGCATTTCTATATATTTCCAACACAGTTCAGCAGCAATAATTAGAAAGAAAAATTCCATTTAAAGTCACCCTAGACAATATAAAATACTTAGGAATCTATCTGCCGAGACAAAAACAGGAACTATATAAACACAACTACAAAACACTCTCCACACAATTAAAACTAGATATAAAAAATTGGAAAAACATTGATTGCTCATGGGTGGGACGAGCTAACATAATAAAAATGACCATCCTACCCAAACTTATTTATCTATTTAGTGCCATACCCATTGAACTTGCAAAAAACTTTTTTACTGAACTAGAGAAAACCATAACAAAGTTAATTTGAAAGAACAAAGGATCAAGGATATCCAGGGAAATAATGATAAAAGGAACAAAGGAAGGTGGCCTTTCAGTCCCAGATCTCAAACTATATTCCAAAGCAGTAGTCATCAAAACAATTTGGTACTGGCTAAGAGAGAGAAAGGAGGATCAGTGGAATAGACTTGATGTAAATGACCTCAGCAACCATTGTGGAGGGCAATTTGGAACTATGCCCAAAGGGTGAGCTAAAAGACTGTCTGCCCTTTGATCCAGCCATAGCACTGCTGGGTTTGTTCCCCAAAGAGATAATAAGGAAAAAGACATTTATACATATTTATACAAATAAGAATATTCATAGCTACACTCTTTGTTGTGGCCAAAAGTTGGAAAATGAGGGGATGCCTTCTATTGGGTAATGGCTGAACAAATTGTGGTATATGTTGCTGATGGAATACTATTGTGCTAAAAGGAATAATAAAGTGGAGGAATTCAAAGGAGACTTGAACAACCTCCAGGAAGTGATGCCGAGTGAGAGGAGCAGAACCAGGAGAACATCGTACACAGAGACTGATACACTGTGGTACAATCGAACGTAATGGACTTCTCCATTAATGGCAACGCAATGTCCCTGAACAATCTGCAGGGATCTATGAGAAAAAACAGTACCATCAAGCAGAGGACAAACTGTGAGAGTAAAAATATTGAGGAAAAGCAACTGCTTGACTACAGAGGTTGAGGGGACATGATCGAGGAGAGATGCTAAATGAGCACCCTAATGCAAATACCAACAACAGGAAATGGGTTCGAAGCAAGGACACATGTGATACCCAGTGGAATCACATGTTGGCTAGGAAAGGGGTAGTGGGGGGGAGGTGGAGGAAAAGAAAATGATCTCTGTTTCCAATGAATAATGTATGAAAATGACCAAATAAAATAATGTTTTAAAAACTAAAAAACAAAACAAACAAACAAAAAAAACAGAACTCATTATTCTATCTGCCTCATTCACCTCTTTCCTAAATTTCTCTGTTTTGGTAAAGATTCCATCTTCCTTCCAAATTCCCAAGTTCTCACCTCTCTTCTTTTGTTGTTCAGTTATTTCTGTCATGTATGATTCTTCTGGACACCATTTGGGGTTTTCTTGGCAAAGAAATTGGAGTGGTTTGCCATCTCTTTTTTTAGCTCATTAGAGAGATGAGTTGACTGAGGCAAACAGAGTAAAGTGACTTACCCAATGTCTGACACCAGAATTGAACTCAGGAAGATGAATAACTGGAGACCAGGAACTCTCTTTTATTATCTTCTGCTCCACACTTCATGTCACTTCACCTTTCTAATCATTTGCTAGTCTTGTTATTTCTACCCTTACAACATCTCTCTAATCTGTTATCTTCTCTATATTTTCACCTGAATATTACGTCCCTTATCTCTTACCTAGACTATTGTACTAGATACCTAATTGGTCTCCATGCATTAATTGTATTCCTATTCCAATCCATCCTTCACACAACTGCTAAAGCTATTACATTAAAGCTAAGATCTTAATATATAAATTTCTTTGAAGGTGAACCTTCCTGCTGGTCCTCACAATGTATGCTCCCCTTATTTCTGTGCCCTTATACTTGTTGTCCTTCCTGCCTTGAATGTACCGTTTCCTGAACTATTTCTCTGGAATATCTTATTTCCTTCAAAACTCAGCTCAAGCATCTGCTTCTACTTGAATTTTTCCCTGATCTCCCCTACATGTTTCTTTACCAAAAAAAAAAAAAATCTATCTATCTATCTATCTATCTATCTATCTATCTATCTATCTATCTATCTGTATATATTTATTTTAAGGAAAGCCAGGTGATATAGTGGATAGAGTGTCAGGCCTAGAAGCAGGAAGACCTGAGGTCAAATCTGATCTCTAATATTTGTTAGTTGTGTGATCCTAGGCAAGTCATACTGATTATTTGCTTTAATTTCCTAATTTGTAAAATGAGCGAGAGAAGGAAATGAAAAAGCACTCCAATACCTATGCCAAGAAAATCCTAACTAGGATCACAAAGAACTCAACAGGACTGAAAAACAATAGCAACACATATACACTACATATATATAGATGTGTGTGTATGTGTGTATATTGTCTCCTTAAAAGCATATAAACTCTTTTAGCATACAGATAAAGATTTTCATCTTTGTATTCTGCAGTGTCTAAGAGTGCATGGCAAATAATAGGTGCTCAATAAATGCTTATTGGCTTGAAATGATTAATGGGGTTATCTTCTTTTCCCTCATGACTCCCAAAAAAGAGTAGCTTATTGGATTGGAATATTTAACAATGATTGAATTACTTTTAATGTACTGTGTATGGTGAGTCAAGAATATACATGGGTGCCTCAAAAAAAAAATCTCAGTGTAGTTTTTAACAAAGTTTAAAATAACACCAAGAATTCTGGGAAATAATATAAAATATATTTTAGAAAGTTTTTTTGCTCCAAAAGGGGATAGGGATAAGTAAATAATATGTTATTTCAATTGAATATGGAATTTTCAGGTAGGAATTTTCTCTCCTCTTTTAAATAAGCACTTCTCTGTGATTTTTAGTGTAGAGTTGTTATTCAATCATTTCAGTCATATCTGACTTTTCATGACCTCATATGGAGTTTTCTTGGCAAAAATACTATAGAGTGATTTGCTATTTCCTTCTCCAGCTCATTTGGCATATGAGGAAACTGAGGCAAACAGAATCTAGTGATATACCCAAGGTCACTTAGCTAGTAAGTAACTTAGGTCTTAGCGAGAGAAGTATTCTTGATTCCAGGGCTGTCTTTCTATACAGTGTGTCACCTAGCTGTCCCTGGTTTAGAGTACTGAGAGATTGAGAGACTTGCTCTGTCTTATACAGCTAGTATGTGACAGGAGTGGGGTTTAAATAGAGGTCCTCTTGACTCCAAAATTATATCTTAATTTTTTAAAAAAATTCTAAGATTTAAAGTAACCAGAAAACAACCAGATTATCCTATTCCCTATTGAAACAATAATAAATTAAGTAATCAAATATTTATGTAGCACCTATAATCCAGTCAGTATGGAAGATAGAAAGAAGTATAATATAGTCTGTGCCTTGGAAAATTTTCTAATTAAGGGAATAGGATCTTGATTATAGTCATTGAAAAAGTAATTTTATATCCCAATATAGAATCTGAACTTTCAGTCTTATTTACCATTATGTCTCTTCTAGTGCCTAAAATATCTAGTCTCTTGTACAAATGAAATTTATTTCAGGGATAGTTATGATATTAGACAAATACTGGGCTGGTCTTTCTCAGGTCTTCATTCATGTCCTAAGAAAACAGAAAACCCTGCCATTATTATCAAATGGACAGAAAGCTCTCTTAATGTCCTTCAGTAAAAAGTGATCAGTTATGACTACTTACCTCTTCTTTGTATGACTGCATGACAATGAATTGTAAATATGACTTTGTAGGATGCTAAATATAGCACCAGTATTTTCTGCTAAGTTATCTGGCATGGACAATTTGAAACAGACACTATAAAACTGATACAAAGTGATTCATTCAGACTAGAATTCATAAATCTTAAACCCTTTAAAAAAAAAGAATTATTTTCTTCTCCCATATCTTTCAATTAACTATTGCCAGTGCTTAGGCTGCTCTTTTTCACCTTCAACTTTTAGGCCTGGTTTCCTTCAAGATCCTAGTCAAACATTATCTTCGACATGAAGCCTTTCTAGATTCACCCAGCAATAGTGTAATCCCTCCAAAAACTACCTTGTGAATTTCTTTCTGAATATATGTGTGTGTGTGTGTATGTGCATATAGTTATTGTTCACCCTTCATTTTTGAATAATAGTAATAATATCATGATGAGTGCTGTCTTGACTTGCTTATGGATTGTAGTTTTAGAGTCATCCAAGTTCATTGGCAAGGCAGAAGTCAAGACAACTGGTGACAGTTCAGCATGCAGTGGATGATCTTGGTATCTTTAATATCTTACTAAGCTCTAGCAGAATATACTTCAGCTGCCTACATGTTCACTGAAACAAATTGTTCTTGTCTGCCCATTCCACCAGGGGAAGTATATTTGGGATTAGGCATATGCCCAGAACACCAATAGATATAAAGGCTACCATCAATCTGGTTTAGCCTATCTGCTGATGGTTTTCTTGAGGAGTGACTACTGTGTATGCTACAGCATCTTAGAGACATAGGTGAGAGTTGAATGCCAAGTAGACAGCAAAGGTGAGTGACTAACCATAAAAAAGATGGTAGTACTCCATGAATACCTCATATAGATACCAACCTGTATTTATATGCTATATAACTAAATATAGTTTTTATTTATGTTCACATTGTCTCTGTTATAATGTTAGCTCCTTGAGGGCATTTGGCTTTGTAAACTCAGCATGTAGTAGACTGCTTGGTGAATAGGTTTACTTTCAGTTCATCTCCAACAGCTATATAGAAGAGAATCTCCTGTGCAGAAAGGGATTTTCCATTTAACTACTACCAACATCAACTGCTAACAAACTAGCATCGATGTATTGGCCCAAGGGCTCTTGGAATAGTAAAGCCCCTTAGGCTGACAACTTACTTTCAGCTTATTGGCATCAGCCATCACTGAACAAAACACTCTTTGTGGAAAAATGGCCCCTCATCTCTATCTCTCCTCCAAATTACAATAACTAGTAACTACTAAGGATTCATATTAGAAACAACTAGAAACTCTGAGGATATACAAAGAGGCATAATATTCTACTCGGGTTCAACCAATTCAAACACCTAAGACTAATGGAGATAAAAACACATTTTGGGGGGGCAGAGTCAAGATGGCGGCTTAGAGAGAACAAAAGTTCAGACCTCCTCAAACCCTTCCTCACCAAATGAAAAACACAATGTTTTGAGGGAATTGAAAATCAAATCTAACAACAGAACAGAGCTAGAGTACACTCCTACTGGACTCAACTTAAAAGGTATGCCCCACCCCCCCGCCAAAGCCTGAATTCTAGAATACATGGGTTTAAGGGGAAGGAAGAAGGAAGGTGCCAAAAGCTCTCCCCCACCCACAGTGCTGAGCCTCCAGTAGTGGCTGTAATCTCTGGGAGGGCAAGGGTGCTAGTCCAGAGGGAGTACCTTGCTGCATAGCTGTGCCAGGCACAGGGCATTGAATACAGGCAGCATAGAGGCAGCTGGAAGAGAAGCTCAGAGTGGGCAGCCCAGTTGCAGCCAAGACACTCCATCTTGCCCGACCCCCTAAAGGTTTTGGCCTCAAGGCAAATCCAGCTTTACAGATCAACTCTGCTCTGTCTCAATCTTATCAATAGGACGGATAAGAAGCCTTCAGAGGGCAGGAAAACTCAAAATCCAACATCCCTCCCCCAAACTATTCTGAGAGCCTTGCTGACTAAGCTCCAAGGGCAAAGACTACAACCAATACAGGTGAGTGAGAAGGCCACCTCCTTTTTGGATTATGAAGCCAGCTGGGGAAGATCTGACCTCAGAGCTTATGAATACCATCATCCTAACCTGGTCAATCAGCAGAGCAAAGAAGAAGCCCCCTCAGGACAGAACAGCCCAAATTCACAGATTCAGCAAATAATGAAAGGAGCAAGATTACAGGCAATACAGGCAACTACCGGGGGTGGAGGGGCAGGAGAAGAAGGGGAAAAAATATGAGTAAACAACATAAAAATAAAAAAGAGATTACAATCGACAGCGTCTATCCAGGCAATGAACAAAGAGCAAATAGAACAGAGGAAGATCAATGAACACCAAGCAAAAACAGAGAAACTCCAGAAATTAGACACAGTCTTTGGGAGAACTCAAAATACAATTCAAAAAATGATTAAGAGAGGCTGAAGACAACTGGAAAAGGAACTTAAAAAAGCAAAATGTCATCTGGAAACAGAAAACAGTGTCTTGAAAGCCAAAATCAACCAGCTTGAAAATGAGGCAAAGGAATTGAAAGATCGGAAGGAGAAGGATGACCAAAAAGCCAGGGATGAAATTCAGTCTTTAAAAACTAGAATCCAACAACTAGAAGCAAATGACTTCACAAGGCAGCAGGAAGCAATAAAAACAAAATCAATCAAAAGAATGAAAAAAATTGAGGAAAATATTAAATACCTTATCCACAAAACAGAAGATCTAGAAAACAGGTCTAGGAGAGACAATTTAAGAATCATTGGATTACTGGAATATCATGGCAACAGAAAAAGCTTGCACATCATTCTATAGGAAATTATCCAAGAAAACTGCCCTGATATTCTAAAGCAAGAGGGAAAAGTGGAGATTGAAAGAATCCACAGATTACTCCCTGTACTTAATCCTCAATTGACAACACCCAAGATCATTATAGCCAAATTCAAGAACTATCAGACCAAGGAAAAAAATATTACAAACTGCTAAAAATAAGTCATTCAGCTTACATGGAACCACAGTTAGAATAACATAGGATCTGGTCTGGGTGCATCTACAGTGAAGGAGTAAAAGGAGTAAAATATGATATACTGGAAAGCATTGGAACTAGGTCTACAACAAATTATCAACTACACAGCAAAAGTGATTATATTCTTTCAGGGGAAAGTATGGTTATTTAACAAAAAGAAGACTTCCAAGCATTCATAAAAATGAAAAAGACCAGACTTGAACAAAAAATTTGATGCCCAAACACAGAACTCAAGAGAATAACCAAAAGGTAATTAAGAAAGGGGGAAAAAGAAGACAAGACAAAACAAACAAACAAAAAAACACCTTTTTTAAGGGACCCAATAAGCTAAAAAGGCATGTATCGCTACAAGAAAAAAGAATATTGGTAACTTTGAAAAATTGTTATTGTCGAGGAGATGGTGTTGAGATGGTGGCATAGAGGCAGTGAAAGTTAAGACCTCTGAAAACTCTTCCTTGCCAATTACAAACTAAATACTCCTAGGGAACTGAAAATCAAACCTAACAACAAGACAGAGCCAAGGAACCCTCCTGCTGGATTCAACTTAAAAGGCAAGCCCCCCCACCAAAAGCCTGGATTTGAGAACACTCGGGTTTAAGGGGAAAGAAAAAAGGAAGTTCCCAGGATCCCTCACCCACCTAGAGCTCTAAACCTCCAGCAGCAGCTGGAACCTCTGGATGGGCAAGGGTACTGGTCTGGAGGGAGTACCTTGAGGGCAAAGCTATGCCAGGATCAGAGTATTGAACATGGGCATTGGGGAAGCAGTTGGAGAAGAAGTACAGAGCACAGAGCAGGCAGCCTAGTTGCAGTAGTGGATACACTCCATATTGTCCCCATCGCCTTCCCTAGGTTTTAGCCTCAGGGCACATCCAGATCAACCCAGCTGGACTTAATCCCATCAAAGCCTTCAGAGGGCAGGGAAGTTCAAGATTCAACACCCCTACCCCAAAGACTGCCCTGAGAGATTTTCTGACTAAGCCCCAAGGATGAAGGCTGACAGAAAAGCCCCAAACCACAGATCCAACAACAAAAAAAGAAAGGAACAACAGAGCAGGCAACTGCAGGGAGTAAAGAAGGGGTAAATATGAACAAACAACAGAAAAAGAAAAAACAATCCACAGCTCCTATACAGGCAATGAACAAAGAGCAAATAAAACAGAGGAAGATCAAGGAACATCAAGCAAAAACAGAGAAACTCCAGAAATTGGACACAGATTTGGAAGAACTCAAAATACAATTCAAAGCACAATTAAGAGAGGCTGAAGACAACTGGGAAAAGAACTTAAAAATCAAGAAAAGTCATCTGGAAACGGAAAACAGTGTATTGAAAGCCAAAATTAATCAGCTTGAAAATGAGGCAAAGGGGATGAAAGATGAGACAAAGAAGATGAAAGATAAGGCAAAGAAAATGAAAGAAGAGGCAGAGAAGATAAAAGATGACCTCCCAAGAAAATCAGACCAGAAGTAGCAGGATGACCAAAAAGCCAGAGATGAAATCCAGTCTTTAAAAACTAGAATACAGCAACTAGAAACAAATGACTTTACAAGGCAGCAGAACACTATAAAACAAAATCAAAAGAGTGAAAAAATTAAGGAAAAATATGAAGTACCTAATTCACAAAGCAGAATATTTAGAAAATCATTCCAGAGGAGACAACTTAAGAATCATTGGTCTACCTAAATACCATGACAAAAGAAAAAGTCTGGATATCATACTACAGGAAATTATCCAAGAAAACTGCCCCAATATTCTAGAACAAGAGGGAAAAGTGGAGATTGAAAGTATCCACAGATCACCTCCTGTACTTAATCCCCAACTGAAAAAAACCCAGGAATGTTATAGCCAAATTCAAGAACTATGAGACCAAGGAAAAAAATATTAAAAGCTGCCAAGAAGAAGTCATTCAGATACCATGGAACCAGAATCACAGAGAAGATAACACAGGATCTGGCTGCATCTGCACTGAAGGAGTAAGGCATGGAATATGATATTCTGGAAACCATGGGAACTAGGTCTACAACCAAGAATCAACTTCCCAGCAAAACTGATTATATTCTTAAAGAGGAAAGTATGGTCATTTAACAAAATAGAAGAATTCCAAGAATTTGTAAAGAAAAGAACAGACCTGAACAGAAAATTTGATGCTCAAGCCCAGAACTCAAGAGAATCATAAAAAGGTAATTAGGAAAGAGGGAAAAAAGAAAAAAAAACCCAACCCCATCCCCATTTTTAAAGAGAAAAAATAACTTAAAATGATATGAATCCCTATAAGAAAAGAGGTCATTGGTAACTCTTAAGAATTGTTATCACCTGGGCAGCTAGTACACTTAGAGGTGTAAAAATGGAGATTTGAACTCTGGAGTCCATCCTCCAGAAGTCCTTGCTCACTTCTCAGAATCCTTTGTAATCTCACTGAAATTCTCACCTGGTCTGACAGCAGATCATTATTTAAAGAGTTTCAGCCTATGGCTGGCTCTCTTTCTGTTTCCGCTTGCAAGCAGATAAGTCTTTCACGATGTAGGTGAGGTTTAATGGGCCTCTTGGCCCATCTACCATGTGCTTTTCTTACTTGTATGTTCTTAAATTCCTTATCTTAAATAAAACTCTAAAAATATAATACTCCTTGCAGAGAGAAACTAATTTTACCTACCTCAGTTTCCCCCCAAATTTTTAATCTTTACAGTGGGAAGAATGACAAACTGTATAGGAGGAAATGTCAAGACATTTCTCCTTAATGAACATAGATGCAAAAATCTTAAATAGAATACTAGCCAAAGGACTCCAGCAAGTGATCACAGGGGCTATTCATTATGATCAGAGGGAATTTATACTAGGAATGTAAAGATGGTTCAGTATTAGGGAAACCAGCCACATAATTGACCATATCAACAAGCAAACCAACAAAAATCACGATTATCTCAATAGATGCAGAAAAAGTATTTGACAAAATACAACACCCATTCCTATGGAAAACACTAGAAAGCATAGGAATAGAAGGGCCTTTCCTAAAAATAATATAAAGAGTATATATCTAGAACCCTCAGCAAACATCATCTACAATGGGGATAAACTAGAAACCTTCCCATTAAGATCAGGAGTGAAACAAAAATGCACATTATCACCTCTATTATTTAACATTGTACTAGAAACACTAGCAGTAGCAAGTAGAGAATAAAAAGAAATTGAAGGTATTAAAATAGGCAATGAGGAGACCAAGCTATCACTCTTTGCAGATGATATAATGGTCTACATAAAGAATCCTAGAGATTCAACTAAAAAGCTAGTGGAAATAATCAACAACTTTAGCAAAGTTACAGGGTACAAAATAAACCCACATAAGTCATTAGCATTTCTATTTATTTCCAACACATTTCAACAGCAAGAGAAATTCCATTTAAAATCACTCTAGACAATATAAAATACTTAGGAATCTATCTGCCAAGACAAACACAGGAATTATATGAACCCAAATGTAAAACACTCTCCACACAAATAAAACTAGATCTAAACAATTGGAAAAACATCAATTGCCCATGGGTAGGATGAGCTAACATAATAAAAATGACCATGCTACCCAAACTTTCCTATTTATTTAGTGCCATATGCATTGAACTTCCAAAAAACTTATTTACTGAATTAGAAAAAAAAAAAACATAGCAAAGTTTATTTGGAAGAACAAAAGATCAACGATATCTAGGGAAATAATGAAAAAAAAAAAATGAAGGAAGGTGGCCTAGCAGTACCAGATCTCAAGCTATACTATAAAGCAGTGGTCATCAAAATAATGTGGTCCTGACTAAGAGACAGAAAGGAGGATGAGTGGAATAGACTTGGGGTAAGTGACCTCAACAAGACAGTCTATGATAAACTCAACAATCCCAGCTTTGGGGACAAAAATCCACTATTTGACAAAAACTGCTGGGAAAATTGGTAGACAGTAAAGGAGAGATTGGGTTTTGGATCAACATCTCACACTCTCCACCAAGATTAACTCAGAATGGGTGAATAACCTGAATATAAAGAAGGAAACTATAAGTGAATTAGGTGAATATTCATAACTGCTCATTGTGGTGCCAAAAAATTGGAAAATGAGGGGATGCCTTTTGATTGGGGAATGGTTGAACAAATTGTGGTATATGTTGGTGATGGAATACTATTTAATGAACTGGAGGAATTTCATGTGAACTGGAATGACCACCAGGAATTGACGCAGAGTTAAAGGAGCAGAACCTGGAGAACCTTATACATAGAAACTGTTAGGGTGGTACAATTGAATGTAATGGACTTCTCTCTTAGTAGCAATGCCATAATCCTGGACAATTCTGATGGATTTATGAGAAAGAACACTATCCATATTCAGAGGAATAACTGTGAGAGTAGAAATACAGAAAAAAAAACTGCTTGATCACATGGGTCAACAGGGATGTGATTAGGGATGTAGACTCTAAATGATCACCCTAGTGCAAGCATCAACAACGTGGAAATAGGTTTTGATCAAGGATACATGTAAAATACAGTGGAATTGCATGTCGGCCAAGGTGGGGGATGGGCGGTGGGGAGAGGGAAAGAAAATGATTCTTGTAACCAGAGGAAAATGTTCTAAACTGACTAATTAAATAATAGCACCCTTTAGGCATAGCTCCAAATTATCCTCCAGAATGGTTGGATCAATTCACAGATCCACCAGCAAAGCATTAATGTCCTTTGCTTAGAATAATATTTTCCAGCTCATAAGTGCTTTTTTTCACTCACTCATTCATCTGTCCACTCATTAATATATAAATACTTGTAGATAAATGGAAATAAACAGCCCAAAATTTCTCTTGAATCCCTTTAGCTCACTATCTCATGAATACATCCATCACCAGTGAGAAAACTGGACCTCTAAACCTCTATAAAGCCCATGATCCAGAGGAATGGTGAAAAAGCGCAAAAAACAAATACAATTCTGAGATTGAGAGGAAGGAATTCATTCAAGGTTTTGAGATGGATTTAAGTGCATGGAGATGGAAGATAGAGTGCCATGTTTTTGAGAAACTAAAACAGTATTTAGTTTTTCTAGGTAATGCAGTGGGAAGAAAAGTATTAGGTAATTAAGTTGGAAACATAGATTGGGTCCAAACCACATTCAGCATAGTGTCTGACACATAGTGCTTGAAAAATGTTAGTTGAATTGATTTCATTCTGGAGGCAATAGTGAGCAAGTTTACATCAAAAGGCAGTAAATGTAGGATACTTGTGGTCAGGCATTTATTTGAGGCATTGTACACATAAATAATGCATGTGACCAAGACCCATGCACAGAGGAGCAATATATGCCTGTCAGACCCCAAGACCAATTTTTCTTCTCTTGACATCATCATACAACTCTCTATAGGACTTATAGAGAGTCCTTTCAATTACACCACACTAAGCGTCTTTTCTGCTCCTTAATGGGCTACATTCTCTGCTACAACTATTTTCAATGATTTAGCTCTCCTCAATGTCACTTAATAGCCTGCCCATGATCCACTAGGGATGTTGTGTTCAATAAATTTATCTCCTGTGGAGAAGAGTATAGTACTGTTGACTATCCTTTTTAGCCAACTCTAAAACCTACTCAAGGGAACAAGCTAATAAATAAGTCTCTCCCCTTAAGAGAGGGCTAGAGCTGTTGTTAGCTTTCTTATTTAACCTTCTAGTATACCTCAGTTATAGTGCTTGTAAAAGGTGATCTTTTTAAGGACATTTATTACTTTTTCGTCTATCTGTTAGAGGTGCTATGATTAGTAAGCTTCTGCCCAAAAGAACAGAGCTACAGACCTCCTTGGTAGACTAATGAAACTTTCTTCCACTTTCATCAGTCAATCTTCTTGGCCAATGGTTATGAAAGTCTTCTCCCCAGTCTGGATTTATTAGAAGGTAGGAAAATCTTAGGTTAAAGACAAGTCTTCGCTTTGCAGCTTTTTTGGAAGTTTTCTGTTTGTCTTATCTGAAGTCTCTTATCTCGAGTCTCTTAAAATGTCATATAACATAAGGTCTTAAACCCTTTTTAGTTATTGTTGTTCAATTGTTCAATCATGCCTCATTCTTTGTGACTCCACAGACAAAACATAGATTTTTTTGAAAAGATACTGGAATGGTTAGCCATTTTTTTCTGCAAGGAACTGAGGCAAGCAGTGTTAAGTGACTTGCCCAGGGTTGCGGAGATAGTAAGTGTCTGAGTTTGGATTTGAACCCAGGAAGACAAGTCTTCTTAATTCCAAATCTAGTACTCTATCCACTATCCCATCTTTCTGCCCACATACATGTACATATAGAAATATACATATATGTTCACATATACATGTATGTATAATATAAGAATTTAAGTCAAGTGCTAATTTTTGGCAGATAAAATGATCCTATCTACAGGGAATGGATAAGATTTACCAATATCAAATAATTTGCTCTTAATGATTATATGCATTAACTAAGTGTTCTCACTTAGGACATAAACTCCTTTAGGTCAAGGACCAAGCTTCTGTAATCTTGTAATCTGCTATTGCTTTTATACTAGTCAAATCTCAAATGTCATACTTTGTTGTGCTTTGCTATTCCAAATTATTCTATGCTATTGCAGTTTTGTTATTTTAGGCAAAGAAATGCTAGGCTAGCCTAATACAAAATAGAGTAGTACTTATTGAGACAATTAAAAAGTAAATTGACTGACAACAGAAGAGAAAGAATTTGGAGGAAGTTGTTCAAATCCTTTCAGGCAAGTCAGGGAGTCATACTTTATATTTTAAATTTTGAATATATGCTGTTAATTCTACAACATACTTGAAGGAAACCATCCAGCACAATATTTTAAGTTCTTTGTTTTTTCTTTTTTACTAGATTATATGTCAATATGATTTTTAATATTGGTTTTCTGGTATTCTGCAATCCATGTTCTGTCCCTCCTACATCTCCACCCTCCCCCAAAAGGCATGTAATATGAATTGGGATGTACATATGTTATAATATATTTATTTCCATGTTTGACATGTTGTGAAACAAAAATGTATATTGGTAAAAAATAGATTTTCTGTATTGGGCACAAATAAGAGGAAAGCAAAAACTCTATATTAGAATCAAAACATTTTAAAATAAGAAGGGAATTTTCTGAGTCACTTGCTACCACATTTCAGCTGGTGAGGTCATCTGTCCTCTGCTTTTGTTGTGGGTATTATTCATTCAGTCATGTCCAACTCTTCTGTCCATGAAATTTTGTTGGATACTAGAGTGATTTGCTATTTCCTTCTCCTCTGTTTACATTACTTTAATGAAAGACTTTATTATTCCATGAGAGCTCTAATATACTTGATACTTTGTATAAATTCTCCTCCCCCACCCCTCAGCTCAAATTCATATAATAACCATTTATTGTATTTAAGTTCGATTCATTGAGCAACTGGGAGTACAAAGACAACAATGAAACCATATTTGTTTTCTCACATTTTTTGGTAATATGAACTCCTTCAAGGCAGGGACTGAATTTTTGCCTCTTTTAAATATTTCATCCCCAGCTTTTAGCACAGTTCCTGGAACACATTAAATACTAAATAAGTGTTACATAAGTAAGCAAGTTGACTGACTGACTAGGGAAAATAGCTATGTTCATATGAATTTACACATAGTAATTTGGTGGTGGTGATGGCTAAACAGATGAAACATCCTATAAGGTGATGCTTGACCTGATCCTTAGAAGAATCTAGGAATTCTAAGAGATGAAGATTCAAACTGAGTATATTCCCAGCTTGGGGGAAATCCTATTTTAAGGATGCAAAGGCAGGGGATTGAATGTTGTGTGTGGGGAACTGTAAGTAGGGCAGTTTGGCTGGAACATGAAGGAGTAGAGTGTAAAGGACTTCAAATGCCAAATGGAGGAATTCATAGTTTATTTTAGAGGAAACATGGGCCCATTGGAACGTCTTGTGTAGAGAAGTGACATTGTCAGAGCTGTTTTACTCATTATGTAATGGAAATAAGCCTGAATTTTTTAAAGCTATTATGACAGAGAACAATATGTGGCAAGTCTTGTCAAGCTGGAAAAGCATGAAGAATGGGTCTGCTGATGTTTATTATTTGAAGATCAGTCTAGCTGTGCTCAGAAATGCATCACAAGGTTGATTATAGAGTGGTGATTTTTAAAAATTGTAATAAGCCATGAGAGGATTAGATAAGTTAATTACCTTACCCAATTGCAAAAGCTTTGGTTCCTTTATATATTGAAGTGTAAGGAGGAAAGCAATATAGAAATAGCTATGGCAATAAAAGGCAAAGGTCATCAACTCCATCTGATCCCTGAGATGTTGCTAGGTGAAATTATTGGTTAATTTGAGTTTCCGTGATACTCTCTTCTTTCATATAATGGGAGTAGAGAGAGTTGTAACACAAATCTAGATGTTTACTGGATTTTAGGAGTTTTCATTGAAAGGGAACAAGGAAGTCTGAAATAAAAGGGCTTTGATCTGAATAACTTTGCTGTGTAATATACACAGCAAAGACCATAGGCTTGAGTAATAAAACATAAAAATATACTAGGCGATTGCCCTGGGTGATTTTTGGTCAAGACAATATATATATATATATTTTTTTTTAATTAAAACATTATTTTACTTAGTCATTTCCAAACATTATTCATTGGAAACAAAGATCATTTTCTTTTCCTTCCCCCACTCCCGCCACCCCTCCCACAGCCAATGTGAAATTCCACTGGATATCACATGTGTCCTTGATCCAAACCCATTTCCATGTTGGTATTTGCATTAAGGTGTTCATTTAGAGTCTCTCCTCAATCACATTCCCTCAATCCCAGTAGTGATTCAGTTGCCTTTCTTCAGTGTTTTCACTCCCACAGTTTGTCCTCTGCTTCTGGATAGTGTTTTTTTTTTCTCAGAGATCCCTGCAGATTGTTCAGGATCACTGCATTGCCACTAATGGAGAAATCCATTATGTTAGATTGTACCACAGTGTGTCAGTCTCTGTGTACAATGTTCTCCTGGTTCTGCTCCTTTCACTCTGCATCACTTTCTGAATGTTGTTCCAATCTCCATGGAATTCCTCCACTTTATTATTCCTTTTAACATAATAGTATTCCACCACCAACATATACCACAATTTGTTCAGCCATTCCCGAATTGAAGGGCATCCCCTCATTTTCCAATTTTTGGCAACCACAAAGAGCGCAGCTATGAATATTCCTGTACAAGTCTTTTTCCTTATTATCTCCTTGGGGTACAATCCCAGCAGTGCTATGGCTGGATCAAAGGGCAGACAGTCTTTTATCATTGTTAGATTTAAAATAGTTTTGAGTGTTAAATAGTTGTAGATAAGAGAGTGGGAGCCATAAAATGTGAAAATTAAAATGTTTGGGAGCAAGGGAAATATATAACAATTATGACCGCTGAAATATGTTTTCTACTGTGTCTTGGTTTTATATAAATATAAGATGGTCGCCAGGGAATATATTCCCAATTTATGAATATGCCCAAGCCAACTGGGTTTTATAGAGAAATTTAATTTATAATACACTGATTAATCAATAGAAAAAGAGAGAAAGTAAGAAAGGAATAAGAATGAAGGGCCTCAAACCAATAAGGCCTAGACCTCAGTCCTAAGAGATAAATCAGTCAGTTGGTTTTATCACTCACCCAAGATCTCTCTAGGTAAGGCTTCTCATGCCAACCTCAGGCTCCACCTTCAAGAGAGCCTCCTTTCAAGAAATGTTTCCAGAGAATTCTCCTCCTGACTCCTCCTGAGTTCTCCTTCCACAGCCTCCTTCAAGACCTCTCCAGGAGCTCTCCCTCCAGGACCTCTCTCCTCTCAGACCTCCTTCAGAGCATCCACTACCCTCCCCCTTTCAGTCCTCAGACCCCACTCTCTTTAAGCAAACAATCTAAGTTCCCTTCCCTCAGTTCTCACATCTACCAATCACTGTCGATCTCTCCTCTGTGCCAATGGTGGCTCTAGCTTAACCCAGGACTGCCCAGAGGTCTGCCCCCTTTGCACATGTCTGTTGAAGGTCATATTCTCAAATAATTAAATCTTGATCTTTGCTGCAGCCCTCCCTAAATCCTGTTACTCTGAGTAGGGTGGAGATTGTAGTTTCCAAGACCTGGTTCTGTCATTCCAAGTATCTCTATTGTATCAATTCTAAAATCAATCATGACTCAAAGAACTTCCTGTTCTATGCTTAAGCATAGGTCAAAGCCCTTTCCATTGTTTAGCAAAAGGTTTCTGTCCTAAAGAAGTCTTAAGTAGGGAGGAGAAGGATCCTCCCATGCCAAGGAGTTTCATATTTCAATAGAGTTCTTACTATCAGTAGGAAATATTTTCAAGTATGAAATTTCCCAGTGGGGAAATTTCCAACATTCACAAGTCTAAGAAATTTTAAGGTTTACATCACCCTTTGGGTAAAGTTCCAAATTGCCCTCCAGAGTGGTTGGATCAATTCACAACTCCACCAGCAATGAATTAATGTCATGACTTTGCCACATCCCCTCCAACATTCATTACTTTCCTTTGCTGTCATGTTGGCCAATCTGCTAGGTGTGAGGTGATACCTCAGAGTTGTTTTGATTTGCATCTCTCTGATTATAAGAGATGTAGAGCACTTTTTCATGTGCTTATTAATAGTTTTGATTTCTTTAACTGAAAACTGCCTGTTCATGTCCCTTGCCCATTTTTCAATAGGAGAATGGCTTGATTTTTTGTACAACTGGTTTAGCTTTTTATAAACTTGAGTAATTAGACCTTTGTCAGAGGTTTTTGTTATGAAGATTGTTTCCCAATTTGTTGCTTCCCTTCTAATTTTGGTTACATTGGTTTTGTTTGTACAAAAACTTTTTAATTTGATGTAGTCAAAATTATTGATTTTACATTTTGTGACAAGGTTTTGAAATCTTTCCCTTCCCAAAGGTCTGATATGTATACTATTCTGTTTTCACCTAATTTACTTATAGTTTCCTTTTTTATATTCAAGTAATTCATCCATTCTGAGTTTATCTTGGTATAGGGTGTGAGGTGTTGATCCAAACCTAATCTCTCCCACACTGTCTTCCAGTATTCCCAGCAGTTTTTATTGAATACTGGGTTTTTGTCCCAAAAAAGGGGTCTTTCGGTTTGTCATAGACTCTCTTGCTGAGGTCACTTGCCCAAGTCTATTCCACTGATCCTCCTTTCTGTCTTTTAGCCAGTACCAAATTGTTTTGATGACTACTGCTTTATAGTACAGTTTGAGATCTGGGACTGAAAGGCCACCTTCCTTTGCATTTTTTTTTCATTATTTCCCTGGATATCCTTGATCTTTTGTTCTTCCAAATGAATTTTGTTATGTTTTTTTCTAGTTCAGTAAAAAAGTTTTTTGGAAGTTCCATGGGTATGGCACTAAATAGGTACATAAGTTTGGGTAGGATGGTTGTTTTTATTATATTGGCTCGTCCTACCCATGAGCAGTTAATGTTTTTCCAATTACTCTAATCTAGTTTTAGTTGTGTGGAGAGTGTTTTGTAGTTGTGTTCATATAGTTCTGGTGTTTGTCTAGGCAGATAGATTCCTAAGTATTTTAGATTGTCTAAGGTGATTTTGAATGGAATTTCTCTTTCTAATTCCAGCTGCTGAGATGTGTTAGAGATATATAGAAATGCTGATGACTTGTGTGGGTTTATTTTGTATCCTGGAACTTTAGTAAAGTTGTTGATTATTTCCATTAGCTTTTTGGTGGGTTCTCTAGGATTTGTTAAGAAGACCATCATGTCATCTGCAAAGAGTGATAGTTTGGTCTCCTCATTGCCAATTTTAATACCTTCAATTTCTTTTTCTTCTATAATTGCTACTGCTAGTGTTTCTAGTACAATGTTGAATAATAAAGGTGATCAGGGGCATCCTTGTTTCACTCCTGATATTATTGGAAAGGCTTCTAGTTTATCCCCATTGTAGATGATGTTTGTTGATAGTTTTTTTTTTTTATTTCTGATAGTATATACTTTATTCCATCTCTGAAGTCCCCACTTTTCTTTTTTTTTTTATTTAAACATTATTTTATTTGGTCGTTTTCATACATTATTCACTGGAAACAAAGATCGTTTTCTTTTCCTCCCTTCCCCCCCCCGCCTTTCCCTTTCCCATAGCCAACACATGATTCCACTGGTTATCACGTGTGTTCTTGACTCGAACCCATTTCCCTGTTGTTGGAATTTGCATTATAGTGTTCATTTAGAGTCTCTCCTCAGTCTTATCTCCTCCAACCCTGTAGTCAAGCAGTTGCTTTTCATCAGTGTTTTTACTCCCACAGTTTATCCTCTGCTTGTGAGTAGTATTTTTTTTTAGATCCCTGCAGATTGTTCAGGGAAATTGTATTGATACTAATGGAGAAGTCCATCACCTTCGATTATACCACAATGTATCAGTCTCTGTGTATAATGTTTTCCTGGTTCTGCTCCTTTCCCTCTGCATCACTTCCTGGAGGTTGTTCCAGTCTCCATGGAATTCCTCCACTTTATTATTCCTTTTAGCACAATAGTATTCCATTACCAACATATACCACAATTTGTTCAGCCATTCTCCAATTGAAGGGCATCCCCTCATTTTCTAATTTTTGGCCACCACAAAGAGCGCAGCTATGAATATTCTTGTACAAGTCTTTTTGTCCATTATCTCTTTGGGGTACAAGCCCAGCAGTGCTATGGCTGGATCAAAGGGCAGACAGTCTTTTATCGCCCTTTGGGCATAGTTCCAAATTGCCCTCCAGAATGGTTGGATCAATTCACAACTCCACCAGCAATGAATTAATGTCCCCACTTTGCCACATCCCCTCCAGCATTCATTACTTTCCATAGCTGTCATGTTAGCCAATCTGCTAGGTGTGAGGTGATACCCCAGAGTTGTTTTGATTTGCATCTCTCTGCTTATAAGAGATGTAGAGCACTTTTTCATGTGCTTATTAATAGTTTTGATTTCTTTGGCTGAGAACTGCCTGTTCATGTCCCTTGCCCATTTGTCAATTGTAGAATGGCTTGATTTTTTGTACAATTGATTTAGTTCTTTATAAATTTGAGTAATTAAACCTTTGTCAGAGGTTTTTATGAAGATTGTTTCCCAATTTGTTGCTACCCTTCTGATTTTGGTTACATTGGTTTTGTTTGTACAAAAACTTTTTAATTTGATGTAATCCAGATTATTTATTTTGCATTTTGTAACTCTTTCTAATTCTTGCTTGGTTTTGAATTCTTTACCTTCCCAAAGGTCTGACATGTATACTATTCTGTGTTCGCCTAATTTTCTTATAGTTTCCTTCTTTATGTTCAAGTCATTCACCCATTTTGAATTTATCTTGGTGTAGGGTGTGAAGTGTTGATCTAAGCCTAATCTTTCCCACACTGTCCTCCAATTTTCCCAGCAGTTTTTATGAAATAGTGGATTTTTGTCCCAAAAGCTGGGATCTTTGGGTTTGTCATATACTGTCTTGCTGAGGTTGCTTGCCCCCAGTCTATTCCACTGATCCTCCTTTCTGTCTCTTAGCCAGTACCAAATTGTTTTGATGACCACTGCTTTGTAATGTAGTCTGAGATCTGGGACTGCAAGACCCCTTTCCTTTGTATTTTTTTTCATTATTTCCCTGGATATCCTTGATCTTTTGTTCTTCCACATGAACTTTATGTTTTTTTCTAAATCAGTAAAAAAAAATTTTTGGAAGTTCCATGGGTATGGCACTAAATAGATAGATGAGTTTGGGTAGGATGGTCATTTTTATTATATTGGCTCGTCCTACCCATGAGCAGTTAATGTTCTTCCAATTGTTCAAGTCTAGTTTTAGTTGTGTGGAAAGTGTTTTGTAGTTGTGTTCATATAGATCCTTGTTGATAGTTTTAGATAGATACTGTTTATTAATTTAGGAAGGATCCTTGTATTCCTATATTTTCTAGTATTTTCAATAGCAATGGGTGTTTTATTTTGTCAAAGACCTTTTCTGCATCTATTGAGATAATTATGTGATTTTTGTCAGTTTTCTTGTTAATATGGTCAATTATGTGCATGGTTTTCCTGATATTGAACCTTCCTTGCATTCCTGGAATAAATCCTACCTGATCAAAATGAATAATCCTTGTGATGATTTGCTGGAGTCTTTTTGCTAGTATCCTGTTTAAGATTTTTGCATCTATGTTCATTAAAGAGATTGGTCTATAGTTTTATTTCTGTTTTTGGCCTGCCTGGCTTTGGAATCAGTACCATATTTGTGTCCTAGAATGAATTTGGTAGAACTCCCTCTTTGCTTATTATGTCAAATAGTTTGTACAGTATTATGATTAGCTGTTCTTTGAATGTTTGATAGAATTCACTTATGAATCCATCAGGCCGTGGGGATTTTTTCTTTGGGAGTTCTTTGAGGACCTGTTTGATTTCTTTTTCTGATATGGAATTATTTAATAATTCTATTTCTTCTTCTGTTAATCTAGGCAATTTATATTTTTGTAAATATTCATCCATATCACCTAGATTGGCATATTTATTCCCATATAAATTGGGCAAAAGAGTTTTTAATGATTGCCTTATTTCCTCTTCATTGGAGATGAGGTCCCCCTTTTCATCTATGATACTTTTAATTTGGTTTTCTTCTTTCCTCTTTTTTATTAGATTGACCAGTATTTTGTCTATTTTGTTTGTTTTTTCAAAATACCAGCTTCTCGTCTTATTTATTAGTTCAATAGGTCTATCACTTTCAATTTTATTAATTTCTCCCTTAGTTTTTGGGATCTCTAATTTGGTTTTCTTCTGGGGATTTTTAATTTGTTTGCTTTCCAGTTCTTTGATTTGCATGCCCAATTCATTGACCCAGTCTGCCGTTCCTAATTTGTTAATATATGAACTGAAGGATATAAATTTTCCCCTGAGTACTGCTTTGGCTGCATCCTATAGAGTTTCAAAGGAGTCTCATCATTGTCATATTCGTCAATGAAATTTTTAATTGTTTCTATGATTTGTTCTCTGACTAGTCAATTTTGGAGAATCATATTATTTAATTTCCAATTAGTTTTTTATTTAGCTCTCCTTGTACCCTTACTTATCGTCATTTTTATTGCCTTATGATCTGAAAAGGATGCATTCATTATTTCTGCTTTTCTTCAGTTGTATGCCATGACTTTATGACCTAACATATGGTCACTCTTTGTGAATGTGCCATGTGCTGCTGAAAAGAAGTTGTATTTCTTTTTGTCCCTATTTATTTTTCTCCATATATCTACTAACTCTAATTTTTCTAAGATTTCATTCACCTTTTTTACCTCTTTCTTTTCTCTTTTTTATTTGATTTATCTAAATTTGATAGTGGTATGTTCAGGTCTCCCACTAGTATAGTTTTACTATCCTCCTTCAATTCTACTAGTTTCTCCATTAGAAATTTGGGTGCTATACCATTTGGTGCATACATGTTGATTAGTGATATTTCCTCATTATCTATACTCCCTTTTATCAGGATGTATTTACCTTCCCTATCCCTTTTAATCATGTCTATTTTTACTTTGGCTTTGTCAGATATCATGATTGCAACTCCTGCCTTCCATCTTTCATTTGAGGCCAAAAAGGTCATTCTCCACCCTTGATTCTGACCTTGTGAGTATCTACTCACTCATGTGTGTCTCTTGTAGACAACATATGGTAGGATTTTGGATTCTAATTCACTCTCTTGTTCGTCTATGTTTTATGGGTTAGTTCATCCCATTCAAGTTCAATGTTATGATAGTCACTTTTGAATTCCCTAGCATTTTGATATCCTTTCCTAGTTCTGACCTTTCTTCTTGTGCTATGTCCTCTTAATCTAGTGGTTTACTTTTTGTCAGTCCCCCTATTCCCTTCCCTTGATATGCTTCCCTTTCTGGCCCCTCCCTTTTTTGTTCCCTTCTTGTTGTTTAGGGTCTGTTAGGTACCCTCCTCCCTCTCCTTCCCTCCCCTTTTTTATTTTTTTGAGTTCCCTCTGCCCTACCCTCCTTAGTTTCCCCTTCTTCCTTACCCTGTAGGATAAGATAGACTTTAAGATCCCAATGGGTCTAGATGTTCTTCCCTCTCAGATTTAATTTCACTGAGAGTAATATTTGGGTATCACCTATTAGCACTTTCTTCCTCTCCCTCTTATAAGAGTATTCTTCCCCTCCCCTTCCCATGTGTGTCTTTGTGTGACAAAGATTATTCCATTTATTTTATTTCTTAAAGTATCTCTTAGTACCGTCGATACCCCCTCATCCTTTTCCCACTAATTATTTTATAGCCTTTAATGCCCCAATCTTTTCTTATGAATGATTCTTCTATTTACTATAATAATGAAAACATTTTTGAGGGTTACAAATAACATTTTCCCCATATATTAATATATATAATCTGATCTAATTGTAGCCCTTAAGGAAGAGAGTTTGAATAAAAAAAAATAAAAAAGAGAAAAAAGAAGCATTTTTCTCCTTTTCCCTTTCTTTCATAATTACCTTTTCATGTTTCTCTTGATCTTTGTGTTTGGATGTCAAACTTTCCACTTAGTTTTGGTCTTTTCCTTACAAATACTTGGAAATCTTCTATTTTGTTGAATGCCCATACTTTCCCTTGGAAGTATATAGTCAGTTTTGATGGACAGGTGATTCTTGGTTGAAGACCCAGTTCTCTTGCTTTTCTGAATATTGTTTTCCAGGCCTTGTGATTCTTCAGTGTGGAAGCTGCCAGGTCTTGTGTGATCTTGATTGGTACCCCTTGGTATCTGAATTTTTTCTTTTTGGCTTCTTGCAGCATTCTCTCCTTAGATGGATAGCTCTGGAATTTGGCAATTACATTTCTGAGAGTTGTTTTCGGGTGGTTTAGTGTAGAGGGTATTCTATGAACTCATTCAGTGTTAATTTTGCCCCTTTGTTCAAGAATTTCAGGGCAGTTTTTTTGGATGACCTCTTATAGTATGGTGTCAAGGTTCCTGTTTATTTCTGCCTTTTCAGGTAGACGAATGATTCTTAAATTGTCTCTCCTTCCTGTTTTCCTGATCTGTCACCTTGTCAGTGAGATATTTTGTCCTTTCTTCTATTGTATCAATCTTTTGACTTTGCTTTATTAATTCTTGTTGTTTTGCAAGATCATTGGTTTCCAGTTGTTCAATTATGGTCCTTAAGGCCTGGTTTTCTGCTTTAGTCTTTTGGCATTCAGCTGTAATTTTTTGGTACTCTAATATAATTTGTTGATTTTCTTTTTGAATCATTTCCCACTTCTCTTTCCAGAGGGCTTCCAGCTTTCTGATGATAAGCTCCATCTGAGACTTTTCCAGAGCTTGTGGACAATTTTCATTTTTTTTTTCATTTTTGCCTTTCTTGAGTTTCATGAGTTTCATCCAGTATTTCCTCTGTAGCCTGGTTTTTTACTCCGTAAAAATTTTCCAGGGTGACAGCTTCCTTTTTTGATTTCCTGGAGCGATTTTGAGGATCCTGTGCACAGTTAGCCATTTTTTCTGGATGTTTTCAGTTCCCTCTATAGTCAGAAATCAGAGTCTGCCTGGGCAGGTTTTTTGTGTATGGAGTTAATGAGCAGGTTCTTGATTCTCCGCAGTCCTTTGCGGGTTTTCTTGCTGCCTCCCTCCAGGAGGTGCTCAGTGTCTGCCCTCTCTTGCCTGCCTGGTTTTCTGGTTTAGCTACTTTTGGGGGTGGGTCCCCTGAGTCCTAGTCAATTCCCAAGGACCCCAAAACGCTCCCTGTTCATTCCAGAGGCACTCCTGTCTCATTCCCTGGCTCCGGTGGGCGTGCTGGCTCTGGGCACCTGAAGTCTGCGTCCTCTCATGTGTTGGCATTTTCTGCCTATGTGCCTTAAGGGGGGGTGTCCCCTACTGTCCTAGTCAGCTTCCAAGGGCACAGATGTGCCCTCTCCTCACTTCAGAGGCGCCCCTTGCTCGTTTGTCTCAGTGTGGGCTGGCCCTGGCTCTGGCCCAGTAGGTGGGGGTAGGGGAGGTGGATCTGCTCATGTTTGGGTGGAAGCCCTTTCACTCTCTTATAGGCTGATAAAGCCTGATCCCATGCACCTTCATTGCTGCGCCCCGCTTTACAGCTCCTCTGCTCCTCTGATAAAGATTCTTAAGGTCTTTTGGGGTGATCATTGTTGCTGTATGTTGGGGAGAGTGAGTAAGTCATGTTTAGCTGGCTGCCATGCTTTCCCAGAAGTCAAGATAATATATTTTTGATGAAAAAGAAGTCCTAGATCCCAAGGGCAATTTCAGAAATGACAGCTGCTCTGTGAAGAATCAAGATAGAGAAGGTTATACCAGTTATTAAAAAGTCCTATCTTAAAGAAAGTAAAAATTTGGTTCTTAGTCTGGCTTTTTGGAGCAACACAGAACAAATCTGCTTCCTATTATAAATGAATTGTAGGATTAATCACTAGGGTCATCCCAACAGAAGCCTAGGCATTTTCTCATGTGAAAAGTAGACAGCCTTTTGCTTTAAAGTAAAGGAAAATAATTGGAATCAAATGGCCATTAGAAGCCTCAAGACCCGCTTCATAAGCCCTATTCCTTCAAAGGCATTCTAATTGCCTAGGATTACAGAAATGATTCTAATTTTCTTGATTTTGATTTTGGACATAGGGTTGAATACCCTGAGAAAGGAACATATGTGACTGATTGATTAGCAGGCATATTTTAATAATCATCTTTAAGTTCAAAATTGTTGTGAGATGCATGAGATTGGTGAGATTTTGAATTGGAGACAGAATAACCATGTTCTCCAAAGTAACTATATATTAACATTAAATAGCAAGAGGATGTAAGATTTTTACCTTATTTTAAAGAGTATAATATAAGCTGTTACAATTGTAAAATCAAAGAAAAAGATATAGACTTTTATATCTTTAATAAAAGATGTTTGGGAAATGGTCTTAAGGGTTCTTTTAAAGCATAAAATCTTTCACCCACTTCCTACTTAGTTTTTAAGGAATACATAAAAGGAAATTTTAGTAATAGCTTACGCATATATAGCAATAATTACCGTTGTTTTACATATACAGAAGATCTCAAAAGCATATTTTCAAATGGATGTTAAATATTATAAAAATAAACCTGGGATATATATTTAATTTGAAATAAATTCTTCCATCAACAAACTTAAAATAGGCCTCCTAAATATCATTAAAATATAATGGATACTATCAGATGCTATTTGAAAGGCCCTGTTGGATTTTTAGAAACTTCTAAAAGACATTCCATTTTTTTCAAGAAGGTATTTCTTCTACATTAAAGACATAAACATGAAGGAAAATATCTGTGAATAGTGGTGTTTTAAAAGTACTGTTTACATTTTCCACATTAATTCTACAACAAAATGTGATTTCAGTGAATCAGTTGCAAGCATTTATTAAGCACTTACAATGTGACAGGCACATTTAAAATTTTGTTTTTCAATTTATATGAAGAAACTATTTTTAACATTGTTTTCTGACATTTTGCAATCCAAATTATCTCCCCCTTTTTCCTCCACTTTCCAAGATTCTAAATAATCTATTATAGGTTATTCTATTGTTGCTATTTTATACATATTTCTATATTCCTCATGTCATGAAAGAAGATCGATATTATACATATTAGAAAAAACCTTTTTTTTCATTTTTAAAATTTTTTATTATTATTATTTTAAAAACAAAGATGATTAAAATAACTTTATGATTTCCTAAAAGAAATCCAGTCTCCTCTGCTCCTATTCAATTCTGGGCCCAACTGATTGTCCATTTGCAATTCCTGTCTTTAGCCTATAAACCTATGCTTATGAGATGAAATAACATATACTAAATATGGCACATTTAAATGAGTGGTGAAATCCTTGGGGAAAGTATTTCCTGTATTTGTTAGTTGTGTAGATATCTTGGACACTAGATTTAAGAAAATAGCAACTGAGTAGTTGAGACAATTCTATATCATAGATAGAGCTTTGTGACAAAAAGCTAGGAAATTTTCATTTACAAAACAGTGAGCATTTTGGGGGATTTTGTTTGTTAAATGAATTGGTTTTATATAACATGGTGTAACAGGATAATTCCAGACTGTTGGCATTTCATATTTCAACTACATTAACACAATGAAAATTTTAAAGTACTTTAATTGTTTCTACAAATTCCACGAGTGAACAACTGCATTGGAGGTGTCATCCTTTTCCATGAGACTTTCTCTCAGAAAGTTGGTGATGGCCGTCCCTTTCCCAAAGTCCAAGGCCAAGGGTGGTGTTGTGGGCATCAAGGTGGACAAAGGTATAGTGCCCCTGGCAGGGACCAATGGGGAGATTACCACCCAAGGTCTGGATGGGCTAGCTGAGCGCTGTGTCCAGTATAAGAAGGATGGGGCCGACTTTGCCAAGTGGTGTTGTGTGCTGAAGATTGGGGAAAATACACCTTCTCCACTTGTCGTCATGAAGAATGCCAGTGTGCTGGCCTGATATGCCAGCATTTGCCAACAGACTGGCATTGTCCCCATTGTGGAGCCAGAGATCCTCCCTGATGGAGAACATGATCTGAAGTGTTGCCAGTATGTCCCTGAGAAGGTTCTGGCCGCTGTCTGTAAAGCTTTGAGTAACCACCATATCTATCTGGAGGGGTCCTTGCTGTAGGCTAACATGGTCACTCCTGGGCATGCTTGTACCCAGAAATATTCGCATGAGGAGATTGCAATAGCAACCGTGACTGCCCTTTGCTAGACTGTGCCTCCTGCAGTCACTGGTATCATCTTCCTATCTGGGGATCAGAATGAGGAGAATGTTTCCATCAATCTCAATGCCATCAGTACCAGCCCCTAGCAAAAGCCATAGGCCCTGACCTTTTCTTATGGCATGCCCTGTAGGCATCTGCCCTCAAGACCTGGGGTGGAAAGAAGGAAAAACATCCAGGCTGCCCAGAAGGAATATGTTAAGTAGGTCTTAGCTAATAGCCAGGCTGCTCAAGTCAAGTATACTCCATCAGGAAAGTGAGGAGCTGCAGCCAGTGTCCTTCTTTGCCTCTAACCATGCCTTCTAAGTCAAGGCCTTCCATCTGGGTATGCCGGAACACTCCAGGCCATCTGTCACAGTCCAGGAAGAGGCTGAGATCCCAGAGCTTAGTGCGGATCTCTCCCATCACTCCCAACTTGTGTCGTGTTGTTGCTCTGTGGTGAATCTAGCGACCCCTCCTCTGCCCACTTTTTCCAATAACAACTATTTAACAAGGAAAAAAAAACCCTAAAAATAGCTATCAAAATACAAAGCATTTAAGCCCTACTAAACTCCAAAGTGACTACATTTTAAGTGGGGGAGGCTATTGAACAAAAGCCGTCTTGTCTTATAGACCCAGGGCTGGGAAACGTTCCCAAGTTCAGATCGCCTAACTCCGGCTGAAGTCAGCCCAGTTTCTAGCCATGTGGCCAATCCATTTCTCCAAGAAGGACATTTGTTGCAAACTTCTCCTCGTTTTAATATAGTCTCTGAATGTTTGAATCCAGGAATCTCGGTATATTGGTAATTCATGAATTTGGAGGAGGTATCGCTTTCTCATCCTCATCCTCATCCCCAACCCAGATGGAAATCTATTGCATTCCAGGCTGGAAGTCCTTGTCTATCCATTGGGATTCTGCCCGCTCCTGGAGGTGCGGAGTGCTGGAATTTGTGGCGCTTTGGCTGTCTTTGGGTGCCTCAGTGTGTACTGCTAGCGGATGGGCCAGTGGCTTCTTGTGTGGGGCATGAAGCAGTTCCCCCCAGCCCCCATGGAATGTGCTCCCCTTGCTTTCATTTTCCTAGTAGTCTCTGGTGATGGGCTGTTTCCGGCTGCCTTTTGGCACCTCAAACCAAGCAGAAGCAGATATTGTTGCCTCAGGCTGTCTGGTAGCTCACTGGGCTCTCCTTCTCATTGCTGGTCTGGGGCTGCTGCCCAGCGGTGTTTCATTGCTCCTGTCGGTAAGCTGTCTTGTTGCCTCAGGCCACGTGGAAGCACTCTAGACTGTGTCCCCAAGCAGCCTTCTGGGGTCTACTTTCCCCTCGGACCCAAGGGATCTGTGCCCTTTGTCTTTCGTTTTTGTTTGTTGTGAGGGTTTGGGGGAACCGAGTCCTTTACTCACATGTCTTAGTCCCCAGCATTTTTTTCACAGCAATCACAGATTTTAATGTTCAAGAAAAATTAAGTTCAGCATACACAATTAAAAATATAGGAAAAAGGGGGCAGCTGGGTTGCTCAGTCTATTGAGATCCAGACCTAGAGATGAGAGGTCCTGGGTTCAAATCTGTCCTCAGACACTTCCCAGCTGTGTGACCCTGGGCAAGTCACTTGACCCCCATTGCCTAGCCCTTACCACTCTTCTGCCTTGGAGCCAATACATTGGCTCCAAGGCAGAAGGTAAGGGTTTTATTTAAAAAAAAAAAATATAGGAAAACTATAGGAATATGTCATACAGACACGAAGCTTCCAATTCAGCAATTTTAGCTGCTTTTAGAATGAAGATTACATATCAATACAGTACATTTTATAGTCTCCAAACAACTTCACTTGAAGTTTTATACTGATTTATACATCTTTTCTTTGTATTTTACACTTTCCATCTTGCACACTTGATTAACTTGTGTTGTTTTACCTTACTTATGGCAAGAAAAATTTAGCAAAATTATATGCTTATTTCCCTTTTATTAAAACATGAATGGATGAAAATGCTTATGCATATAGAACTCTTCAGAAAGTAACAATGAAGAACATGCAGTTTAGTGATAGGGGTAATTAAATATAAAAAATAAATCATAACCTCCATCGGAGCCTTTTATTGATCTAAGCCACCTTTCCAAGTTTAGAATATTTCAGATGCAAATATTTAAAAGACGAATGAAAATGTACATTATAAAATGATAAAAAAAGATAGATTGAAGGGAAAAATTAAAAAAAAATAAATAAAATGAAACAACTGATTCTGAATTTAACCAGTTAAAACAGTAGATGTAATTTGGAAGATTTTTACATTATCAAATGATAAATACAGAAAATAGAAAAATATATAGGTTAGTAATAATAAAGCTGACTCACATATATTACTATACTCTTGCTTTTAATTCTATATATCAAAAGATCAACAACTATTTTGACCCATGTATGAAAATGAAATACCAGTAAACTGGTTTATATAAGTGAAATATTTCTAAGTTATCTCCAGTTTGCATGCTCTGTCTTTTCAGAGGGTTTTGACATGTAAAGTTCCATTAAAGCTTCTTTTTTCTTCTCTAAGAAAGTATGTGCTTTTTTTGTTTCTTGAAGATAAGTTTAAATTAGTTTGTGGAGGTAATAATTTACTGTGTTCTGCAACAATATTGCAAGTACTCAGGAATCAAAAAAAGAAAAAAATATTCAATAAGGTAAAGTCCTTACAAGTCTCAAATTCCAATAAATAAGTCAATTCAGGGAATTTTTCTTTTTATGGCTGTGTGTAGCATTTTTCTATTTTAGTCCTTTGGGGTTGTTTTGCATCCTTGCATTGCTGATAATTGTTTAGTCATTCAGATGATCATCATATAACATTTTTATTATTGCAGACAATGTTCTCCTGTTTTTCCTTACTTTACTTTGCATCAGTTCATATAAGACTTTCCAGATTTTTCCAGAATCATACTGTTTGTTATTTCTTACATGTCAGGCAATTTGTTCTAAGCTCTTGTGATACCAAAAAAAAAAGGGTAACTGTCCCCTCCATTGAAATCCTTCTTATATGGTTCATTGTGGTACAGAGGGGATCCTAGTTTATGGAAATATAATTCTGCAGAAAGCAAGCTCTGGCAAATTCTATAAGCCTGAAAAGATCATCTTTCACTGTTGAAGGTGGGTCAGTTCAGACAAGCTCATCACCAGGTTATCATCACTGTGTAAATGATTTTCCATGCTAGAGACTCAAAGGGATTATCTAATAAGTCATGGAAAGGTTGTATTTTGGGTTGGGGAAAGAAATGTTCTGATGATGAAATCATAGGCCTTTTGAAATGTTGAGGTAAATAATTTAACTTATTTATCATGAATTCCTTTTTCTCCTATTAATGAGAATCAGTTCAAGCATAATTACAATTAAATTGGAAGGCTTTTAGGGAAACAAGTGTATCAATGTGTGAAGTGACCTTGTTAAAATTTTCTTTCTATTTCCCCTTTAAAGTCAACTTGAAAATGAAATTGTTGTAAAGATCTTCACACATTGGAATTCCCTTATGCTGTTAATCAGTTTTTCATGAGTATGTCAAATAGAATTTGACATTATTGAATGGGATAGGGTGAGTCATGAGCTATTGACTAAGTTCTCACTTTTCAATAAATGACATAATAGAACACACCCACATTTATTATTGTGCTTAATAAAATTTTAATTGAGAATGTGAGACCTTAGAAAAGTACAGCTATATGGTGACTCTTCCCCTTCCCCTCCCCAAAGCTTTCCTCCTTGGTTACTGCTCCTAACTGATTATCCAAAGAGAATGGTTTTTCAGTTACTCTAACTTTTATTTTCATCCTTAAAGCTATACCTGAGGCAACAAGGTCACTTAGTAGGTAGAGTATTGGGACTGGAGTCAGTAATACATTCTAATCTGGTCTCAGTATACTTATTCATATACTTATGTGATCCTAGGGAAGTAAATTAACATTTTCTTGCCTCATTTTCCTCATTTACAAAATGAACTGGAGAAGGAAATAGCCAACTATTCCAGTATCTTTGGGGATAATATGTACAATGGTAATAATAATAGCATCCATCTCCTAGGGTGATTGTGATGATCAAATGTGATAATATTTGTTATCATTAAATATAGTGACTGGTAAATAGGTCCTATGAAAATGCTTGATCCCTTCTTTCACTTGAGTCTCCAGTCTCTAACTTTCATTTTTCCCATTTTGCAAATCAAGGTGGGTACATCATAAGGCATCTCAAAGAAACCAGTAACTTTCTATACAAAGGATTCTGAAGGGAAGATAAAATCTAACAGCTTGGTCATGAGATCACAGAAGCCTAAATGTAGAGATGGGAGAAGATATATAAATCTTTTTGCCCTATCTCTTCATTTTAAATCGAGAAAACAGACCCAGAGAATTTAGGTACTTTGTGGAAGGTCATCTAAATATTAAAAAGCAGAGGTGAGATTTGAACTCAGATTTTATATTTACATTTTGTTTTTTTTTTTACAAATTTTTTACAATTACAAATTACATACAAATTACATTTGTAATTACATACAATTTTGTATGTAATTACAAAAAATCCTCAAATTTAAAAATCAAACATTTTTGCTGCTATACCACACTACCTCTCCCTACCATATGCATTTGTTCAGTATTCTTTCCTCAAGTTATCTGGGTAATACCGCTAAGGTCTGAATATGTTATTGTCATTGTTTAGTCATTTTCAGTCATATCTGACTTGATGACCCCATTTGGGGTCTTCGTGGCAAAGACACTAGAATGGTTGGTCATTTACTTCTCCAGTTCCTTTTACAAATGAGAAAACTGAAGCAAGAAGGGTTAAGTGATTTGCCCAAGGTCACATAGCTAGTCTTTGAGACTAGATTTGAACTCAGGAAGATGCATCTTCCTGACTGCAGGCTCAGAACTTTATCCACTGTATCACCTAGGTGTCAATGAATATATATAGAAAACCATTATTTTGGTGAATTTTAATTTATACTCCAAATGATTGGTTTTCTATATTAAATATCACACCAAAAGTCTAAATGGAAAGGCAAAACCCCATTATATATCCCTGAACCAGGAAACCTTTCAAATACTTAAAGATAGATATCATCTTGCTTGATTTAGAGCTGTAAGAGATCTTGGGGGTCCCTTCCTTTAACAGATGAAGAAATAAATTAAGGCTCAAAATGGAAAATTGACTCATCTAAGATCACACAGTGGTGAATGGCAGAGATGGGATTTGATTCCAGAATCTCTGATTCCATACTATTCCCAATGAATATTACAGTTTTTGGCGAGCTACCTAGGAGTTCCAACCTATTTTGTCAAGAATTGGGAAAAAGAAGTCACTTGGAGTTGTCAGAGAAGTTTCAAAGAAATTGGGCCTACACATAGTACAAAAGCCTGTGTGACTGTGAAAAATAGCCATTTTGAGAGCAGTGTTGAGTGCAACTAATCTGCCTACCAACACCACAGCCAAAAGAAACCACTCCTTCTGAAGAGAGGAGGCAACTCTTAAAGGGCCAGACTTAAAGACTTCTGAGTAAGCATGGTGGCAGTCTAGACATGGGATACTTCCTCTTCCCAGCACCCAACGAAATAGACTACCTCAAAATAACATAAAAACAATTTTCAGAAGAATGGAGGGACTCAACAGTAGGGCACAGCATTGAAGGTACATGGGATTTGAACATTTCCACACTATAAGAGGGTGAAAAAGCTCCCACCCAAATGTGAGCCAATCTAGCCTCCCCCAACCCACCTACAGAGCCAGAGTCAGAGTCAGCGCATGCCAGAATCAGGGAGTGAGAGAGGGACACTTCTAGAGTGAACAAGGGGAACCTCTAGGTCCTTGGGAGCTGACTAGGACAGCCAGGGACCTACCCCAGAGAGCTGTTACACTGGAAACCCCTGCTCACTGGGGAGTGCAGACCATGGGTGCTCTCGCAAACAGTGGAAGCTGTGGAGATTTGAGAGCTTGCCTCAGGCAAAAACCTTGCTCCTTAATTGCATAAACAGAGAACCTGCCCATCTCACTCAGATTTCTGACTAAAAAGGGAAGGAAAAAAACCACCACAGGGATGGCTCATTGTGCCCAGGACCAACAAAAACACTCCATGAAAAACAGGAAGAAAGGATTGACTCTGGAAAATTTTTATGGAGGGAAAACTCAGGCTAGAGAGGAAAAAGAGGAAGAAATTCAAACAAAATAAAAACTTAAAAAAAAAAGGAAATTCTCCACAAGCTCTGGAAGAATTCAAATTAGAGCTTATAAAAAAGATGGAAGCCTTCTGCCAAGAAAAGTGGGAAATAATTCAAAGAGAAAACACAGTCTAAGAGACAAGAACTCCCAACTGGAGAAATAGCTGGAAGCCACAAAAAGCAGGATAGACCAAACTGAAAAGGAAAACCAGGCTTTAAAGACCAGAATTAGGCAACTGGACGACAATGATCTTGCAAAACAGCAAGAATTAATAAAGCAAAGTCAAAAGACTGACAAAATAGAAGAAAATATTAAATATCTCACTGACAAGGTGACAGATCAGGAAAACAGAGGAAAGAGGGACAATTTGAGAATCATTGGTCTACCTGAAAATCCAGAAATAAACAGAAATCTTGACATTATAATACAAGAAATCATCCAAGAAAACTGCCCTGAGGTTCTAGAACAAGGGGGAAAAATAGACATTGAAAGAGTTCATAGAACACCCTCTACACTAAATCCCCAAAAGAGAACTCCCAGGAAAGTAATTGCCAAATTCCAAAGCTTTCAAGCTAAGTAGAAAATTCTACAAGAAGCCAAAAAAAGACAATTCAGATACCAAGGAGCATGAATCAGGATCACACAAGCCCTGGCAGCTTCCACACTAAAGGACCACAAGGCCTGGAACATGATATTCAGAAAGGCAAGAGAACTGTGTCTTCAACCAAGGATCCATCAAAACTGACTAAATAATTCCAGGGGAAAGTATGGACATTCAATAAAATAGAAGATTTCCAAGTATTTGTAAAGAAAAGACCAGAATTCAGTGGAAAGTTTGATATCCAGACACAAAGAGCAAGAGAAACATGAAAAGGTAAAATATGAAACACAGGGAAAAAGAGAAAAAAATGGTTTTTTTTTAATTCAAACTCTCTTCTTTAAGGACTACAATTAGATCAAATCATATATATATATGTATATATATGGGGAAATATTAGGTGTAACTCTCAAAAATTGTCTTCATTATAGTAGTTAGAAGAATCATTCATAGGAAAAGATTGGGGAATGAAGGGCTATAAGATGATATGCAAAAAAAAAAAAGAAAAAGGGTGGGGGAGAATTGATGATGGTACCAAGGGATACTTGAAGAAATAAAATAAACAAAATAATCTTTATTCACACAAAGATACACATGGGAAGGGGAGAAGAATACTCTTATAAGAAGGAGAGGAAGAGAGTGCTAATAGGTAATACTAAAACCTTACTCTTAGTGAAATCAACTCTGAGAGGGATGAGCATCTAGATCCATATTGGATCCTGAATTCTAACTTATCCTACAGGGAAAGGAAGAAGGGGAAACTAAGGGAGGTGGGGGGTGGAGAGAGTACAAAAGGGAGGGAAGGACAGAGGGGGAGAGAAGTTAATAGACTAAAAAAAACAAGGGAACAAAAATGGAGGGATGAGAAAGGGAAGCATATCAAGGGAGGGGAATTAGGGGGATTGATTAAAAGTAAACCACTGTTATAAAAGGATATAGCAAAAGAAGAAAGGACATAACATGGAAAGGATATCAAAATGCTAGAAAATTCACAAGTGACAATAATAACTTTGAAAATGAATGCTCACCCATAAAATGTAGATGAATAGGAGAGTGGATTAGAATCCAAAATCCTGCCATATCTTGTCTACAAGAAACACAAATGAAGGGATAGATACTCACAATGTCAAAATTAAAGGTTGGAGCAAGACTTATTGAGCCTCAACTGATAAAAAGAAGGCAGGAGTTGCAATCATGGCATCTGACAAAGCAAAAGTAAAAATAGACATGATTAAAAGGGATAGGGAAGGTAAATACATCCTGACAAAAGGCAGTATAGACAATTAGGAAATGTCACTAATCAACATGTATGCACCAAATGGTATAGTACCCAAATTTCTAATGGAGAAACTAGTAGAATTGAAGGAGGAAATAGATAGTAAAACTATACTAGTGGGAGACCTGAACCTACCACTATCAAATTTAGATAAATCAAATCAAAAAATGAAAAAGAAAAAGGTAAGAGATGTGAATGAAATCTTAGAAAAATTAGAGTTAATCGGTATATGGAGAAAAATAGAGACAAAAAGGAATACACCTTCTTTTCAGCAGCACATGGTATATTCACAAAGATTGACAATATATTTGGTCATAAAAATGTGGCATAAAATGAAGAAAAGCAGAAATAATACATGCAACCTTTTCAGATTTTAAGGAAATGAAAATAATGATGAGTAAGAGTACATGGAGAGCAAAATAAAAAAAATAATTGCAAATTAAATAATATGATTCTCCAAAATCAGTTAGTTAGAGAACAAATCATAGAAACAATAATTTTATTGAAAAAAAATGACAATGATGAGACATGAGACATGAGATTCTAAAAATTAGGGGAGAAATTAATAAAATCAAAAGTGATAGAACTATTGAACTAACAAATAATACTAGAAGGTGACATTTTGAAAAAAAAAACAAACAAAATAGACAAAGTACTGGTAAATCTAATTTAAAAAAGGAAAGAAGAAAGCCAAATTAAAAGTATCATTAAAGAAAATGGGGACTTTGCCTTTGTAAAAATAGACTCGAATCCAGGACTTCAATCCCCACAATTCCTTGCTCCACTTCCCCAAAATTTTTTCTAATCTCACTGAATTCTCACGTGGGCTGAGATCGAAAAGGTATTTAACCTGATTGCAAAGGCTTTTGTGTCTATTTTTGGACTTCTGTTTTGAAGCAGACGCATCCCTTTCATGATGTGAGGTTATCTTGTCTAGGCCTCTGGCCTAGGCATGTGTTTTTCTTATTCTGTATTTTCTTTAATCCTTATCTTTTAATAAACCTCTAAAAATATAATACTCCTTGCAGAGAGAAACTAATTTCTACCTGCCTCAGTTTCCCTAAATTTTAATCTTTAAACCTCCAATGAAAAGGAAATTAAGGCAATCATTAAAAACTCTTTTGCCCAATTTATATGGGAATAAATATGCCAATCTAGGTGATATTGATGAATATTTACAAAAATATAAATTGCCTAGATTAACAGAAGAAGAAATAGAATTATTAAATAATTCCATATCAGAAAAAGAAATCAAAAAGGTCCTCAAAGAACTCCCAAAGAAAAAATCCCCAAGGCGTGATGGATTCATAAGTGAATTCTATCAAACATTCAAAGAACAGCTAATCATAATACTGTACAAACTATTTGACATAATAAGCAAAGAGGGAGTTCTACCAAATTCATTCTAGGACACAAATATGGTACTGATTCCAAAGCCAGGCAGGCCAAAAACAGAAATAAAACTATAGACCAATCTCTTTAATGAACATAGATGCAAAAATCTTAAACAGGATACTAGCAAAAAGACTCCAGCAAGTCATCACAAGGATTATTCATTTTGATCAGGTAGGATTTATACCAGGAATGCAAGAATGGTTCAATATCAGGAAAACCATCCACATAATTGACCATATCAATGAGTAAACCAACAAAAATCATAGGATTATCTCAATAGACATGGAAAAAGCCTTTGACAAAATACAACACTCATTCCTATTGAAAACACTAGAAGGGGGGGCAGAGTCAAGATAGCAGCCTAGAGGGAGCAGAATTTCAGACCTCTGATTACCCTTCCTTACAGATTACAAACTGAATGCTCCTATGGGACTTTAATCAAACCTAACAGCAAGACAGAGCCAAGGAACCCTTCTGCTAGACTCAATTCAAAATGTACACCCCTCAAAAGTGGGAATCCGAGAACACTCGGGTTTAAGGGGAAGGTAAAAAGAAGGTCCCAGGACCCCTCCCCCCACCCACTGAGAGTGATGAGACTCCAGAGGCAGCGGGAACTTCTAGACGGGGAAAGGTGTTGGTCTGAAGGGTGTACCTTGCAGGCAGGGCTGTGCCAACCTCAGAGTGTCAAAGACAGATGGCAGGGAAGGAGCTAGAGAGAGAGCATAGAGCTGGCAGTCTGGACAAAGTTGTGTAGATCCTCCATATTTGCTCCAACCTAATGGGAGGTATTGGCCTCAGACCACACCAAGCCCAAGCTGAACTTAATTCCATCCAAAGTCTTCAGAACTCAGGTAAGCCCAGGGTCCATACCCCTCCCTCTGACTGCTGGAATTTAATTCAATCAAAAGTCTCCAGAGAACAGGAAAGCTCAAACCCCCAAAAACCCTCTCCCAGAGGCTGCACCAAGAGATCTTCTGTCAAACCTCTAAGAGGGGAAACTGACAGAAGGTCCGAAAACCAAAAAATGAGAGGAACAAGAGAACAGACAAATACAGGGAGCAAAAAAGGGGTGAATATGATTAAGCAACAGAAAAAGAAGAAAGAAATTACAATAGCTAGCTTCTATACAGCTAACGGGACAGAGGGGGAGGGATCAGCAAACGATAAATGAGAAATCCCAGCAAATTGGATACAGGATCTGTAAGAACTCAAAATGCAATTCAAAGCACAATTAAGAGAGGCTGAAGACAACTTTACCAGGAGGATAAATCATCTAGAAAAAGAAAACAGTGTCTTGAAAGCCAAAATCAATTGGCTGGAAAATGAGGCAAAGGAGATGAAAGATGAGGTAAAGAGGATGAAAGATGATCTCCATCAAAAATCATACCAGAAAGAGAAGGATGACCAAAAAGCCAGGGATGAAATCTAGTCTTTAAGAACTAGAATACAACAAGAATTAAGTGACCTCACAAGGCAGCAGGACACTATAAAACAAAACAAAAAGGATGAAAAAATGAGGAAAATATGAAGCATCTCATTCACAAAACAGAGGATTTAGAAAATCATTTGAGGAGAGACAATTCTGGAATCATGGGTCTACCAGAAGACCATGACAAAAGAAAAAGATTGGACACAATACTACAGTAAATTATCCAAGAAAACTTCCCTGATATTCTAGAAAAAGAGGGAAAAGTGGAGATTGAAAGAATCCTCAGATGACCTCCTGTATTTCATCCCCAACTGACAACACCTAGGAATGCTATAGTCAAATTCAAGAACTATCAGACCAAAGAAAAGATATTGCAAGCTGCCAAGATGTCATTCAGATACCATGTAACTCCATTGAGGATAATGCAGGATCTGGCTGCATCCACACTGAAGGACCGAAAGGCATGGAATATGATATTCCGGAAAGCAAGGGAACTAGGTCTATAACCAAGATTCAACTACCCATCAAAATTGACTATATTCTTACAGGGGAAAGTGTGATTATTCAACAAAATATAAGAATTCCAAGAATTTGCAAAGAAAAGGCCAGACCTGAATAGAAAATTTGGCTTCCAAGCAGAGAACTCAAGAGAATCATCAAAAGGTAATTAAAAAAGGGGGGAAAAAAGAAAAACAAAAAAAAATCATTAGAGACTCAATAAGTTAAAATGATATGTATCCCTATAAGAAAAGAGGTCATTGGTAACTCTTAAAAACTGTTGCTATAACCTGGGCAGTTAGAAGAATTACACTTAGAGGGAACAGTGACAAACTGTATAGGAAGAAAGGAAAAGACATAAATAGGTATATACATATATGCATGTATAAATACATACACATGTGGATATATATATATATATATTTATATATACAACTAGAGCTAAGAAAAAAAGTTGATACTAAAAGAAATGGGAAAAGAAACAAAGGGGATATATTTATATGTCACAAAGAAGCTCATGGTGGGATGGAGGAGAACATCAATACACTGGATTAGATATAGATAGGAAATACTCAATTCTTACATGCTTTGAAATTGACCCAAAGAGGGAAGAACAATGCAATCCATTGGGGCAGAGAATAGATATGTGCCCTATTGGGGAGTAGAAGGGTAATAAATGGACTGGTGGGGGGGGAGCAGTACAATCAAGGGAGAGGGTGGTGGGTAATTTTAGAAAGACTACAGGGAAAATAGGGGGGGGTAAGAAGGGAGTGGGTAGAAAGGGAAGTAAAATGTGGGTGGGGACTAGGGGGACAGATTAAAAACAAACTTTAGCGTAGAAGGAAATTGTGAAAGAAGAAATGGCAGGACCAGGAGTAGAAATCAAAATGCTGGGAAATACACAACTTCATAACTCTGAATGTGAATGGAATGAACTCAACCAAAAACGCAAGCGAATAGGCGAATGGATTAGAATCCAAAACCCTACCATATGCTCTTTGCAAGAAACACGCATGAGGAAGGTAGATACGCATAGGGTAAAAGTAAGAGGATGGAGCCAAATCTATTGGTCATCAACAGATAAAAAGAATGCAGGAGTCGCAATCATGATATCTGACAAAGCCAAGGTAAAAATAAATCTAGTTAAAAGAGATAGGAAAGGTAATTACATCCTAATAAAAGGCAGTATAGATAATGAGGAAATACCTGTACTCAAAATGTATGCACCAAATAGCATAGCATTCAAATTTCTAAAGGAAGAACTAGTGGAGCTCAAGGATAAAGTAGATAGAAAAACTATACTAGTGGAAGACTAGAACCTTCCTCTATCCGAATTAGATAAATCAAACCAAAAAATAAATAAGAAAGAGGTAAGAGAAGTGATTAAAATCTTTGAAAAATTAGAGTCAGTAGACATGTGGAGAAAAATAAATAGGGACAAAAAGGAATATATCTTTTCAGCAGCACAGGGTACATTCACAAAAATTGACCATGTATTAGGGCATAAAAACATTGCCAGAAAGTGCAAAAGAGAAATAATAAATGCAAACTTCTGAGATCACAATGCAATAAAAAAAATAATTATTAAGGGAACATGGAGAGGTAAATCAAAAATTAATTGGAAATTAACCAATATGATTAAAACCAGGTAGTTAAAGAACAAATTGTAGAAACCATTAATAATTTCATTGATGAAAATGACAATGATGAGACATTCATTCAAAACCTATGGGGTGCAGCCAAAGCAGTACTCAGGGGGAAATTTTTATCCTTGATTTCATATATTAGCAAATTAAGAAGGTCAGAGGCCAATGAATTGGGCATGCAAATTAAAAAATTAGAAAGTGAACAAATTAAAAATACTCAGATGAAGACTAAATTAGAGATCCAAAAAATCAAAGGAGAAATTAATAAAATTGAAATTCAAAGAATAATTGATTTAATAAATAAGACTAGGAGCTGGTACTTTGAAAAAATTAATAAAATAGACAAAGTACTAATGAGTCTAATTTAAAAACAAAAGAAAAAAACCTAATTGACGGTATCCAAGATGAAAAGGGAGACCTCTTCCCTAATGAAGAGGAAATTAAGGCAATCATTAAAAACTACTATGCCCAATTATATGGCAACAAATATGGCAATCTAAGTGATATGGATGAAGACTTACAAAAATATAGATTGTCTAGACTAAAAGAGGAAGAAATAAATTACATAAATAACCCCATATCAGAAAAATAAATTGAACAAGCTAACAAAGAACTACCTAAGAAAAAATCTCCATGTCCAGATGGATTCACAAATGAATTCTATCAAACATTCAGAGAACACTTAATCCCAAAATTAAACAAACTATTTGACAGAATAAGCCAAGAAGGAGTTCTACCAAATTCGTTTTATGGCACAAACATGGTACTGATCCCAAAGCCAGGCAGGTCAAAAACAGAGAAAGAAAACTATAGACCAATCTTTTAATTCAAAAATCTTAAATACGTTACTAGCAAAAAGACCCCAGCAAGTGATCCCGAGGGTCATTCAGTATGACCAAGAATGCAAGGATGGTTCTATATTAGGAAAACCATCCCCATATTTGACTATATTAGCAAGCAAATCGACAAAAATCACATGATTATCTCAATAGATGCAGAGAAAATCTTTGATAAAATACAACACCCATTTCTACTGAAAACAGTAGAAAGTATAGGAATAGTAGGACCTTTCCTAATAATAATAAACAGCATATATCTAAAACCATCAGTAAACATCATCTGCAACGGGGATAAAGCCTTCCTAATAAGATCAGGAGTGAAACAAGGATGCCCATTATCACCTCTATTATTTAACATTGTACTAGAAACACTAGCAGTAGCAATTAGAGAAGTAAAAGAAATTGAAGGTATTAGAATTGGCAATGAGGAGACCAAGCTATCACTTTTTGCAGATGATATGATGATTTACTTAAAGAATCCTAGGAAATCAACCAAAAAGCTAGTCAAAACAATCAACAACTTTAGCAAAGTTGCAGAATACAAAATAAACCTGCATAAGTCATTAACATTTCTATATATCTCTAAACCATTTCAGCAGCAAGAATTAGAAAGAGAAATACCATTTAAAATCACCCTAGACAAAATAAAATACTTAGGAATCTATCTGCGGAGACAAACACAGGAACTATATGAAAACAACTATAAAACACTCTCCAAACAATTAAAACTAGATCCAAATAATTCAAAAAACATTTGGTTGCTCATGTGTGGGGTGAGCTAACATAATAAAAATGACAATACTACCCAAATTAATCTACTTATTTAGTGTCATCCTCATTGAACTACCAAAAAAAAACTTTTTTGCTAAATTAGGAAAACAATAACAAAATTCATTTGGAAGAACGAAAGGTCAAGGATATCCAGGGAAATAATGAAAAAAAAATGCAAAGGAAGGTGGCCTTGCAGTCCCAGATCTCAAACTATATTATAAAGCAGAGTTCATCAAAAGAATTTGGTACTGGCTAAGGGACAGAAATGAAGATCAGTGGAATAGACTTCGGGTAAGTGACATAAGCCAGCTAGTCTATGACCAACCCAAAGACCCCAGTTTTTGTGACCAAAACCCACTTTTTGATCAAAACTACTGGGAAAATTTGAATGTATGGGAGAGATTAGGTTTGGATCAACATCTCCCACTCTACAGAGGGATTAACTCAGAATTTGTGAATGACCTGAATATAAAGAAGGAAACTATAAACAAATTAGGTAAATACAGAATAGTCTACTTGTCAGATCTTTGGGAAAGGAAAGACTTTAAAACCAAGCAAGAGCTAAAAAAAAAACCACAAAATGTAAAATCAATAATTTTGATTACATCAAATTAAAAAGTTTTTATACAAACAAAACTAATGCATCCAAAATTAGAAGGGAAGCAGCAAATTGGGAAACAATCTTCATAAGAAAAACAATGGTTTAATTACTCAAATTTATAAAGAGCTAAACCAATTGTACAAAATATCAAGCCATTCTCCAATTGAAAAATGGGCAAGGGACATGAATAGCCAATTTTTAGTTAAAGAAATCAAAACTATTAATAAGCACATGAAAAAGTGTTCTAAATCTCTTATAATCAGGAAAATGCAAATCAAAACAACTCTGAAGTATCACCTCACACCTAGCAGATTGGCCAACATGACAGCAAAGGAAAGTAATGAATGCTGGAGGGGAATGTGACAAAGTTTGTACATTAATTCATTGCTGGTGGATTTGTGAATTGATCCAACCTTTCTGGATGGCAATTTGGAACTATGCCCAAAGGGAGCTAAAAGACTGTCTGCCCTTTGATCCAGCCAAAGGACTGCTGGGATTGTACCCCAAAGAGATAATAAGGAAAAATGTGTACGCTCTTTGTGGTGGCCAAAAATTTGAAAATGAGGAGATGCCCTTCAATTGGGGAATGGCTGAACAAATTGTGGTATATGTTGGTGATGGAATTGTGCTCAAAGGAATAATAAAGTGGAGGAATTCCATGGAGACTGGAACAACCTCCAGGAATTGATGCAGAGTGAGAGGAATAGAACCAGGAAAACATTGTACAAAGAGACTGATGCACTGTGGTACAAGCGATTGTAATGGTCTTCTCCATTAGTGGCAATGCAATGTCCCTGAATAACTTGGAGGAACCTATGAGAAAACCACTATCCACATCCAGAGGAAACACTCTGGAACTAAAAACACAGAAGAAAAACAACTGCTTGAATACTTGGGTTGAAGGATTTGGTTGGGGATGTTGACTCTGAATAATATCCTAGTGTAAACAACAACATGGAAATAGATTCTGATCAAGGACACAAGTAATACCCAATGAACTTGTGCATTTGCTGGAGGAAGAGTGGGTGGAGGGTAGGGAGGGAAATAATGTGATTATTATTACTGAGGCATAATGTTCTAAATTGACTAAATAAACGTATTCAAATGGAAAAAAGAAAATACTGCAATTATTAATCATAAAAAAATAAAACAGTAGAAAATATAGGAATAGAAGGGTCTTTCCTAAAAATAATAAACAGTATCTATGTAAAACCATCAGCCAACATCATCTGCAATGGGGATAAACTAGATGCATTCCCATTAAGATCAGGAGTGAAACAAAGATGCCCATTATCACCTCTATTATTTAACATTGTACTAGAAACACTAGAAGTAGCAATTAGAGAAGTAAAAGAAATTGAAAGTATTAGAATTGGCAATGAGGAGACCAAGCTATCACTTTTTGCAGATGATATGATGGTTTACTTAAAGAATCCTAGACAATTAACTAGCTAGTTGAAATAATCAACAACTTTAGCAAAGTTGCAGGATACAAAATAAACCCAGATAAGTCATCAGCATTTCTATATATCTCCAACACATCTCAGCAGCAGGAATTAGAAAGAGAAATTTCATTTAAAATCACTGTAGACAATATTAAATATCTAGGAATCTATCTGCCAAGACAAACACAGGAACTATATGAACGCAACTACAAAGCATTTTCCACATAACTAAAACTATATCTGTGCAATTGGAAAAACATTAACTGCTCATGGGTAGGATGAGCTAACATAATAAAAATGACCATCCTACCCAAACTTATTTATTTATTTAGTGCCATATCCATTGACCTTCTAAAAAACTTTTTTACTGAATTTGAAAAAACCATAACAAAGTTCATTTGGAAGAACAAAAGATCAAGGATATCCATGGAAATCATGAAAAAAAAATGCAAAGGAAAGAGGACTTGCAGTCCCAGATCTCAAACTATACTATAAAGCAGTGGTTATCAAAACAATTTGGTACTGGCTAAGAGACAGAAAGGAGGATCAGTGGAATAGACTTGGCCTAAATGATCTCAGCAAGACAGTTTATGACAAACCCAAAGACCCCAGCTTTTGGGACAAAAATCCATTATTTGATAAAAACTGCTAGGAAAATTGGAAGACAGTTTGGGAGTGATTAGGCTTGGATCAAACCCTCACACCCTACACCAAGATAAACTCAGAATGGGTGAATGACCTGAAGATAAAGAAGGAAACTACAAGTAAATTATGTGAACACCGAAAAGTATACATGTCAGACCTTTGTTAAGGGAAAGATTTTAAAACCAAGAGAGTCCCCATGATAATGCAATTCCATTGCAAACTGATGATGATTGCAAAATGAATGTTCAAAACAACAAGAAAAGTCTGTAGCTGAAGAACAAAACTGGTATTTGAACAAAAGAGTAATACAGGCACTGTGGTCCAAATATGCCAACAAAATGAGAACACAGAACCAAGGGTCATGATCAAAGTGGGTAATGAGATCTACCCAGCTCTTATCTATATAGAGGCAACTAAATCTGTTTTTAAAACATCTCCTGAAGACAGCCAAATCACCAAGCAAGAGTCAGTGCAAGAAACGAATCACACGGAATCAGTATATTCAGTGATGTTTGATTCAGAAAATGAAGACCAATAACCTTATGAAATATAACAAACTTTACAATCAAGATCACAAAGCTTTACAAGAGGGGGAGACAGATGATTACTTTAACAACTCAAATCAAGAACAAACAATCCTGTCAGAAGAGTTATTTAAGGACATAATATACACAATCCCATTAGAAGAAATGCTGGCAACATTAGGAGTCAAGAATTATCAAGGACTTATGAAAAGTATGAGCTTGAGGGAAAAGACACTAAATTAGCAGTGCAACAAAATCATATACCTGATAGAAAACAAACAGAAGAAGCAAACAATGTAATGATCCTATCACATCTTCCTTTCTCTGACTTAGAACTTCTCACAAACTAAACTGTCAATTAACAAAATATGTAGATGAGATATTCTGCAAATAATAGATATATGTAACACACACACACACACACACACACACATATATATATATATAATAGGAAAACTATTTGTTTTAATTAACTTAGCAAGAGTAAGTAGTATTAACAATAAGATTCAAATTTCTTTGTGATGGTTTTGTTTAAACATTTATTGTACTGAATTTATTATAAAACCCTAAAAATTCCCTTACCCAAACTTTCCTGCTAAGAATTCCTTAGAGTAGATTTAGTAAATTGGTAACTATAATATAAATAAGTGACCTTGGGAAGGTCACAACAAAAAAAGGGGATGATTGTGGAACGGAAACTAGAAATAAGTTCTGAACTTTCTGCCACTGTATTGGAACAAGCAACAGCGGGAATATCAAGAGAGAAAAAATTGTCAAGACTGACAGTTGGTGGGGGAAGGGGCAACTGGGAGTGGCAGTTGGGTCTTGTGACTAGCATTTCCTGCCGGCTTTACTTCCTTCCTGGTGTTGGAGGTGGGAGGAGTGTTGGCTTCCCAGTCTGGATTAGAAGTGCCTCTACTCGATTCAGCTGGAAGACACAGGCCCAGCCAACACTGAAAGTTAGAACTGTTCTTGTTGCTTTCTGTCTACTGCTTAGGTTCTGAAATTGACAAAACTAGCACAGAGGAAGGGTGTGGGAGAAACACTCCACCAACCTGTGAGGCCTGGTCTCAACTCATAAAGCTGAGAAAGATTCCAACCTAATTTAGGGACCTCCCTCTTCCCTTTTTCCCTGATATCTCTCCAATCCAAACTGGTTATTAAAATTTCTCTTAGAATATTGCAGTCAGATAAAGTGGACTATCTTTTCTGGGCATAGAGGGAGCTGAGCATCAGCTCAGTCATTCAACAACAAAAGGTCCTTATGGGACCTCTGATGTTGCCTCTTGGCAGGGGGCATCTCTCACCTTTGCCTCACCAAAAAGCAATATTCCCTTTCTCCCTTAACCTCCTCCATTTCCTGCTACAAACCTTCCTTTCCCCTGTTCTTCAAATCCTCCCCATCTTTCCCAGTAAAAATTATACTTTCCTTTAGCAAGTTATTCACTTATTTGAGTATCATTATCCATATGAGGAAAAAAGGAGTTAGACGATTTAGGGTTCAAATCCCAGTTATGTTAGCATGGAGTAGTCATCTAATCACACACACATGCATGTGCACACACATTCATACATTCACACACATTCAACTATTTTTGCTCTATTTGAAAATATTACCAATTAATGACTCTACCAACAGCTTTTTATCATAGAAATTGCACAGGAATCAGGATCAGGAGACATGAATCCAAATCCCTCGATCCATTTGCTCTGTCACTTGGGTTGAGTTGCTCTGTGAAGTTCATTTTTATAGTTTGTAAAATAAAGAAACTGGATTTCTCTACTGTTGCTTTGTGATGGAGGCTGGCACTAAAGAAAATGTGCCAGACTGAAGAGTATATGAAATTGATCACCTTGATGGGGGAGGGGCCCCAGAAGTGAATTTCTAGGGGAGAGAAGACTCTGGCTGGGAGAGCAGCTATGGTCTCTCTGTCTTGAGACATCAAAGAGAGGGGGTGGATAAAGACTTTCTCCTGAGGGTTACTCATTTTTATTGCTGGTGACTGGAAATATTTCCCCCCAATACTTCACAATTGAAGGGGCTTTCTGAATAGAAACCTGAGCAGACTTTACCTCAGCTCCTGTTGCCCAGCGGTGAGTCAACCTGGCTTTCTCTCAGGGGGCTCAGGCTGCCAAGGCCTGAGTTCCCCCCAAACTTGAGGAGAGAGGGAAGAGGGTTTAGATAGGGACAGGGATCCCCTTTTCCCATTTTCCTTTTCCCATTCTTCCCTGCCCATTATTCCTTTTGTATTACCTGATTGAGTTAACATTAAAAGTTATCTGTTCCCCAAGCTGAGTGTGAGAGAATGGATCTAGGGGAGACCTTTGGGTCTCGAGTAGTGGAGGGGGGATAAGAGGGAAAAGGGTGTATTGGGGAGAGCAGCTTTAGCTAAGGAGGGAAAGCAGAAGTGGGAGGAATCTTTAAACCCCCTCTCCTCTCTCTGAGTCAATTTGTTGCATCTGCTGTCTCCACCTCCCTCAGGGTACATCCTTCCTTTCTCTTTATTTTTTAAAATACAGCTTCCAGGGTCTACTATTCTATGATTACGACAATGACATCCTTTTCTTCTTTCACTCGCATGATTGATTGGCTTAGAAGCTTATCCCAGTGAATAGTGACAAAATCCTGATTAGATAATCCAAATAAAACATTAGTAGTAGAATGAGGTATGGGTAGTATTTAAGGCAAGTGAATAAGCATGGGAAATGAGACATGTTTTTGATTAGTTTTGTACAGGAATTCAACCAGAAGGGAGAGCAGATATAAAATATCTTTCCACTCTCTAGGGGAAACTGTTCCCTCTATATAGTACAAACCTGCCACAAAACTAAAGGAAAAAAAAATCCTTAGATTATAAAGATGGGGGGGGGGGAAGAACAATAGAGTAATATGTGAAAGCACTTTGCATGTTTAAGGTACTACATAAATAAAAGATATTATTTATTAGTAGAATTATTTATTATCCCCATCTTTTTCAATAGAATTCAATTAAAATTGGTTTAGGACAACTAATTATCTAGCTATTATTATTTTATATTTAATATCCTAGAGACTATTGTGAATGGATTAAATAACTGCTTTCTGAAATTAAATAAAGAGATTGAGATTACAGGATCATTTAGATTTAGAACTGGATGATCTTCAAGGTCATTGAGCCCAAATCCCTCATTTTATAGCAGAGGAAACTGAATCACATGGTGTGTGACCTGGGCAAGTCACTTAACCCAATTGCCTACCACTATTTTGCCTTGAAATCAATACTTAGCTCTGACAAGACAGGAGGTAAGGGTTTAAAAAAAGAATCTTCAGGACAATTTCAGTAGCTGAGAGAACAACAGAGACATCCTTTTCAGATGTGATTTAATTACTTCTTTTAGGTCTCTATATTTTGAGTGCTTCTTCCCTCTTCCTCTTGTAAGTATTTGGTTTGATAGTATCTTTTTAAAAAATCTTTAATTTTTATGGACTTAATCCTCTATCTAAGTGATGCGGGGAATAGTGCTGTATGTGATAATTGTCAGTCAAATGCCATTTATGAAATACCTACTATATATCAGACACTGTGCTAATTGCTAAGAGAAAACTAAGAAAGTTTTAGTTCTAGTACAGTATAGTTGATGAATAAACAAGAATATTTTGAGATTCAATTTATAGAATTAGGATTCACCATTTTTCTTCTTTTATGAAATATAGTGAGCTCTTAATATATAATTCCAACCACTAGGTTGTATCTTAACAACTATTTGATAGACATCAAGGTTTTTTAGCCTATAGTGATATGCTGCACAGATTCCATTTTTCCTTGCATAATCTACACTGATCAGTAAGTTTGAGCTTCTGGTGAATAACTGATCTACAATTACTAATGGTAAAGTTGGAACCTGAACAGAGACATAAAAAAGCTCTATTCCTATGGACAAATCTGAATGATTGTGTCATTTATTGTTTGTCAATTTCTTGTTGAATGAGTTCAAATAGTTGTTATTCTTGCACTGCCTCTTAATTCTAGTTTTGGTTTATTGCTATTTCATAGGTTTCAGCCAAGATAAAGATAAGCCACTTTCAATTATATTCATCACATACAATAGCATGAGCCTCTTGTCATCTTTTATTGTTTATTGAAGCAATTTACTCATTCCAAAAATATTTAACAAATTTTAACCTTTTTTATGTGTCTTGAGATTAACTATGAATCCTTTTCGTTTTACAAAGCAAATGTTAATCTTTACATAATTCCCTCAGAAAGATGGACTAATGTTTCAATAATATTATATGTACTTTACATATCTGTTATGATGCACCTGACAGTTGTAACAGTATTGTTAAGATTGGTATTGTATAAGTATTAAAAATTTTTTTTAATTATATTTTTCTTATTGAGCATTAAATCAGAATGCCAGAAATTCTCTTTATTTTAGATTTATGAAATTAATTTTTTAAAGAAATGTTATAGTAGAAGTAGAAATCCAGAAGAAATCATATGATTTGTTACTTGTTTATATGGGTATATGAATTGGGGTTTTGGTTTTAAGATTACTATATTACAAAAATGAATAATATGGAAATGGGTTTTGAGTGACAATATATAATTCAGTAGAATTGCTTGTCAGCTCTGGGAGTGGGAAGACAAGAAGACTCACGTAAGCATGGGAAAAAATGTTAAAAAAGAAATGTTATAGATGCATTTTGTCTTGTACCTCACCATATTCCCAAGTATCCCCTCCCTAAACCCCTTCCCGTTAAGATACTCTATATAACAACAACAAAAAAAAATTAGGAAAAAAAAAGTCAGCAAAAATTAAAAAAAAAAGTCTCTTGACTTTCTCCTATATAGCTTTGTTTGATGTGTCTTGACTGAGGGAGATGAAGGTATTTGTAAGTCTCACCTTCAGCTTTGGTTAAATTTGACCTCTGGATTCAAGCCTGAAGGCTTTACTCTTTATCATTCATTGAGAAAAGAGTCCATAAGATGGAGAATCTATTTAATGCTCTTTGGTGGAGCCATATAACTTAGTGTCATCCTAGGCAGTAATAAGATACTCTGTTATAGTTTCCTTTTTAAATTTGAAAGTGGAGTGGTTTGCCATTTCCTTCTTCAGATCATTTTTCAGAGAAAACTGATGCAAAAACGATTAAGTGATCTGCCTATGGTCACACAGCTAGTAAGTGTCAGAGTTGGGATTTGAACTCAAGACTTTCTGACATCAGGCCTGATTCACTCTGTCTACTGTATGATCCACCTCCCTACTATATTGATGGTGTGGGTATCAATTACTTTAGTGGTCTCACTATTGTATAATTAAAAATCTGTTACCCTAAAAAGAACTACATTTCTCGGGATCCCACTGACTTCCTGTCATTACATACTTCCTGTACACAGGGGATATTAGGCAGGGATCTGGAGGGTCCTGCCCTCTTGGGCTTGAAGGCACAGGGGTTTTGAAATGGCTGATTAGCCATGGGCATGTGATCTCTTTATTTTGTATCCTCTTTATTCCTTGATTTTTAATGATCATTAATAAATCTCCTAATAATATCATTTTTTATTATTGAGATCTAATTTTAACATTTACACTATACTAGGGCCTATTTTCTATATTTACAATGCATACTTATTCCATGAGTGTGGAATAGAGTCAAAACCTCCTTATTAGGAAGGACTGTTTTATTCCTTCTATTGGTAACTCCAGTACTTCACACATGGATGGATATATATGGCATGTGCTCAATAAATAAAATAAATAGGTATTCATTTCCCTTCCCACTGCTACATTCCTTTGGACTTCTCCATCATGCTCCTACAATGAGTATCTTCCCCCAGTATCTGCTTTTCAGCATCCTTTTTCTTTTAATTGAAAAATTAAATGAATTAGAATGAATAATGAATTTAGAATATTGTTCCATTGTTCCATTATTCATATTCTTTTCTGCCCCTTCTTCCTCCTCCCCCCTTAGCCAATGGGAAATTACTCTGGGTTTTACATGTATGACTGATCAAGACCAATTTCCATATTATTGATAATTGCACTTGGGTGATCATTTAGAGTCTACATCCCCAATCATATCCCCATTAACACATGTGATTAAGCAGTTGCTTTTCTTCTGTTTCTACTCCCACAGTTCTTCCACTGAAAGTGGATAGTATTCTTTCTCATAAATTCCTCAGAATTGTCCTAGATTATTGCATTGCTGCTAGTAGAGAAGTCCATTACATTCAATTGGGCCATAGCACATCAGTCTCTGTGTGTCTCTGGTTCTGCTGGTTCTGCTCCTTTCACTCTGCATCAATTCCTGGAGGTCATTCCAGGTCACATGGAATATCTCCAGTTAATTATTCCTTTGAGTACAACAGTATTTCATCACCAACAGATATCACAATTTGTTCAGCCATTCCCCAGTCAGAGGGCATAGCCACATTTTCCAATTTTTTTGCCACCACAAAGAGCAAGGCTATAAATATTTTTGTACATGTTTTTTTCACTATGATTGTTTTTGTGTATAAACCCAGCAGTGGTATGACTGGATCAAAGGGCACACAATCTTTTAAAGCCCTTGGGGCATAGTTCAAAATTGCCATCCAGAATGGTTATATCAATTAATAACTCCATCATCAATACATTAATGTCCCAATTTTGCCACATCTCTTCCAATATTTATTACTTTCCTTTGCTGTCATGTTAGCTAATATGCTAGATGTGAGGTGGTACCTCAGAGTTGTTTTGATGTGCATTTCTATAATTATAAGAGATTTAGAACACTTTTTCATGTGCTTATTGATAGTTTTTATTTCTTTTATCTGAAAATTGCCTATTCATGTCCCTTGTCCATTTATCAATTGGGAAATGCCTTGATTTTTTGTACAATTGATTTAGCTTCTCATATATTTGAGTAATTACATCTTTGTCAGAGTTTTTTGTTATAAAGTTTTTCCCCCAATTTGTTGCTTTCTTTCTAATTTTGGTTGCATGGGTTTTGTTTGTATGAAAATTTTTCAATGTAATGTAATAAAAATTATTTATTTTACATTTTGTAAATTTTTCTAACTATTCCTTGGTCTTAAAATCATTCCTTTTCCAAAGATCTGACAAGTATATTATTCTGTGTTCACCTAATTCTTTATATTCAAGTCATTCACTCATTTTGAATTTATCTTGGTGTAGGGTGTGAAATGATCTAAACCCAATCTATACCATACTGTTTTCTAATTTTCCCAGCAGTTTTTGTCAAATAGTGAATTTTTGTCCCAAAAGCTATGATCTTTGGTTTTAAAATAGACTGTCATGCTGAGGTCACTTGCTTTATAGTACAGTTTAAGATCTGGGGTTTAGCTCTTTACAAATTTGGGTAATTAATCCTTTGTCACAGGTTCCTATGAAGATTTTTTCCCAATTTGTTGTTTCCCTTCTGATTTTGGTTACATTGGTTTTGTTTTTACAAAATCTTTTTAATTTGCTGTAGTCGAAATTATTTATTTTACATTTTGTGATTTTTTCTATGTCTTGCATGGTTTTAAAGTCTTTCCCCTCCGAAAGGTCTGACATGTATACTATTCTGTGTTTACCCAATTTACTTATGGTTTCCTTTTTTATGTTTAAGTCTTTCACCCATTTTGAATTTATCTTGGTGTAGGATGTGACCCATACTGTCTTCCAATTTTCCCAGCAGTTTTTAGTTCTATCACTTTTGATTTTATTAATTTCTCCCTTAATTTTTAGGATTTCTAGTTAGGTTTTCTGCTGGGGGTTTTTTAATTTGATCACTTTCGAGTATTTTTATTTGCATTTCCAATTGATTGATCTCTGCTCTCCCTAGTTTGTTGATATATGTACTCAGGGATATGAATTTACCTCTGATTACCGCTTTGGCTGCATCCCAAAAGGTTTGAAAGGATGTTTCGCCATTGCCATTTTCCTCAATAAAATTATTAATTGTTTCTATGATTTCTTCTCTAACTAAACGATTTTGGAGTATCATATTGTTTAATTTCCAATTAGTTTTTTATTTGGTTTTCCATGTACCTTTACTGATCATTATTTTTATTGCCTTGTGATCTGAAAAAGCTGCATTTATTATTTCTGCTTTTCTGCATTTGTGTGCTATGTTTCTGTGACCTTATGTATGGTCAATTTTTGTGAATGTGCCATGTGGTGCTGAGAAGAAGGTGTATTCCTTTTTATCCCTATTTATTTTTCTCCATATATCTATTAATTCTAATTTTTCTAAGATTTCATTCACTTCTTTCACCTCTTTCTTTTTTTTTATTATTATTTTTAAAACCCTTACCTTCTGTCTTGGAGTCAATACTGTGTATTGGCTCCAAGGCAGAAGAGTGGTAAGGATAGGCAATGGGGGTCAAGTGACTTGCCCAGGGTCACACAGCTGGGAAGTGTCTGAGGCCAGATTTGAACCTAGAACCTCTCGTCTCTAGGACTGGATCTCAATCCACTGAGCTACCCAGCTGCCCTCCTTTCACCTCTTTCTTATTTATTTTTTGGTTTGATTTATCTAAATTTGATAATGGTTGGTTTAAGTCTCCCACTAATATGGTTTTACTGTCTATTTCTTCCTTCAGTTCTCCTAGTTTCTCCATTAGAAATTTGGGTGCTATATTATTTGGTGCATACATGTTGATTAGTGATATTTCCTAATTATCTAAAGTCCCTTTTAACAAAATATAATTACCTTCCCTATCCCTTTTGATCAGGTCTATTTTTGCTTTGGCTTTATCAGATATCATGATTACCACTCCTGCCTTCTTTCTGTCAGTTGAGGCCCAGAAGGTCTTACTCCATCCTTTAATTCTGACCTTGTGGGTGTCAGCCCACCTCATGTGTGTTTCTTGAAGACAACATATGGTAGGGTTTTGGATTCTAATCCATTCTTCTATTCATCTACATATTATGGGTGAGTTCATCCCATTCACTTTCAAAGTTATGATTGTCATTTGTGGACTCCCTGGCATTTTGATATCCTTCCCTGGTTCTAACCTTTTCTTCTTCAGCTCTACCTTTTAGTCCAGTGATTTACTTTAAATTGGTTCCCTTTGTCCCCTCCCTTGATATGTTTCCGTTTTTAGTCCCTCCCTTTTTGTTCCCTCCCCTTCCCCACCTCTCTTTCCCTCCCCTTTTGTTTTCCCTCCCCCCCCCCTTGGTTTTCCCTTCTCCCTACCCTTGTTGGGTAACATAGAATTCAAGATACCAATGGATCTGGATGTTCTTCCCTCTCAGAGTTGATTTCCCTGAGAGTAATGTTTAAGTAAAAATTATCTTCCTCTCCTTCTTATAGGAGTCTCCTTCTCCTCCCTTTCCCATGTGAATCTTTGTGTGAGAAAGATTATTCTATTTGGTCTTTCTTTTCCCCCTATTTACAAATTATATTTTAACCACATGTTAGTATACATAGATTGATATAAATGTAGTCCTTATAGAAGAGAGTTTGAGTAAAAGAAGAAGATAACATTTTTCTCCTTTTCCCTTTCCTTCATATTTACCTTTTCAGGTATTCCATGCTCTTTGATTTTTGATATCGAACTTTCCACAGAGCTCTGGTCTTTTCTTTGCAAAAAGTTGGAAATCTTCTATTTTGTTGAATGCCCATACTTTCCCTTGGAAGTATATAGTCAGTTTTGCTGGATAGCTGATTCTTGGTTGAAGACCCAGCTCTCTTGCCTTTCTGAAGATCATATTCCATGCTTTACAATCATTTAGAGTAGAACTTGGAAGGTCTTGTGTGACCCTGATTGGCATTCCTTTATATCTAAATTGTCTTTTTCTGGCTTCTTGTAGGATTTTTTCTTTTGTTTGAAAGCTTTGGAATTTGGCAATTACATTCCTGGGAGTTGTCTTTTGGGGGTTTAGTGTGGAAGGTGTTCTGTGAGCTCTGTCAGTGGCTGTATTGCCCCCTTGTTCTAGAATCTCTGGGCAATTTTCTTTGATTATATCTTGTATTAAGATGTTGAGTTTGCTGTTTATTTCTGGCTTTTCTGGAAGTCCAATTATTCTCAAATTATCTCTTCTCCCTCTATTTTCCAAATCTGTCACTTTGTCAGTGAGATATTTTATGTTCTCTTCTAATTTCTTGGTCTTTTGGCTTTGCTTTATTAGTTCTTGCTTTAAAGCCTGGTTTTCTTTTACAGTTTGGTCAAACTGGTTTTGTAGATGTGTGAATTTCTTTTGCAGTATTTCCCACTTTTTCTCCCAGAAGGCTTCCATCTTTTTGATCATTTCAGATTCAAATTCTTCATGGGTTTGTGGAGAGTTTCCATTTCCTTTGGAAGGTTTTGGAGCATTTGCTTGTGTTTCCTCCTCTATCTCCTCTGTGTTTTGTATTTTTGCTCCATAAAATGTGTCCAAAGACGCCCCTTCTTCTTGTTTTTTTTTTTTTTGAATTTTGGGTTTTTTGTGCTTCTGTGGAGTTTGCCATCTATATCTGAGTGGGGAGGACTAGCTTTTCTTATCTCTGTCTGGCATTCAGAGGTTTTTAGTCCTAGGCAGATTGTCCGTTCTATGCATTTGTTGTTCTGTCTTCCTGGGGAAGCCAGGAATTGCTGGTGTGTCCCTGTTACTGCCCTCCTCTCCTCGGCACCCTCCTGATGCTTCTCCGTTGCCTAACTTCCACCCTCTAAGCCTGACTTGGCCCTTGTTCCTGTGCCAGCACTCTGAGGGGGGAGGGACCGCGGCTTCCCGGAGCTCCGAGGGCTCCTAATGAGATTAGCTTTCCCTGGGTTGAATTTAGTATGCCTTGAGGCAGGGATTTTTTTGTGAGACTCTGATGGAAGGATCCAGCCAGGGGGTTACAAGCTCCCCCCTGTCTCTGTTTCCCTGCTGTCTGGGTGTCCCCTTGACTGGGTTAGGTTGTTTTCAGGATGTGGCCTTCAGAATAGCAGGCCTTGGGGCTCTGAGGTTGCCTCTGCTGCCTTGGACTCGGACTCGGCACTCTGGGTTGGGGGGGATGGGTCCTAGGACCTTCCTTCTGCCTACCCCTTAGGTCCAAGTGGTCTCGGGTTCTGGCTTTTGGGGGGGGGTCGTACCTTTTGATCCAGGTCCAGGTCCAGGAGAAGGACTCCCGGGGTCTATGCTGTTGATCATTTTGAATTCCGGTGCCCTAGGAGCATTCGGTTTGAGATCAGTAAGGCAGGGTTTCAGGAGATCTGGACTTTAGCTTTCTCTAAGCCGCCATCTTGATCTGAAGTCAATTTTTTTGTATTTTAATTCCTAGCAGATAGCACAATGCTTAGCACATACTAGGCACTTAAGATATACATTTTGATTGATCAATTGCGTGTGAATAACTAAAATTTAGTGTTGCCTGTTAGCTCACTCCCTGAATGGGGGAAGATAATAAATGAGTATCACAAAAAAAGGGTTTTTGATTATAACTCTGAAGGAAGATGAAGTGTTGGGCCAGTGGTTTCATGGCAGAAATCATTTTATAATTATTGGATGGTATAGAAGCATTCTTAGCAAAAAACACAACAGAAAGGAATTCAGGGCATAAAAATTGCCCAGAGTAAATGGTACAAGCTGGAGAGTAGGAGGTAAAGAGAGAAGTGATGTGGGAAGCAACACAGTCTGACTTATGAGGAATTATTATGCCTAAGACAAGAGAGATGCATTTTGAACTCCAAAACTCAGAACCAGCTTCCCACTGCCAGCCAACTCACAATATTTTACATTTAGGAGGTGCTTTTTTTCCAAATGGCTTAGAGCATCTGAGATACACTATTTTTACAATATACAATAAGGTCAGCTCTAAGGGAGGGTATTTTGTCAGAATGGATTTAACACTAGACTTGTCAAATGGGATCAGTTACTAGCCTTCCAACAACATATAGATATAGTCCTACCTGAAAGAACAAAGAATTGGCTTTTCAATATATCATTAAGTCCTAGGTTCTGATGATCATTGCAATTAGACTAACCTTATGAGATGGTAGCTGTCTATGATGTTATTTGAAAGTCCTCTCACCCCAAATGTGTTCTTAGTTCCACCTGTCATAGCGTCTGAAATTCCTCCTTTAGCATCATATTCCTTTGAAATTTCTTTTAAAAGGCTCCATTACTTAATCTGTTGTTGGTATTACTGATTATTATTTCCAATTAGAAGATATCCATTTATCAAATTAGTTTCTAGCCATAGCAGTTAGATGAGAGCAAAACACTTTGGAAATAGAATTCAATATGCACATTACACAGTAGGCATTCAGGGAAGGTTTGTTGAGTGAATTAATGAATAAATAATACAAGATAGATCTCTGGTTAGACAGGGGGACCGAGTGGGAGAAGAAAATTGCTGCAGTGGTAAGTATAGACCACTAAAGACAAATTTTGTATTTACCATTCTTTAGGAAATATTTATTAATCCTCTGATGAATTCAGAGCATAGGTATCAGACAAGATTCAAAGTTTAGGTAATACATAGTGTCTAACCTCTCAGAGTCTGCATTTTTTCATAGTATAATAGACTTAAAGCTAAAAAAAGACTAATAAATATAATTGTTGTTCTTCATTGTTCTTCAGGCATACAGAAATTAATTGATTTGCCTAAGATCACATAGTTAGTGGATAGCAAGGTCAGTGCATGAGCCGAGATCCTCTAATTAGAGGTTTTACCATTTTTTTTGTGTCAAGGGCCCCTTTTGTATTTTGGTGATTCCTATGAACCCCATCTCAGAATAATGTTTTTAAATGGAAAAAATAAAAAAAAAGTGTTGGATTACAAATGAAATCAAGTTCATTGAAATATAATTATCAAATCTTTTTTTAAAATAAGTTCCTGGAGTCAAGGTCAGAGTCCCTGCCCTCATCTTTTCCCTCTATACCCTGTGAAATTTAAATTACTCCATCCTACTTAGATCTTACTTTATGGAGAAGATGAAATTGTAATCTCCTGATTGAACAATGAAGTACTTAGTTCCTACTTTATAGTGAAGCTAGAACTTTAAGCTAAGTCTATTTTAAGATCTTAATACAGAAAGGTGTTAAGTAACTATAAAGTTTAAATTAATCACAAAAAGCTTAAGTAACTAACAAAAGGTGAACTTAACAAAGA